>NC_136061.1:1702834624-1703185786 GCF_964261635.1 Lissotriton helveticus | reverse complement strand
TCCATCACTGTCTACCACCTGGAAACTATTTCACTTCTAAGGTACAAAGCACACAGCACAGTTCTTCTTCAAGCAGGTGGGGGGGCACAGCACACAGCAAAGTTCCCCTTTCAAGCAGGTGGGGGGACACAGCACACAGCAAAGCCCCTTTCCTCCACCTTAGCGGAAACAACAAACTGCAGGTGAGCCCCAGATCACACAGCAAGGGCAACCCCCTCAGTCTCTTCAGCTGATCCACTTTGGTAGAGATTCCTCTTGACCTGGAAGCTTCCTAATCTCCCAACCTAGGATCTAAACCCTCAGGTTGCACCGGGGTCAGAAGTACACCGTCCCTCTGCACCCCCTTCCAGAGTTCTGCACCCTCCACTTAGGAGCGGTACTACCCAACACCAGGACCGCCGGAGTTCTGGTTACAGACACTCCCCGTCCTCTAGACACAGGAAGATCCTCCTCAAATGACCTGTAAGTACAGCCTAGGCCCCTGACCTGGCGCTCCCTTAGGGAACCCTCCAGGCCCTGAGACAGGTTTCGGGCCAACGTGGGACACACCGTCCCACACTCACTCCGCCTCCACTGAGACAGGACGTGAGCCCCTACACCCCTACCATCCTACTGGGACCTAGCTGGGCTACACATGAACCTCTTCACCTACACAGGATCATCAGATACACAAGCCACTACTTTTAGAATCACTCCCTAAAGGCTCTGCAAGACATCTAGCACACCGCCAGAAATCCACTTTCTTATCCAGTGCCTCTGCAGGACCTCCTGCACACCACCAGAGGTACACCTCCTGTGCAAGCTCCTTTAAAAAAACTCACACCAACTCCTCAGTTCAACACACCACTCATCCACACACTCCCCCTCCAGACTGGTGAGACAGTTCCTCACTGCCCCTGACTCTCAACCTGTACCCCTCTTACTGAACACCAGTCAACATACTCTGGGAACTGGGAATGGGACTTCACGCACTGGACACATTTAAGCTGCCACCACTGGATCCTACCATACTGGGGAATCCAGACACACACACTACACTCAGGCGATAACCACCCTCCTGAGCTAGTCATTTCTCCTCCACACTCCCTCTCTTCCATCTACCCACACGGGGACAGGAACAGGGATTGGGCACTGGACCCAGCAAGGGATTCCTAATCTATGGAACCTCCCCCTCTACTGGGGTCCCGCCCTGTCAGTTTCTCTCATCTGCCACTAAACATAAAGCGCAGGAACACCATTTGAAAATGACACTCTTGAGGAAAAAACAAAATATAAACAATAATCCCAAACATTTGACTATCTAAAAAAATGCAGAGTTTTGTAATGTAGCCTGCTGTCGCTGTGGTACTGCGCAAACACAAGTCGAAATCCGCACCGCTGACCAACAATGTTAGAACTGGCTATTTCTGGTAGGCTAAGGCTGACGCCAAAGCCAGGCAGAAACCACCATTCTAGTCAGTGCAAGGGAGTCACACGCCAAGATAACCCCTGCTCACCCCCTTGGTAGCTTGGCACGAGCAGTAAGGCTAAACTCGGAGGCAATGTGTAAAGCATTTGCGCCAGCACACAACAGCAACAACATCCTAGGCACACCACAAAAGGAACTCCACACAAGGTAATATAAAAATAACTTCTGTATTGTCAAAATCACATCAGATAGAAATCACACATGTACATTGTGCCAACTGGCACGGGCAATATTCACAAGGGATTATTCACAAGACAGGGCCACATGGGCCACTGTCAGGATCAATACTTTTAGGAATAGAAATACTGTCAGAAATTAGAATAAAAGGATATAAAATCACTGTAGCACAAATTAGCAAGTATAGCACACAACCAGTAACTACTGGTAACAGGTAAGTACCACCTACGCAACCCTAACCACCTTAGGAGAATGTCACGCAGGGGACCAGGACCTCACTAGGACCACCTGTACTGGAAAGAACAACCACCTAAGAATAAAATACATTTAGGGGTATAAGCAATAACACATTACACATGATGCATCACAACATTCAGAGGTGTAGGGAAGGAAAAACACATGATGCATAAAACATACATTCAGCGGTGTAATAACAAGGCACATGATGCATCAAAAACACATTCAGAGGTGCAGGGAAGGAAAAACACATGATGCATAAAAACATTCAGAGGTGCCAGACGATAACTCAATAGCGCAAAAACACATGATGCCTAAAACATTCAAAGGTGCAAGATCAAGGTGCGTAATCATATTAAATGCATTACATTTCCTAGAACCATATCACCTTGCGCCAAACTCACATTAGGCAATTACCATCACATAGATAATCACATTGCGCCTAAATAAAAATCACATACCAGCCCCCATCTAATAAAGGGACTAGAGAGCCCTGTGTACAGAATGTCAGGGCGCGCTGCCACTGCAGCGCCAGTCAGGGGTGCGCCACCGGCGCAAAACCTAAACGTTGCAGGTGCCCACTACTTGCTGGGTACCTGGGAACAATCACTAGACCTAAACAGTGCAGCTGCCCACTAATTGCTGGGCAGCTGGGAATCAAAACTGCGACAGGGTCCTCACTGACCCTTAGGCGCAAACTGCGCCCACTGCTGGAGCCACACAGGCTCTGAAAACACTCGTGTCACCTTGTGCAGAACGTTGGAGCCACACAGGCTCTTAAAACACATGTGTCCCCCAAGAGCTTCACTGGGCTCTAAACATAACACTCGCAGGCAGGAGGGGGCGGGCACCGGCAATGTGCCCTGGCGCCCCCTCTAACTAAAAATGGCCCCCAGAGCCTTCTCAGGGCTCTACAACAATCACGTGGACAGGGAGCCTCGGGGATCTAAACAGAGAAATGCCCCACGAGCCTCTCTGGGCTCGCAACACAATGCCCCCTGGACATTGGAGCCATCTGGCTCTATCACAATGGTGGGGCGGCCCACTGCCATCTGGGGCCGCCCTAAATGCACCCAATGCGGTGCCTGTCTCTGGCACCAGCACTAACAACTACGGAGCCCCCCAGCCCGTTTCACTTACCGGGCTGCTCTCTTCTGGTGGCGGCTCCTCGCGGCGGCTGCACTCCTCTTGCCGCGCAGGGGCTCTCTACCTCGGGGGCTCCCTCCTCTACATGGGAGCCCCGCAACACTGGCGCTGGGTTGCTGGCGGCCCCGGGGTTCTCCCTCACTCCTGGGAGCCCCGGGCCACGCACACTTCCTTCCTCGGCTTGTGGAGGCGGGGTAGGCTCCCGACCTCCTTCCGTGCAGTCTCCCTCATGGCCGCAGCGTCTCCGGTCTCCCTCTCCGCACGGGAGACCGGCAAAGCAAGAAAAGGCTTCCCCCAGGCAGGGGGAAGCGGGAACAACTTCCTCCCGGCCTCTTCTCTTCCCGGGGCTCCCTCAGCACACGGGAGCCACGCTTCCTCTTTCCTGTCCCGGGCCGGCAGCCAATCAGAGCGCGGCCTGGGGAATGATTACACGGGGTGTCCCTCAGTCCCGCCCCTGGCCTGCCTGACTCCCTGGTCGTGGCCGGGCGGCAACCGGGACAATTTCACCGGGAAATGCCCGGTGGGCACCGGCGGTAAAGATACATAAAGCGCTTTTCAGGCGCTAGCAATAAAATACAGCGCTCTCCAGCGCTATGGCAGAATGAAGCGCCCCTAAGGGCTATGAGCAAAGAAAGCAGCACTCCTAAGCGCAATGGACATTAAAGCGCTCCCATATCGCTGGGGGCACGGACAGCCCCACAAGTCCTCAGAGGTAACCCCTGCATCAAGAAGGGTCACAGGCAGCTCAGGGTTCAAGGAAAAGGTTCTGGGCAGCCACTACTAGCAAGCAAAAAAAGGTCCCAGCAGTCCTGGAGGAGTAAAAGTGGAGCAAAACAGCTCCCTGCAAAGGAGAGTCCTCCAGCATCCAGGAAAGTCCATCAGGTGTCCAGGGGCTGGGCAGGGCTCAGGGAGGCAAGCCTTCCCCTGAGCCCAAGCAGCAGCACGCCCCTGGCAGGATTCAAGTCCAAAAACAAGAACCTTTTGGAAGGGGACACAGCCCCTTTTTATACAGAGAAATCCTTTGTCTAGCAGGGTGCAGGCAGTGTGAGAACCAGCTAGAACTGGTTATAGGGAATTCCTTCCACTGACCAGGCTAGGGACATCAGACGCACCCCAGGGGGTGGAGCCAGCACTTTGTGGGGAAAACCCAGCCTCATTCAGGACCCTCAAACCAGACGGTCAATCCACAAGCAGGCCCAGGCTCACTCCTCCCCTCACATCAGCATGCTAAACACTCCATTCACCACCGGGGCAGAACCTCCCAGACTCTTGGAGCCAGGCTCACCAGCCAGCCTCAGCCAATCACACGCCAGACACAAATTACACAAATATGCCAACTTCTAAAAGTGGCACTTCTACACTAGACACAATCATGCCGCATATACCATTGCGCAGCATTCAATCTCACGAGTTCGCACATATCAAACTCGACACTGCACTTCCCACACATCAGGAACTACCATGGGCATACATATTCCCCATTCATTCCTATGGGAGGGCAGGTCACGCACCATACATACACAGAGAGCTCACGCACTTTATACTGTACCACAGTGAAAAAGTGCACAGAGGCCTAAAATCACTAACACCAGGTCACAGAAACAGGCTAGGAAAAAGCAAAAAGTTTCGGGGTGAACCTGCCAAAAGGGCCAGGTCCAACAAGGCACATGTCCTGCCTTTTACCTACACGGCACTCTGCCCATAGGGCTACCTAGGGTTTACCTTAGGGGTGACATATATGTAATGAAAGGGAAGTTAAAGGCGTGGCAAGTATTTTTAAATGCCAATTCAAGTTGGCAGTAAACTGTACATACAGGCACTGTAGTGGCAGGTCTGAGACAGATTTGAAAGGCTACCTCTGTGGGTGGTGCAATCTGTGCTGCAGGCCTACTAGTAGCATTTAATATACTTGCCCTGGGTATATGGGATACCACTTTTCAAGGGAAGTACAAGTAAATTAAATATGCTAGACAGGCGGAAACCCATCATACCATGATTTAGGGGTGAGAACATATACACTTTAGCACTGATTAGCAGTGGTAAAGTACCCTGAGTCTTAAAGACAAAAAAAGAGGGTCAGAAAAATTGACAGGAGAAGGGAAAACGTTTGGGGATAATCCTGAAAAAGGTCCAAGTCCAACACCTACCAATTTCGAGTACAGAAAGCACTAGTGTGGCAAAGAATGGGCTGAACCAAGTAGCTGCCCCCAGTTCAGTCTCATTGGCAAGCCATTGTTGCTAATTTTATCTCCAAACTATCTTCCTTCAAGATGGTGCCTTGTGGGGATTGCCCAGAAAGAACCCTAGCCTCCACTTCATCCATATGTAGTTATCTTTGCAAATGTGCCATATCTCCATAAAGAAATGGGCAGTTTAAGGAATAAAGTTGTTCTTTGGATGAGGAGGCATCTGGCAAATGGTTTTGACTTACTTAACACCTTGAATGCTACAGCAATTCGTCCCTGGTGCTGAAGATCTTTGAATCCCTTTGTTCATGACGAGCATGGGACCGATATTATTGAGCAAAGGACCTACCTGCCGCCAGTTGCCCTGTTGTGCTGCCGGTTTCCCCCCGCTGCCACTGCTCTTGGCCATCTTGTGCGGCCGCCGAGTGGGGGAACTTCATTGCCCAGAAACCCTAGCTGTCCATGCCTACGCCATCACGCGCCCGGTGGCGCTTAAAATCTCGTGAGCACTCCGGTGGAGCAGGTGCTCTTTCCTTGCATTTTTGGGATCGATATTATTGAGCAAAGGACCTACCTGCCGCCAGTTTCCCTGCTGTGCTGCCGGTTTCCCCCCCGCTGCCGCTGCTCTTGGCCATCTTGCGCGGCCGCCGAGTGGGGATACTTCATTGCCCAGAAGCCCTAGCTGTCCACGCCTACGCCATCACGCGTCCGGTGTCGCTTAAAATCTCGTGAGCACTCCGGTGGAGCGGGTGCTCTTTCCTTGCAGTTTTGGAACCGATATTATTAAGCAAAGGACCTACCTGCCGCCAGTTGCCCTGTTGTGCTGCCGGTTTCCCCCGCTGCCGCTGCTCTTGACCATCTTGCGCCGCTGCCGAGTGGGGGAACTTCATTGCCCAGAAGCCCTAGCTGTCCACGCCTACACTATCACGCGCCCGGTGGCACTTAAAATCTCGCGAACACTCCCGCGTTGAGGGACGCACGCGGGCGATGCCGGGAGAAGCCCGGGACAAGGGCGGGACCGTCTGTGGCCGTCCGGGGGCCGGACAAGGCTGGGCTGGGCCACCCCCCTTGTTTTGTAACCTAGCCATTCGTGACATTGAGGATTATGTCTGAAACATTGACTGTATTTTGCCATTGACTTTACGATATCATTATTAGCACTAGTTTTGGTCATTCACCTAAAAAGTGGTATATCCTAAATCATTGTATTGCTCCTTCCTTGTTGAGCTGACCTTGTTCGAGTACTTTTGGTTATCCGGGGAGTTTTGCCTGTTCCTTGCTTACAATCCCTGATAATATTTGGGTATTTAGTTGTTGTTGCTTCGCCTTAGTTACTTTCTGTAAAATTATCTAGTTATGTTGAAAGGATCCCGTAAAGTGTACACACTGTAAATTTGGTTTTACTTAGCATAGACAGATAGATAGTTAAATATCGAGGGGCTATCCAAAATTTGGGCAATAAAATGAGCAAACAGAATTGTTTAACTGGAACCTTGGACGGTTTTTTCCTTCGTGCAGAATCGCTTATTAGCCATGAGGTTGTCCTTGGACCCTTCAGCTCTTGCTTTATATCAAGCCCTTAGCCCACTAGCCTCTAAAAACTCACTACATTTACCTTGCGAGCATACTTCACCCCCTGTACTTACACCTGGAAGGATAACAGTGGTTTCCACCCAAACTTCTGACGGAACTCAGCTAGAATCAGAGGAATCCTCAACACCGCCGATGGTGACTTGGCAGAGGGGGGTAAGCAAAGGGACCCAGGAAATAACCAAAGCAAAACCCACGTTGCAAAGGAAAAGTACCTATAACAAAAACGGAGGAGTGGGGGTAAAACAGAATCCAGTGATCAGTCAGGCGGAATCAAGAGACAATACAAGCCATAAAAGTAGATCGTTCGGCACACAAACCGAGATGGCTTATTCTTCGCCTGTTTTTGGCGCCGATAGTATAGTAGAGTCGCTGGAATCTGTAGTTGCTGATATCTTTAAATCTACCCTTCACTCTATACAGGAGCAAATAAATAACCTTATGGTTTCCAGAATGAAGAACCTAGATGATAAAATTAAAGATATAAACTTGGGGTTAGTGGAATTGGATGTTATGATCAAAAAGGGGAAAGACATCTTTAAGGAAAGTACTAAAGTACTTGTGGAGAAAACTTTGAGTGAAGCTAGAAACAAAGAATTGACCACAGGGACGAATGCTATGGCTCATCCAGTGGTAGCTCCCTTGTTTGAAACAGTTGTCCCAAATGTGAGCACTCGATTGTTAAATGAGACTGAACCTCGAACTAACACCTTGGGTTTAGGTGTGAGAAGGTTGGACCATGTACCAGGGAATTTGGCTTACTCTAGTAACAGCAATTTGCCTATACATTCCCTAATGCCTACTGATCCTAATGTCACCCCTAATAGTGACAACCTAAGATTACCTCCAGCAGCATGTCCATATGTTTTAGTTCTGACAGGAGTACCTGCGCTAAGGAAAGACCAAACTCAAACCTGGCATACACTTAGGAACAAGGCTGTGGATTGGCTACAAAAGTTTAAAGGATTTAGCCCACAAAAAATGAATGAGATCATTATGGTCCGCAGGGTGGGCTGGGTTGGAGAACAAAGGAAAAACATAGAGGGGGACTGTATAGTTATAAATTGTAATCGCCCTAACACAGTACATCACCTACTAAGAGTATGCGACGAGACCCAGAAGGCTCGTACTAATATTCACGCCCTCCCATTGGGTTTCTTCTATAGATCAACTATCAAGGGTGTAGGTAGAAGGTTGGATACACCATTGCCTCTTCACATTTCCAATAGATTTTGGGATTTACCAACTTTGGAGATGGTTGATTGACTAACTTCATCAACGTCTCTAATTCCTGATGTGGAGGTAACCAGGGTAAGACGTGGGGGAAATGAAGCTATTGATCCCCAACCTGAAACAGCTGCCCAAGTGTTGAACAAGGAGGCAATAGTTACTGATGTTCAGGGGAGATATGATTCACCTCAAATACTGGGTGTTACAGGAGACATAATAGGGGCAACTACTGCTATAATGTAAGGTACTCAAGATATAATTTTGGATGGACCAAAAGTAGAGAGGTTGGGCTGTACTCCATCAAATCTAAAATTAATATCTTGGAACATAGCGGGCCTGATAAAAAAATCTTTGTGATCCTGAATGGAGTAGTTACATAGATTCTAGTGACATTTGTTTTTTACGCCGCACAGAGTCGGTTACAGGACCTTCAATATAGAGGCAGAACTCTCAGTTAGAGGCAGGACCTCTGGGGGACTCAATATATGGGTAAAGGTATCCCTGGCGATTATTATCACGTTATTAATTATTGATTCAGTTGACATACTCGGTCTGAAAGTTAACACAAAAGATGGGAGGAGTCTCCTCCTATTTAATGTATATAATAGACATTGTAGTCTATCCAAGGAGTCTCAGATCTTGGAAAAATTTGATAATTTTATAAATAGCCTGGAAGTGATACCGAGTATGATAATAGGTGGAGATCTGAACTGTAATTATGAGCCAATGGCGGGTTTCGGTGATGTTTTTGTTGAAGAGGATAGGGCTAATAATATTCCTCCCCTATCTAACACTGAGGTGGTGCGTTGTACTGCCCTAGCAGTCCAAATAATGAGGTTGGTAACCGTATATGGGCTGAGGGCTTGTAATGGTTGCCTCCCTTCTGATTCCCCAAAGGCTGCGACCTTTGTAAAAAACAACTCCCAAAGCCGAATAGATTATATTCTAGCATCTTTTGATATTTGGCCGTACTTGATTGATTTAGAAATTATGCCTAGGTTTGAAAGTGACCATCGTCCACTTCAATTGTTAATTGCCCAATGCCTATTTTCCAGTGATAATTTAGAGAAGGAGTACGGTGCTTTGGATAATACCAACAATGATGCTCCATTAGTAAGTAATAATAGACGATCACTTAAATGGGCACGAATATTGGACCATGGAGAAGTGTTAGCAGGTATTTACTCGCTCTTAGCTGACACATTTTCTAGTTATTTAAGTTGACCGGCAGGGGATAATGTCTTGATTGATCTCCACAATGAGTTTTTTAGTTCAATAATACCCTTTGTTACAAAAATGCCAACTAAAAACAGTCAAAAGAAGTCTAGTTTAGCAGGCAGACATTCGTGGTATAACAAAGACTGCCATTTAGGCAAGGCTTCACTTATAGAGGCAATCAAAAGTAAAGTATCAGAAGTGATCAAGGTGGCAAGAAAGGAATATAAGATAACACAGGCAAAAGCAAAATCAAATTGGGACGAGGAATGTTGGGAGAATATGTTACTGGCAGCAAAAACTAAGGATAATGTGGGTTTTTGGAGAATAGTGGCCAATGGGAACCATGCAGGAAGATTGGCTCAAGACGTTTTCATTGATGAACAGACTTGGGTTGATCACTTCTCCCATTTATACGAAGCCCCAGAATTTACGGAGACGAGGGAAAAAGAGCATCCCTGGTATTCAGCTTGAATTTGCACTTAAGAGTTTTCATTAGAAGAAACTGAGTTAGCCATTAACTTAGTCAAAAATGGTAAGGCACCAGGCCTAGACAAAATCCTAGGCGACCTATATAAACATGGGATTAACGTCTGGGCACCTTACATCAATCGGCGTTTTAATATTTTAGTTGCTGGTGCAGATTTTCCTGACAGTTGGAGGGGTGCGGATATCATTTTAATTTTTAAGAAGGGCGATAGAAATGATCCGTCAAACTATCGCCCAATCAGTTTAATGGATATTTTACAAAAGATTTTTTCTAGGCATATTTTAACTCGTATGAATCTTTGGATTGATGAGAATGCCATACTTTCAAAGTTTCATGCCGGTTTCAGGTGTAGTATAAGCACGATTGATCAAGTTTTTAGATTTTGTTGCCTTTGTTGGAAGTATGTTTTTTTACGCAAAGGGCATATTTATGTGGCATTTGTAGACCTAAGGGCTGCTTTTGATTTAGTTTTGCGTGATCGATTATGGGATTGCCTGTATTTGCAGGGGCTGCCGGTCTGCTTACTCCAACAGATTATAAGACTTCATGATAATAATTACGCAAGAGTGCGATGGGGACAAAATGGAGAACTGAGCAAACCTGTTCCAATAATGCGTGGAGTTCGCCAAGGGTGTGTGCTGGCTCCCAGGCTTTTTTTATTGTTTGTTAATAACATCCCAGCCCACCTAGAGAAGTGCAGCAATGATTCATCCAAGTTGAACAGAGAAAGGGTCCCCGCACTCTTATTTGCGTACGACACAATTCTAATCTCACAAATGCCCAAAGGTCTACAAGCCCTTTTAAATTCATTCCAACAGTTCTGCAATAAAAAAGGCCTAGAGATTGATACGAAAAAAACCAAATGCATGGCCTTAAACCCTCATAAATCTTTTAAGGGGAATTTATTTTTAAATAACCAAAAATTGGAACTAGTGTCAAATTTTACCTACTTGGGTGTTTCTTCAGATTCAAAGAATTTGTGGAAAACCCAAGCAGAGAAGAGCAAAAAGATTTTGACACAGAACACTTTACCTATTTTAAAGAAACATGGGGCAAGTCTTAGTAAATCAGTATCACCAGCTTTAGAAGTGATTCAAGTTTAAGGCCCAGTCTGCAGGCTTTAAGGCGCAGAAATCTGGGGCCCAATAGCTGGGAATCTTTTTATGAAAAGTGAAAATAACTTTTATAGAAGTCTTCTAAGACTACCTAAACGTACCCCACTGTTACCCTTAATGCTAGACCTAAGTATGAAGCATACAGACCATTATGCAATCCTACGTCCCCTTTCCTACTGGGTGAGACTCTGGTGTACACCAGAACTCGGAGATTTTACAGATGGTCTTTTAGAAATAATGAGTTTGGATTTGCATAATTCTAATGTATGGTTGAAACATGTGCGAACATGGCTTTGCAGAATTGGGCTGTCACATTTCTGGGAAGAGCCTTTATGTCTGACGCAAAGTTGTAAAAAAGTGGTGAAAATGAAATTTTGGGCTTACATAACATGCAATCTTCCAAATAGCCATGCAGGTGGATCTATTGTAAGTAGTTTTTTGGCTTACAAGGATTTTCCATACTTTGAGGACTTCTTGGATGAGGTCCGACCACCTTTGGCCAAAAGCCTGTATTTGAAATTTAGGTATGGAATGCTGAAAACCAATAGAACCCTAGCAAGGTGGTCCAAGGCAGCAGGACCAACAATAAGTGAGATATGCATGTGTTGTCAGATTACTACCAAAGAGGATGATAATCATATCTTTTTTTTTGTGCCGCATATGTAACAGCCAGGAAAAGGTGGATCAAGCCATTGTGCAATGTTATAGGTGTACGCTCGTACAACGAAGCATGTAGTATCATTAAAACTGACACCAGGCAAGTGATTGTTTTTGGTGTCAGTAGATTCCTATTGGCAGTAAGCCGTGTACGCAAGAAACTGGGTCTGGATTTATAAATGGTTTAGGTTTGCGTTCTAGTATCCTGTATATGCTGTGTTTGCTCTGACTTATCAAATAGTTGCATAATAATGAATTGCTCACTGAAACTGTGCAAATGAATTTTTAACATGTTTTTATATTTTGCCTTCTTAACTAATTTATGGATTTTATGTATTTTCATTGAACCCCTCCAACTGCATGTAAATCTGTCTATTTCTTCTATTATAAATGTGCCATGTACTGTCGTTTTTTTTTTTTTTGTTTGTTTTTTTCAAGTTTAAAATATTTATTTTCACTAACGTGCTCTATTATGCAGTATACATGCCGCAATAAGCAGAAAAATGCATAACACAAATACGGTCAGTATAGCAATAGTCCGCAAATAATAAAAAGTGCTGTCATTATATACAACAGGGTAGCCTAACCTCCCTCCCCTTATATAAAAGCAAGATGATTATATATTAGAAGATCTCTGGGTGTTATCTGCAGACCCCGTACCTTAGTCTATAGATGTTAAATCTACATCACAGGTGCAGTCATGCTCTTCTCCCTGGAAAGGTCCCTCTCCAAGTGTTAGCTACCTATCTGTGTATTCGCATAAGACCAAAGTACGTATTCCCAAACAACAGCAAGAATTGCATGTTTTGTCTAGGTGCTAGGGGCATTGTTGTTCGACCTTGCACACAATGTTCAGACTAAATCCCAGGAACTCGTTGTGCATGAAAAATAACTGTATGCTCTTGTGTTAAAGTTGCAAGAGAGGCTTGTGAAAAATAAGCTCATGTAGCAACGTGCAAAGCAGCGCACAGTCTATAGCATGCTCATGCCAACTTAGGGAAGACGACAATGTCCCCTCGGTCCATGTAACAATCCAAGAATCATGTGTTCACACCGAGGGATTGCTGTGACATGGAGTCAGACCCTAAGTGAGGATCTGTGGTCTGCAGCAGCACACCATGTGCACCCTCCTTACTGAATATGTTTGCCATTGTCTCACCGGGGCTCAGGCTTGTACATTAGGCTGTTAGGGTGTATCTGGAGATCATTCACTTAAAACAAACTTCTTTCAAGATACTTTTTTTTTTTTTAAGTTTCAAAAACCTTTATTGCCTGGTAAGAAAATGAACACAGCTGGTGGCCTACAACCTTCCAAGGGCCGGCCGCTCCATAAACTTATTTCAGTTAACACAGCGTTCCGCCAACAACCCCACAGGGCCGGCCGCAGTTAAATCCTCATGGCTATCATATCAAAGAGAGCACAAATGACTTAAGTGGATACAGCATGGTGAAGTATGCATTATTGTAGCGCTGTGGAACGCTCCACTTGTCCATAACTGTTAAACCCATAGGAACATTATCAACAATTTCTTATTGTAAGTCGTAAGCTTAGCTTTCCCCAAATAAGATAACCTTGTCAACCTATATACAGAGCACAGCCAGTACAGAGAAATCAGGTCAAGTAGCAAGCGACATCACGCCTCCCGTTCTCGCCGAATACTCAAGCCAAGTTAGACAACGAAAAACCTGTAAGGATAAGGAACCTGTCAGCACCATGCCTCATATCAATGCAGTGCAGTCAATTAACTTGCCTCAGTAGTCCCATTGCTCCCACCAGTGTAGAAGGTAAGTGTGGTAAGGGCCCTCGCATCCTGTTTCAGTCAGCCTCAGATTCAGACTCCGCTCTAGCAAGCATATAAGCAGTGTATGGTCCCCAAATATCGGTAGGCCGAGAACCAGCCGGCAGTTCTTCGTGGTAACAGAGCAGTTGATCCCGGCAGTACGCCAGGTCCTTCAGCCAGTCCTGCAGGGCAGGTGCTCTCCTACCACCCCAACACACTGCAACCCTTCGTTTAGCCATTTGCAGCGACAGGCATACAAGTTTACGCGCTCCCCTCGGGACCCCTGATATCAAGCCTAGGAGACACACTCGAGGGGTACAGTCAATCTCAACCTCAGCCATAGTAGATACTGTCGCGACCACAGCAGCCCAGAATTCTCCCACCTTATTGCAACCCCAAGCCAGATGCAGAAAGTCCGCAGCCCCAAGTCCGCAACGCGTGCAATTATCGGTGTCACGAAGCCCATACCTGCACAATTGCACCGGAGTATAATAGAGTTGATGCAAATACTTATAATGTATAAGTCGAAAATTGCCATTTGCTGCATAATTACCTGTCATGGAGCAGCACTCCTCCCATTCATCGTCCGTCAATGGGCGCTGTAACACCGCGTCCCATTTACTTTTGGAGCTAGCATCCAACACACCCTCATCTCGCTGCGCAGCTCTATACAACCGGGATACCAGCTTCGTTCTGTCTTTTGCCGAGTAAAAGAGTTGCAACCCCTCCAGCACCGGAGGTTCTGCCGGAAAAGACGGATAGTGGCTCCGAAGTGCAGCTCGGAGTCGAATGTATATAAACGTAGCCATACTGGCATTGCCGCCCTTTGCCAAAAATGCCGCCAATGTGATAAAGGTGCCACCCTGGAATACATCCCCCATGAGGTGCAAGCCGGCAGATCTCAGAAGGCGAAGCGCCCCTGTGTCCCCCAGGACTGATATATGTTCATGCCACGAAAGGGGCATCGCCGGTGCATACAGGGGAAGTTTGCCAGCACGCTGTCCGAGCGTATTCCAGGCCGCAGCCGTGCTACGTACCGTATCCACGTCGTTCCGTTCATATGCCGTCTGAGAGTTTACTATCATGGTTTGCAACGGCAGCGGCCCGGACGCCCCGGCCTCCACAGCAACGTGAGGCGTATAGGGCGGAGCCGATATCCAGTATGTGGCAAAATGTGCTTGGGCACACAGATAATAAAGGTGCATGTCCGGAATTGAGAATCCTCCGAGCTCATATGGTTTCGTCAAAGTAGTCCAGCTCAGGCGGGGCTTCTTGCCCCCCCAGACCAAGCTTATCAGCAAAGAACGAAGCGTGGCGAAAAAATGGCTCTTGAGTGCTAACGGGGCATTTACAAATAGATACAAAAATCTCGGGAGGACTACCATCTTGATCAATGCCACTCGGTCAGCCAGAGACAGTGGTAGTCTTTTCCATCTGTCCACCTGGTCCTCGAGCTTAGAAATCGCCGTGCCATAGTTCACCCGAAGCATTTCATCTGGATCACGGTGTATCCAGATACCAAGATAGCGGACCGGGTCAGTAGCCCATTCTAAGGGGAAGTTGAGCGGGAAGTGCACTGTGCTGTCAGTAAGTGGCATAATAATCGATTTCTCCCAGTTTATGGACAGGCCCGCAAACCACTCAAAGCGAATATATTCTCGTATCAACCCCTCCAGATAAATCTCAGGCTCCCTTACATACAATACCATGTCATCCGCGTACATGGACACAGCCAGCGGTCTCCGATCGAAACACAGGGCAGATTGCGAATGCCGTTGACGCAGGATACACGCTAAAGGTTCCATAATTAGCGCAAATAACAGAGGTGAGAGCGGACAACCCTGCCTAGTTCCGCGTCTGATGGGAAAAACGTCCGAAACATGACCGTTGATCCTAACCCGGGCCACTGGGTCCGTATACAATAGCCTTACCCATTGAACAAAGACAAGAGGGACTCCCATGCGGCGTAGCACTGAGAACAAGAAATGCCACGCAATCGAATCAAACGCTTTCGCCGCGTCTAAAAAAACAGCGGCGGCTGGAAGTTCCGGTTTTATCAGATGTAGGACCGCGAACAGAGCCCGCAAGTTATGGGCAGTAGACCGGGAAGGAATAAAGCCCGATTGGTCCGGCAGGACCATCACCGGAAGAAGCAAGCGCAACCGCGTCGCAAGCACTTTAGCCAATATTTTCACGTCAGTATTCATTAAGGATAACGGCCTATAAGACTCACACTGATCAGGTGGCTTGCCGGGTTTGGGCAGCGCGACTATGAGGGCCTCTCTCAACGTGTCTGGCAGACGCCCTTGCTCAAACGATTCCTCATACATTTCGGCCAGGTGCGGCAACAACTCGTCTATATATTCTTTATAGAATTCGGACGGGAGCCCATCCGTACCCGCTGCCTTCCCATTGGGTAGATCAGCGATGGCTTCCCGCAGCTCTTCAGCTGTGATGTGATGCATTAGAAAGTTTTGTTGAGCCGCAGAAAGCCAGACCAACGCCACCTCATCCAGATACTGGCCCACCTCATCCTCACTGGCTGTCGTTCTGTGGCCATACATTCCCCGATAATAATCTACAAATTGATGAAGAATCCCCTCCGCGTCAGTCACGCTGTGATCATCTACCGTGATCCCTTGCACAGTATAATGTTTCGCCCATGGTTCCAGAATACGCTCTGCTAGTGCACGACCTGGTCGGCCCCCCTCCCCATAGTGCCGAGCTCTTCGTCGTTTGGCCAAATGGCAAGCCTCCTGATCACCCAACTCGTTATATTCGTCTACCTTAGATCGAATTTCGGCCAACGTCGCATCAGAGGCAGAGGCATCATACCGGCGTTCCAGTTCCTTCAAGTCACGCTCTAAGCGCGCGAGAGAGTCGCGTAATGACTTGAGTACTCCAGCTTGCTTCCCAATACACACCCCCCTAATAGTGACCTTGAACGCCTCCCATATAGTGCATTTACTCATCTCCGGACTCACATTCTCAGCAAAGTAAAGTGCTATCGCTTCCCGCAAGTCTGTCTTAAACGCCTGATCCAACAAGGCAGTGGGGTGTAGTTTCCATGTGTAAGGCGCGGATGCATACTGCGGTATAGACAGTGTCAGTGCCACCGGAGCATGGTCCGACAGTGTACGTGGCAGATGTTCTACACCCTCTATCCATGCATTCACATCCCGCGTCACCAACCAGTAATCCAAGCGGGACCACGTGTCTCGTGCATACGTATAGCATGTGCCCTCTGTGTCCCCTGGATGTCGCAGTCTCCACGCATCCACCAGTCCCAAATCAGTCATACCATCCCGCAGCACTTTCGCAGACTTTTTCTCATGAGAGAGATGAGGAGTTTTCCTATCCACTTCGACATCTAGCACCACATTATAATCACCCCCACAGATAATGGCAGCAGGCGGCAGATCATATACCTTGTTCCACAGGACCCGAAAGAATTCCGGGTCGTCCGTATTAGGCCCGTAGATATTAACCATAGTAAACAACTTGCCACATAGCCTGCCATGCAAAAGGATATACCTCCCCTCTTTATCGACCTCCTCACGCAGACTCTCAAACTGTATACCCCTCTTGATCAGGACCATAACACCCAGAGCATAGGAGGAGTATGTCGTAGCTAGTCGGAAACCCGCCCACTGCCTGGCCACAGAGACTGCCTTTTGAGCCGTTAAGTGTGTCTCCTGAAGGAAAACAACATGAGCATTGTGACGTGTCAGATACCCCATCACTTGTCGAATCTTTTTGGGACTATTGAGGCCTCTCACATTCCAAGTTAGCCAGTTGAGTGCACTACCACTAGCCATCCCGAAAACGCATCACAGGGCTAATGAAAGCTGAGGCACTTAGCAGTGCGCAAAGTCTATGAGAAATATACTGAGTCGTGGCGCGCAAGCTGAACCTACCCATCCAACCCCGCTGCGCTAGCAACAGGGTGTACAGCATAATAAAAACTCTGACATGGCCGTGTGTGCTCATCAAACCCTCCCAACAGGGGAGGAATCCAAAACATTCCCAAAACTGACCCCCCGCCCACAACAACCCCCCTCCCACTTCAGCCACCCAATCTAGCCAAAGCCATCCCTTCCCGAACCCAAATTCTCCATCCCCCCCCCTTCCATACAACATTTGGGGCACACCCATTGGAGAGACGCTAGGGTGCTCAGACCTCCCGTCACAACCGTGACAGGAGGGGATCAAGCCTCAAATACTTAACATCCCAATAGTGTCAGAGCGTGATGGCAACATTCCAACCAATCGAAATCACACAAAGGATATCAAGGCCAACACCCTCCAGTATTCCCGAGATATGCATCCAACCTCCAGAGCCCAACCCAAGACAACCAGGCACCCCCAAGTCCCAGGGGCAGATCATCCATCAAACCAGCATCCGAGCGTGCATAGAATCCGCCCCCAACCCCCCGCAATCATAGACGCTGAACGCAGACCCGTTGTTAGAGTGTTCGCACAGTAATGAAAGATGCCCAGGCAGCTGTCACTTAGCCCCGTCTAGGGGACCCCGGAATATCCATAACACTGTTCAAAGTTCCTCATTGGCCCCCTCTTACTCCCCATGCGTCGTGGCAGAGTCTCGCTTTTTCCGTTTAAGCTTTTTTGCGTAATCCATCGCCGCCTTCGGAGTATGAAATATTTTATTGTCAGCAGGAGCACCAATTCGAAGTCTTGCGGGATAGAGCATAGCATACGGAACCTCCTCCTTTCTCAAAAATTGTTTAACTGTGCCATACTCCTTTCTAGCCGCTTGCACAGCCGCTGTGAAATCCGGAAAAAACTCGAGCTTGTTTCCTTGGTGCTCGATGGCGCCGTTTTCCCTCGCCATGCGCAAAATGGCGTCCCGGTCTCTGTAGTTCAGGAGGCGCGCGATGACAGGGCGCGGTGGAGTGCCCGGCGGCGGCACGGCCGCCAACGACCTGTGCGCCCTCTCAACAATAAACATGGTCGATAAGTGCTCTGTCCCGAAGATATCAGTAATAAGACGCTCCATATACACCTCCATTTTCCCCACATTTGTCGATTCCGGCAGGCCTGTGACGCGGATGTTGTTGCGTCTTGAGCGGGCCTCCAAATCCTCGTTCTTAGCCCTAATGACCGCCAGTAGTTTATCCATGTCGGAGGTCTTGCCCGCAATCTCCGTGAGGCCCTCTTCAGTGGCCGAGACCCTCTGCTCAACTTCCCCCATGCGGGCGTTATGTTTTTCCAGTTGAGAAGACATGTGATCAAGGCGGTGGGTCACCGCCGACATGGCGCCTTCAATAGATTGCAGCGTTTTCTGCATGGCTGCTAACGTGTCCTCTAGTTTAGGCGCCCCTCCAGTGGCCGTTTCAGATTCCGAGTCAGAGGCCGCTTTTTGTGACTGTTTGGCCAGTCTGCGCGAGTCAAAATTTATTTTCGTTTGACCTCTGTCCGGCTTGCCCATGTTTAGATGTGGTCAGCACCTCGCACCACAGGAATATAGCCGTCCAGAGAATCCCCTGAGCCCCTCAGGAATAGCAGGGTGTTAATGTCTCAGTGCCTCTTTACACACCCACCACACTTCTGGAGGAAAGCGACTCACGATGTGACAGAGCTGTGCCACAAAAAACATTCGTCCATCAGATCACCAGGCCCCTCTGCAATCAGAGCCCCGAACAGAAGCTCCCGCCCTGGGCCACGTTTTAATCGAGGTCGGGGATCTCCGGCCTGCACGCCGTGAGGTTGCCGGTCAGAAAATGGCAGCTCGGTGAAGGCAAGGACCCCAGGATTCTCCCCGGACACCACAGGCCGTCTGCCGTATTCCGTCCAGTCACTCCGCCCGTCCCCCCCGTCCCGACCACAGCTCGCAGAGCAAGGGCGCGCGCTAGGCCCACAACCACCTCCGCGGTCCCAGGCCGAGCCCGATCCCAGCCCCACTCACCGCAGCCGGAGCCGAGAGCGTCCGGACGCCGCCCGCACCTCCACTCTTGATTTAGCTGCCGGCCGCTGGAACTCAGCCGTCCCCCGGGGCACCGCTCGCGGCTCCTCCCAAGCGGCCTCCGATGTTCTCCCGGTATTTGTCCGCCAGCTGATGTCGCCGTCTGCGGGCCAGGGCTCACCGCAGGATGCGCCAGCCAATCCGCACGTCCCCGGAGTCGCCTCCGCTGGGCTCCGTCACCAGGGGAGAGCCGGGCACGGCCTCACGAGGATATCTCTTCCACTCTGCAGGCCCGCCGCGGGCCCCAGGATATCGATCGATCCTCGGGGCTCAGAAGCTCCGCAACCGCCACAGAGCTCTGGGTGAGCTGGGGATAGCCAGCCGCCTCAGCCGGGCCGTTTAGGCTGCAGGATGCGCAGGATTAATGTAGGATTTTTGCTCGATCCGACGCAGCCTCACTAAAGTGCGGCCATCTTGTCTCGCGCCCTCTAGCGCCCCCCGTACTGTCGTTTTTATGCATCTTTTATGGCCACAATGTACCGAAATAAAGATTTATGAATGAATGAATGAATTAGAGGATGGATTAGGCAAATTCTTCGCAAACAGCAAGATGTTGGTTAATATTTTATGGGTGGGAGATTTAACCTGCTTTGTGTGTCTTTGGGATGACAGATACACATGATATGGGTGTCAAGCATTTTGCTCACCGCCGTTATGGTGAGGATCCTAACCACTTGTTGATGAAGCATTATTTTCTATATTCTTTCTTTATAATATCTCTTATAATCGTTTGCTGCCGCACTTGAAGATCTTAGATTGCCTCAAGAAGTAAGCAAATAGCTAGTGCAGTATCATGTTTATTTATTATTGGGGAATGGGCCAGCATTATATCTATTGTGGAATAATAAATCTCAGCACAGATTTTATTTAGTGCATTTCAGATTAAACACCGTGCACTTCCTGGTTTCGTTTCCCTACTGTGGCACCTGGTTTGAGAATTGTGCCTGTATGACCTTGTGGACATAGCACTAAGCAGAGCACCTTGGACTCTATACGTGCTTGCAAATTTTGTTTTCTGCCTACGAAACGATATCTTCTGCCTGTACTGCATGATTTGAAGAAAACAAGGGCTAGGCATGCACTTCTGCAATGATATTACAGCAATTAGGTTCTGTAAAGAGCTGTTCTGCTGTAACCAGATTTTTACAATGTTCCCTGAGATCAAGCAAACAATTTGGGTAAATCAGCCTTGTTTACTGTACCTTTAAGTTTTTATCTCCTTGCTGTGCATAGAGGGCTATCAATATTGAGTGTTTAAGTTGTCAAGCTTTAAATGCCTTTATTTTGTGAATTAATCATTGAGGAAGTGTTTTTATTCTCTGGTTTGCTATAGTTATTACAATTGTATGCCTTATAAAAGCACAAGATTGATTATGTGTGTACTTTTTATCTTCAGGTTAAATTCATGGGTCATCGATTCGTAACTGATAATCTTGTTGACAAGTGTTATGTTTTTATGAAATCTTCACATGGTATTAGCAAATTAGGGCCCGATGTAGGTGGCCCAAATACCAGTCGGTAACGGTGAAATTCGGTACATTTCACCGTTACCGACCGGTATTTAGACATTCCTGATGTAGGGAAGGAATCGGTAATAAGGAATCAGTAAATACCGATTCCATAATACTGATTCCTTATTGGCCTTGCATTTAAGGAATCGGTAATACTGATTCCTTAAATGCAATGTGGAAAGCACCTAAAAGAGTACTTTTGGGCCTTAAGGAATCGGTAATTACCACCAACTATAAGTTGGTGGTAATTCCCGAATTCCTTTTTTTGAAGTGCCATGTGGCACACATCCATGCCCTTAGATCATGGAAGTGCGCCACATGGGCACACATGCACATTAGAGGGGTGCAACAAATCCTTGAAATGCCTCCCGGTATTACCAATTTGGTAATACCAGATCGGTAATACTGAATGTCTTCACATTCATTCCTATGGGCCTCCAAGCCCATAGGAATGAATGGGTAGTTATGCGTTATTACCGAATCTCAATTACCGATTCGGTTATAACGAATATTAAGGATTCTGTATTTTTTACCAAATTCTTACCTACATCTGAAATACCAATTTCTAAATACCGAATCGGTAAAATTCGGTATTTAGAATTCGGTATTTCACTATTACCTACATCGGGCCCTTTGTATTTTTGTGGATATATTTAAACTTTTCATGACTGTTAATATGTTATGTAGCTGAAACCGTCTCTGCTAGGCTGTGATTGTTAAATAATGGTAATGTTATTGGGCTCATGTTTATGCTTTTTGGCTATTCTGTGGCGGGAAAAATTCCATCGACTGACTGAGTTTTAGTTTGTCTAATCCAATTCATATTTTCCAGATTTCTTCAACACATGAATTCAACAGTTTTTACTTCACAATTTAATAACCCATACATAAATGGTGTGGCTGTCATTTCTGCAACCTCTCCTAATGATCATAGTCGCTGTGACCGTCCTGACTCGCTCAGAAACGGTCGCTCACCTCGCTCCCTGCTCCCGTGGTATCATAGCGCTTGACTTCTCATTGCTGCCTTTACCACTTGCATTGACTAAATTGTATTGACTGCCTGATTGTGTATAATACCTGATTGTGTATAACAGCGCTTGCTCGCATTGTCGGATATTGCATTCGAATGCCTTAATAATTATCGTAGCGCTTTTCGCATAGCCCACATCGCGCTTAATTATATTCTGCTGCCTGTGTGATCTAACAGCGCTATATTTGAAAGTCTGTAATAGCGCTATATTTGGAGGACTGTACCCGATTGTGCCGGTGCCTCTGCCCACATCCTGTTTCGCTTTTGTTTTGCCGACATTTTGTTGTTGTGCCTCCCAGCCAGGCTCTCCACCCCGCTCCCACCTCCCAGCTGCCCCTCCCTCCCACTGAAGTTAAGGGCTGTCCTGCACACAACAGCACTGTGACCGTCCTGACTCGCTCAAAAACGGTCGCCCACCTCGCTCCCTGCTCCCGTGGTATCGTAGCGCTTGACTTCTCATTGCTGCCTTTACCACTTGCATTGACTAAATTGTATTGATGCCTGATTGTGTATAATACCTGATTGTGTATAACAGCGCTTGCTCGCATTGTCGGATATTGCATTTGATTGCCTTAATAATTATCGTAGCGCTTTTCGCATAGCCCACATCGCTCTTAATTATATTCTGTTGCCTGTGTGATCTAACAGCGCTATATTTGAAAGTCTGTAATAGCGCTATATTTGGAGGACTGTACCCGATTGTGCCGGTGCCTCTGCCCACATCCTGTTTTGCTTTTGTTTTGCCGACATTTTGTTGTTGTGCCTCCCAGCCAGGCTCTCCACCCCGCTCCCGCCTCCCAGCTGCACCTCCCTCGCTCCGCCCCCTCCACTATCCACTTATGACAGACGCATTTGCGCGCAGCGTTCACGCGCAGCGGATGCGCCCCATGCGCGCCGAAGGCATGCCAAAGGTAAGCCCGTCTACGCCCGTCCGCGCCTGGACCGCGCCCAGCGCCAGACCCCCTGGCCCCCGCAAAATCCAATCCACCCGCTTAACGTACGACGCCGCCACCCTCTCAGCACTCAACCCCGGCCGTCTCCCAGACTGCTACCAAGCCGCCCCTGGACACACCCATGGACCCTTCACCTGCCACTCCTGCAAGCTCGACTGCATCAGGACCCACACCAAATCCACAAACACCACACAGAGCTCCGACACTAACCACCTGAAGTGCATCCTGCTCAACACCCGCTCAGTCCACAGACACGCCATTGAACTCTGGAACCTACTCGACACCACATCGCCGGACGTCGCCTTTCTCACAGAAACCTGGATGAACGCCTCATCAACGCCTGACATCGCCATAGCCATCCCGGACGGCTACAAGATCATCCGAAAGGACCGCATCAACCAAACAGGAGGAGGCATCGCCATCGTCCATAAGAACACCATTCGCATCATGACCAGTTCCGACGATAACCTCGCATCTGCCGAACACCTTCACTTCCAGGTCCACACCGACCCCAAGTCCACACTCAGAGGCACCCTCATCTACAGGCCACCAGGACCCCGCACACAATTCAGCGAAGACATCACTGACTTCATCAGCCCACACGCCCTCCCCTCCGAGGACTACATTCTACTGGGTGACCTCAACTTCCACCTGGAAAAGAACAACGACAGCAACACCACCACCCTTCTAGACAACCTCGCCAATCTCGGACTCAAACAACTCGTTGACACCCCCATCCACTATGCCGGGCACACGCTCGACCCAATCTTCACCTCCAGCAAGCATATCTCCTTCAATCACACCACAGCTCTCCACTGGACGGACCACAGCTGCGTCCACTTCAACTACAATAAGACCACGACCCACAACCACCCTCAACCAATTCCCCGCAGAAACTGGAACAAAATTACCACCGACCAGCTCCTCACATCACTTCACCAAAACCCTCCTGCCAAATCATCGGACCCAAACCAAGCAGCCACCAACCTCACACAATGGATCACCCACAGCGCTGACGAATTAGCACCCTTGAAAAACCATCAAATCAAGCAAGGTAGCAAAAAAGCCCCTTGGTTCAATGATGACCTTAAGAAATCTAAGAGGATCTGTCGCACCCTCGAGAAAGCCTGGCGAAAAAACCCAACCACTGACGACCTGACCACCTTCAAGAACGCCACCCGCAAACACCACCAACTGATCCGATCCACCAAGAAATCAGCACTCAAGGATCGACTCGACAACAACGCCCACAACAGCAAGGAACTATTCAACATTGTCAAAGAGTTTACCAACCCCACCGCCGGCACCAACGACATCACTCCCTCCCAAAACCTCTGCGACTCTCTAGCCTCGTTCTTCCACAACAAAATCACTGATATACATAACAGCTTTGGAGACCAGTCCACCCCACCCACCTCCGAACTAAAACCCCCCTCCAACAACCTTTGCGCCTGGGACCCAATCACCACTGAAGACACCATCCGCCTGATGAACTCCATCCACTCAGGATCGCCAACCGACCCCTGTCCCCACCACATTTTCAACAAAGCAGACTCCATTATCGCACCCCATCTCCGAGACGTCATCAACTGCTCCCTCAACTCCGCTACCTTCCCGGAAAGCTGGAAACATGCCGAACTCAGTGCCCTCCTGAAGAAACCCACAGCAGACCCCACTGAACTTAAGAACTACCGCCCCATTTCGCTCCTCCCATTCCCTGCCAAAGTCATTGAGAAAGCCGTCAACAGTCAGCTTGCCACCTTCCTCGAATCCAACAAATCCCTCGACCCTTCACAGTCCGGCTTCCGAGCCAAACACAGCACCGAGACCGCCCTCATCGCAGCAACAGACGACATTCGAACTCTACTGGACAACGGAGAAACAGCTGCCCTCATCCTACTTGACCTCTCCGCAGCCTTCGACACAGTCTGTCATAGCACCCTTATTCAACGCCTCAACAACGTCGGAATACAAGGAAAAGCATTGGACTGGATCATCTCGTTCTTCGCAGGAAGAACCCAGAGAGTCCGACTCAACCCTTTTAGATCAGAGGCCACCGAAGTCATCTGCGACGTACCACAAGGATCATCACTCAGTCCAACCCTCTTCAACGTATACATGAGTCCCCTCGCATCCATAGCACGCCAACACAACCTCAACATCATCTCCTACGCAGACGACACCCAGCTGATCCTCTCCCTCACCAAAGACCCAAACACCGCCAAAACCAACCTACACAAAGGGATGAAAGAAGTAGACGAGTGGATGAAGAACAGCCGTTTAAAACTGAACTCGGACAAAACGGAAGTCCTCATCTTAGGATCATCCCCCCCCGCCTGGGACGACTCATGGTGGCCATCGGCCCTGGGAAACACACCCATACCAACAGACCACGCACGTAACCTGGGCTTCATCCTGGACTCCTCCATCTCGATGACCAGACAAGTCAATGCCGTCTCATCATCATGCTTCAACATTCTACGTATGCTCAAAAAAATCTTCCGCTGGATCCCCACCGAAACAAGAAAGACGATCACCCATGCACTGGTCACAAGCCGACTGGACGACGGAAACACCCTTTACGCCGGAACAACAAACAAACTACAGAAAAAACTCCAACGCATCCAGAACGCCTCAGCCAGACTCATCCTAGATTTCCCCCGCCATGCTCACATTTCCGGTCACCTAAAAGACCTCCACTGGCTCCCCGTCAACAAGAGAATAACGTTCCGTCTCCTCACCCACACACACAAAGCCCTCTACAACCTAGGACCCGAATGCCTCAACACGCGCCTGTCCTTTTACACCCCCTCCCGCCAACTACGATCGTCCAATCAAGCCCTCGCCGCTATTCCACGCATCCAAAGATCCACCATGGGGGGAAGATCCTTCTCCTACTTAGCGGCCAAGACCTGGAATACTCTCCCCTCCGACCTCCGCCTTACACAGAACCACCTCTCCTTCAGAAAACAACTAAAAACCTGGATATTTGATAAGTAAAGTACCCCCCTCCCTCAAGCGCCTTGAGACCCTCTGGGTGAGTAGTGCGCTATACAAATTTTTGAACTTGAACTAGTCCAGGCTCCATCGCTAGAGCATCAACATGAACTGGCACTGGCATTGTTAACAATGTTTTAAATATTTTACCTTCAAGGACTACAAATAGAATACTAGATTCTAATACTAATGCAGATGTGCCATATATTATAAATGAGGCTATTTTCTGCAACTAGGCATTCAGTGCAGGTTGAAGGGTATATCCTCCAGGCAACTGATTTAATCTTTATAGTCCATTGGTGGTTTCCAAAGCATTTTTAACCACAATGGTGCAATGTTCATGCCATTTAAATGAGGCTTCTAATATCACACTAGGGGAGTCATTATGATGGCGTGCAGCTCGTCACCGCCCGGCCGGCATTGGCGATCCGCCTACCATCACAACACAATTTACCCCCGCCATATTACTATGGCTGGGGATATGACTGCGGACGGAAAGTTTGTCCACCGCTTTGCCGCTGGTCGGCAATCGTCCCGATTGCCGGCCGGGTGGAGAAAGCCCACAATATGGGGTGGTGGGATGCTGCAATGGAGGGGTAAATATGGTACCCCCATCATAGTCCAGGCTCCATCACCAGAGCTTCAACATGAACTGGCACTGGCATTGTTAACAATGTTTTAAATATTTTACATTCAATGACTCCAAATTGAATACTAGATTCTAATATTAATGCAGATGTGCCATATATTATAAATGAGGCTATTTTCTGCAACCAGGCATTCAGTGCAGGTTGAAGGGTATATCCTCCAGGCAACTGATTTAATCTTCATAGTCCATTGGTGGTTGCCAAAGCATTTTTAACCACAATAGTCCAATGTTCATGCCATTTAAATGAGGCTTCTAATATCATACTAGGGGGGTCATTATGATGGTGGGCGGCCGGCGGTGGCGATCCGCCTACCATCACAACACAATTTACCCCTTGCCATATTACTATGGCTGGGGGTATCAGGAAGACGGAAAGTCCGTCCGGCTGCTTTTACGGCAATCATCAATAGTCACGATTGCCGGCCGGGTGGAGAAAGCCCACAATATGGGGGGATAGGGTGCTACACTGGGGAGGTACCTATGGTACCTCCTGACATTGCCATGCACAAGGTGACAGGCACCGCACGGTGCCTGCCACGTTGTGCGCGACTATGCACAACTTGGGATTTTAACATTGGGTACGGTGCTGCAGCCAGCAGAACCGTCCGCAATGTTAATATACCAGGATGCACCCACCAGTGTGGCGGGCGCATCCTAATAGGGTGGGACCGGCGCACCTATGGCGGACGGTCTCAGCTCTGCAAGGATGTCCGCCCGCCATCCTAACAGGCCCCCAAGTGTTTGGACCTATTGTTCTTAACAAGTATTTTGTTACCAGGTCTTCGTAAAAAAATTACCTTTTTTCTTCCCAATTGCATTGCCTAATTTTTTTAACATAAATAGGTAATATATTAGTGTCACAATATGTAGCTAATGCATCCATTTGTTGTTGAAACCCTGTTGTATTATGTACTAGTACTAGTATACCTAGGTAATTGCATAAAGAATGACACTCATCCCACGACCCCTACTTTATAGGGTAGCAGTTAGTGTTAGGAAATACCGACGGTAGGTAATATAAAGAAAATAGGAGCTAAAATGTAGCCTTGTTTGAGACCATTGTATACTTCCATTTAATAAATAAGATCACACCTTACAGCCTACTGCACTTTAGTCTGGGTTTCAGTATGTAACCATTTAATTGTGGTTAATACTCCAGCATGCATTCCAAATGTATGTAACATGTTCCAAGCAAACAGCTCTACATGATTGAATAAAATATGAAAATCCACAAAGCACAAAAAAATGCCTTCATTTGTAGACTTCTGTACTCAGTGCTCAATTCACAAAGGGCCTCTGCATTCGTGGCGGAGGCCCCGCAATTGTGAAGGACCGCCGTACTGCAGTTACCATTTGTGGGGCCCCCACCACGAGTTTGGGTACCCCTGCCAAAATTCCAGGGCCTCCGCCTCCAGTGCAGTGGCCCTTTATGAATCAGCCCCACAGTAATTCAATAGAAGTACCTGGTAGTTAGTGCCAAAACGTAGCCTAAATATAGTTTGCTCTAATGTGATTAGCTGATTCAACTATATCCTATCTTCAAGAGCCTCCAATACCAGCTCAACATACATTTTCTATGAAGTACAGACTAGAAGATGAAGGGGAGACAGTGAGCTTACTGAATACTGTGTGCAACCTGAGTGAAGCCTGTGATCTTGTGCTATCATGTAAAATAACTCAGAAGGTGATTCTCAGAGGGCCAGGGAATCTGACCTCCTCTATTTCAAAAGGAATTCCTTGACATGAAGGCATCTTGGAAGAAAGAATCAGCAAGCTCATTGGGACGGGGACAAAGTGCCAAGGCAACCCAAGTAATTATGGGCCATATGTAAGAACAGATTTTCACATAGACACAGAATGGGTAAAACTCTTTGATACATCTGTTATGTTATGTTATGTTATGTTAACATTATTTATTTGGTGCACAGCTGCTCCAGCAAAGGAGCGTCCTGGCGCCCGACAAGATAAAACATAACACTACCAACACAAAAGCTGGAAAAAAACAACTACGGGGGACCTAAAATAGAAAAGTTTTGATGGCTTTTCGGAACTGCAAAAGATCCTCTAGATTGCGGATCTCAACTGGAAGAGAGTTCAAGATAGCCGCAGCCTTCACACGAAAGGAGCGGCCACCGGCACGACAGCGCTTAAAGCGAGGGACCACGGCAAGCGCCTGGCCCAAAGATCGAAGAGAGCGTGCCGGAACATAGAAGGACAGGAGATTGGACAGGATCTGAGGGGATGTACCTTTCAAAATTTTAAAAGTCAAACATAGAACCTTAAAATGGATTCTCATCCTCACCGGCAACCAGTGCAGGGAGCAAAGGACATTGGAGATGGGGCAAAACCTAGGCAAGCCCACTATAGCTCTGGCTGCAGCGTTTTGAACCCGCTGCAGACGGGTGATTTCTGCCTGGTTGGCCCCAACCAAGAGGGAGCTGGCGTAATCAAGCCGGGAAATAACCGTCACCTGGATCACCAGCTGCCTCGTCGGGGCATCGAAAAATTTGAGAACAGGTCTTAGACCCCGGAGCACGCCAAAACAACAGGCCGCGTTTTTTTTAGTATGGCCTACAAAGTTGAGGTTGCAGTCTAACCAGACTCCCAGGTTTCTTAATTCTGAAACCGGAGTCGGGGATGGACCCAGTTCCGGGGGCCACCACCTATCCCCCCAAAGCTCCGCTCTCTTTCCAACAATCATAATCTCGGTCTTAGATGCGTTAAGCTGGAGACAGTGCGCCGTCATCCAGTTGGCCACCGCCTTCAGTCCATTCCTAAACCTGGGGGCATCAAGCTCGGCATCCCCGCTGAGAGTGACCGCCAGCTGAGTGTCGTCGGCATACGAGACCATAATCAGGCCCCACTGCCTTGCGACCTCAGCCAGCGGTCTCACGTATAGGTTGAATAACGTGGGACTCAGCGAGGATCCCTGCGGAACCCCCATGGCCAGAGGGTGTAGTTTGGACTGGAAGGGTGGGATGGCCACGCAGAAGGAACGATTGTCGAGAAAGGAGCGAAACCACTGCAGGGCCTGTCCCCCAACCCCAATCTCCTCCAGCCGGTGCAGCAGAATGCTGTGAGAGACGGTATCGAAGGCGGCGCTGAGGTCTAATAGTACCAGCGCCGCCGTCTGGCCAGCATCCAACACTGCACGCAGATGCACGCAGATGCTCCACCATCGCAAGAAGAGCCGTCTCCGTGCTGTGCCCAGCACGGAAGCCGTTCTGCGTGGGATCGAGGACATCGGCCCGTGCAAGATGGTTTGACAGGGCCAAGTTGACATGGGCCTCTACAACCTTCGCCGGCCAAGAGAGTAATGAAATAGGGCGGTAGCTCTCGGGTTTCAGGGGATCCATCGAAGGCTTCTTCAAAATTGGAGAAACCACCGCCTGCTTCCATTTAACAGGAACCACACCCGAGGTCAGCGAAAGGTTGATTAGGGAGCACACCGTGGATCGTCCCAGAAAAGACTGGTCTCTAAAAAGAGCTGATCTTACTGGATCCGACGGAGAGCCAGACTTAACTTGCAGAGCAAGTTTGTCAAACCCCTCCGGCAATAGCGGGGGAAAGGAGTGCAATGTGATGTGCCCTTGAATACCATCAAGGACACCCGAAACGGGCCCCATACTAGGAAAGGCTTGGTAGATAGCTTGGACCTTCTCCAGGAAGAAGGAAGCTAGTGCCTCACAGTGGGAGATGGAACCAACTGCCGAGGAGGAAGTTCTTTTCGCCAGAAGATCTTTAACGGCTTTAAATATGGTCTTAGACGGGTTCGAGCTATTGCGGAATTCCAGTGCATAGAACGCCGCACGAGCTTTACAGATAGCTCGATGATAGATCTTGACGGAAGCAACATATGCGGCTTTCGAGTCAGCATCATACGCCTTCCGCCATGCTCTCTCCGCCCGTCTACATGTCCCCTTCAGGGCACGTAGTGCACCATCATACCAGGGACTCGACTCTCTGGAGCTCACTTTACTCGAGACGATGGGAATCAGAGAGTCCAGTGCCCTAGAAATCCATCTACAAAACTGATCGTAGCCCACTTCCACATTAACCAGAGGGCCTAACGGCTCCTCCTGTAGGAACCGGTGCAGGTCTTCCAACCTGAGTTTGTTCCAATGTCGTTTGGCAACCCGCCTGACCGGTGGAATAGAAGGGGGCTCAGGCAGGGAGTACCGAATGGACACGAGGAAGTGATCCGTCCACCCTAGTGGGGAGATGGAGACAATACTGGCCGGTTCAAAGTGTACATCGAGTACTCAGGGGGGCAGGCTAAGTTGATAATGGCCACATCCGCCTCCTGAAGCCATGTTTCTGTGATGGCAAATATGTCAGGCGACTCATCCTTGATGAGGTCGTAAATGGCCTGATGATGTTTTACCACGGATCTCGCATTCAAGTTCCACACCCTGAGAGTACGCATCGAGCCCTTGCTTCGGGGGACCGATGGAGTGTCCCTCTGGCAAATAGGCAGAGGAGGCTCAAGCGCCCACCTCTTACAGGCACATTGGTATGGGCCATGAAGAGGATGAATAGGCGCTAGCGGACATCTCGGGATAGCATGCCCGATAGACCGAAGACTCTCTCCCGAGTAAGTGAGCATCGTAAAAACGAGAGGAAGATCTTACCTCATGCGGCTTACTAGCCCGCGGCGCCCCGCGCGTCCTTAGCGCGGACGGGCGCAGACGGGCAGGACTCTGGCATGACTCAGGCTAAGCAAGGGCGTTCCCGCTGCGCGGTACCGCTGCGCTAGGCAGGGAGCTTTAAGTAGGCGTCTCACCCAGGATTCTGCGCACTCAGGCGCTCGCTGGAGCTGGGACTCAGCAACTACACCAATCAAAGATGGCGACTAGTCAGGGAGCCTACCCCAGGAACCGCTCAAGCAGCGGTGGACTCCAATTATGGTGCAGGTGAGGGGGCTTCTAAAAACAGGGCAACAACAAAACTAAAAATAAAATAGATACAAAACGGGTAGGATTAAAAGCGATAATCTGTAGAAAGAGCGCGAAGCGCTAGCAGCGATGGCGTTCCTTGTCTGGGCGAACCAAGGAGCAGCTCGCCTTAGGTAGGCATTTCACCCAGGATTCTGCGCACTCAGGCGCTCGCTGGAGCTGGGACTCAGCAACTACCCCACTCAAAGATGGCGACTAGTCAGGGAGCCTACCCCAGGAACCGGACCCGCTCAAGCAGCGGTGGACTCCAATTATGGTGCAGGTGAGGGGGCTTCTAAAAACAGGGCAACAACAAAACTAAAAATAAAATAGATACAAAACGGGTAGGATTAAAAGCGATAATCTGTAGAAAGAGCGCAAAGCGCTAGCAGCGATGGCGTTCCTTGTCTGGGCGAACCAAGGAGCAGCTCGCCTTAAGTAGGCGTCTCACCCAGGATTCTGCGCACTCAGGCGCTCGCTGGAGCTGGGACTCAGCAACTACCCCACTCAAAGATGGCGACTAGTCAGGGAGCCTACCCCAGGAACCGGACCCGCTCAAGCAGCGGTGGACTCCAATTATGGTGCAGGTGAGGGGGCTTCTAAAAACAGGGCAACAACAAAACTAAAAATAAAATAGATACAAAACGGGTAGGATTAAAAGCGATAATCTGTAGAAAGAGCGCGAAGCGCTAGCAGCGATGGCGTTCCTTGTCTGGCCCTATATTTTGAACTCTCTCTAACTACCTGACAGATAGGGGCTGATTACGATCTCAGTCGGAAAATCTCTGACCCCTAGTCAGAAGCAGTCCAACTGTGGTTGGAGGCTTTACGACTGACACTTAATTACGATGTTGGTGGTCTATCTGATGTGGTTCCGACCAGCTCTCGGAGTCTTCCAGCCGTTCGGACCCTCACCGTAATGGATGGTGTTTCCGCCGTCGGGATTACTATGTCGGTTTCTGACATCCTTTCTGTACTGGCCTTTCCGACATGGAAAGGCTCTTGCAAAGTGACTTTGGGGCTATCTTGCAGGGCCCCCTTGCCTCTGTGGCCGATGGTTGGTGGACGAGGGGGTTCCTAGGATGCCCCCCTGTAAATCCCTGTACTCTGTGGCAGGCACTATTGGGTGCCTGCCACAGGGTGCAGGGTTTTACACACACTCACCCATTTTTTTATGGGAGCCTGTATTACGGTCGGATTACGGCCATAGCACAAGCTCCTATAGAGAAATGTGTTTGGTTGCATCATAATCAGGCGGTCTGAACCACTGACCGGAGGTCAGTCAGTCCTAAGACAACCACGGTGTCAGTCGGAGGAAACTCAATAAAGTGGATGACTTGTGCCTTCTCGATATTGGGTGAATGCAACGTTTTAGTGATGTGGATTACACTCGTTACTCTAATGTGCATAAATCATATTCGAGAATTCACTTTTTTCCTAACAAATAGTTAACTAGCTTCAATAATTTAATAGTCCAACATAAGAGCCAAAATCCTACCGCTTCACGTGTTGGTTACCTTAAAACGGGAATGCCCGCCAAATGTGTCGAGGATAGTTCCATGATGGCAGATCTATCTAGGACACATTTTGACAGTTCGTGCCTCAATAAGTATGGCTTTAAAAAAAATCAGGAAAACACAAAGAACAAGCTATAGGATTAGGTCTGTGATGTAACTAAAGCAGGAAGTCGTGCAGCCTTATATCTCATATATCCATGTTTCTATGCTTAGTAAAGGAAAGTCCCTTGTGAGGCTAGAGTACACCAGTTAAAAAAGCAACATATACAGGATTGTTTCAGAAAAATATAACACCTTAAGATAAGGCAGGGAGGAGCTAGAAAAAATATTAATTACAAAAGCCACACAAAAGTTACTGTGAACTAATCAAAGATATTATGAAAAACGTGTATAATGTAATACAATATTGGCAAATAAAATGTATAAATTCCATACTAGGAATTTTAAAAAAAACCTGGATAGATGATAAGGGCAATTCTACAATTCAACATGAGATCTCAGTCATTTCTTCTATGACTTGTATTTGCTCTTAAATTGACCCCCCAAGCTGTGAGGTTCTTCAGCTTGATATTCACCTTACAGATTTTGAATGACCCACCATCAACCCCAAATTGTTAGCATGGTTAGTAAAGCTGATTACAATGTTAGAAGTAGAAATGGCCAGACCAGATTTATTCAGCAAAAAGCACTTGGGAATAATTGCTTTACAGCATCCTTTTATAACACTTATTTAACTCTACTACTGAACTCTTAACCACAGTCTTTAACCAGTTACTGCAATCAAATAATGTAACAGGAACAATTGAAGAAACCCAATGGTTACTTTAAAGCTTAAAGTTGTGAACGATCCAATTAAATGTGTCTCATTTAGGTCTATAGCGTAGCTAAATTCTGGGGGACAGATTTATCAAGGTTTTGCAGCTCCCTTGCACCATGCAAGGGGGCACAAGAGAGATGCAAAACCTAAGTGAGATTTATCAACCCACTCACGGCTACCTTGCATAGCTCTGCATGGCTTCATAGGTCTGGAGTAATGCAAGGCAGCACAAATCGCTGCCTTGCGTTACTCTGTCCCAGGAGAGTATTCCATGAGTGTGGGTGTGGCCAAGCATCCATAAATGGATTTTGGTGCATTCCCAGATTTATCATTAGTGGTAGACCTAGGAAGGCATCAAAATACTACTCCCCAGCTGAGGCGTAACAAGGAGAAATATCTTTGTTTCTCCTTGATTTTTCTTCTTTCTACTTGTGCTACATTCTGCAGCACACATAGAAAGATCAAAATGCCTCTCAGGATTGTTTTTGTGCACAAATACAATCCTACCTACAACGGAGGCACCCTGTGCCATTAAGCAAGGTTGCCTGCGTTGGCACTATACAGCCCAAGGTGTGCTAGGAAAGGACGTGAATGCACTGTTTAATGTTAAATAAAGCAGATTCATGCCCTTTCCCTTTCATGCAGTGCAGCAAGGTGGCTTGCTACGTTGGGCTGTGTGAAGAAATTATAAATATTGGCCTGGGTCTATATTTTTACCAAATTTCTGATCAGCTGCTTAATTCAGACTTGGCTCATCTTGAAATCCTTCAATAAGTCTGTGTTTTTTGAGAATAGGCTGACCCCCCAAACCTTTAATGATACTTCTCACATATAGTGCAGAAGAGTAAGTTTTGTGAGTATGCAACAAATATTATTTTTAAGTACCAAAATAAATGCCGCTCTTCTCTCTGCGGGTATCCGCACCTCGCCCACGCTTTCCCGCAATGTTGTCCAGGAGGACCACAACATCCAAGAGGCATAGCGCGCAGAAGCACTACTAAAGGAGGTCGCCGGTTCATGGCGTGGACGCGCCCAGGCAAAACCCGCTAGAGGCTGGGCTGGGCCCCCCTCTAACGTCCTACTTCTGACCTAAGATACTTTTCTTTCTTTCATTTATCTCCTATTGGTTATTTGACATCATGGGAAGAGGGAAAGTCCTGATGGAGAAAACAGGGAGCGGGAAGGTAGCAACATTTGATGCGTTCCTGTCAAGAGCTGCGAGCGTTCTCTCACACGAAATCGAACTGACAGAGAGACGCCTATCTATGAAACCACTTCTTCTTCTTTCTAATAGTTCACCATTAGGGAACCTCAGAAAATGCCCACATACTCCATTAATACAATTGGCCTCATCTGATGACCTGGCCAATGGGAGCCTTCACCCACCCATCCGAGCTACTAAACCCCGGTCTGCTCGAGCCAAGACTGTCACTTCAAATACACCTATAACATTGATGCCTTTAACTGCCAATGTCTCACCTTGTGAAACAGTCTTTGATAAAGCTTTCTGGGCAGAAGTAACCAAATTTATGTCCACCTTACTTGATCCCATCATGTTGAAGCTAAATAAAATTGAAGGGATACTAGCCGGCTTAGAGGCCTTAAATATATCCGCCCCCCTTTTAACGTTGACCCAGTCTGTTGACCTTTCATCTGCAGCAACGGGTAAGCCTGAATCTGACACGCATGCCGGTCGGAGAGTAAGTCCCTCACTGACCCTGGGTATTCCAACACAGACATCTGCGCAGGTGGATTGGTCCCTTCAGACCACACCCAACCCACTGAACAAATGGAGGCTCAACCTCCAATGCCCCTGGGCAGACGAGACAACAATCACCAGGTACCCTGAGGACTGGGCAATTCAATATTGGGACCTTATTCATCAGGAATCCAAGACCCCACCTTGATAATGGGGGTCTACCACCTACAGCAAGTCCATCACCTTCCATCAGCAGCCTCCGCACTTGTGTTGGTCCTGGCAAATGTTCCTCCTCTGCTGGACCAGCAGCAAGAATCCACCAGGCAGTTAATGGACAAATGTCTGCACTGGCTATCAAATCGTCTCATGGACTGGGGCATGGGGAGTCATCAGCTAGCTAATAAGATCATCATGGCGAGGAGAGTGGGGTGTGTTGGTAACTCCATTATATCCCGCACAGGAGACTAGGAGCATTGGGAAAAGCGCATACATGGGTGGGGTTAAGAGTTAATATTATAACCATAGTCTAAATAACATTGGAGAAAGTATAACAAACTGGGCGTGTCTGAGTCAAATCTCCAGTTTAACAACCACTGTGGAAAGTGAATACAACTCTATTTTAAGAAACATTTAGGAAAGTGCATTTATAAGAGAGGGGTTGTAGTTTACTATTCTAACTCCAGCCATACAAACATTGGAGTAAGTGCATACACTGGGCTCAATTGTACTATTGTAACTCCAATGTAGCAAACATTCAGGAAAGTGCATATATGGGGGGACAGATTTACTGTTTAACCTCAAGTCAGATTTACTATTCTAATTCCAGTTAAAAAAAAATTAAAGAAAGTACACATGTATGTATATTTTGGTATTTCTAAAGTGAAAACCTAGTTTTCTAGCAACAGAGAGCAGTACATGGGATACATGCCGCAGGCGAGAGAACCGTTGGTCACTTTAGGGGAGGTCAGGTTTAATTTTCTAACTTCCATCTAAAAATGAGTAGGAAAGTACACACATTGTAAATAAGTCAGATTTACTGTTCTAACTCTAGTCTAACAAACACTGGGGAATGCGTATACATTTGGAGGGCGGATTCACTACATCCAAATAATATAAGCACTCATTAGATATTATTCACAAAATCAAATTAGCCAATTAAAACTTACATAGCAATCATCAAAATATCTTACAATAGTAGGGGGAATTAAAATACATACAACACCTTGTGGAGAAGTGTGGCTCAATGGTTAGAGCGGCAGACCCTGATGCAAAAGTCTGGCCCGGGACCAGGGTTCAATTCCCACCTCGGCGGCTCTTTGGCTCCATTTCCCCAGACCTGATAATTCTCGCCTCGGTGCCTATTCTAATCATGGGTCCCACTCTGCAACTCTGGGCAATAGCTTGCTTAATCTCCACAACAGCCCCAACAACGCTAGGATGCCTGGCCTCCCCTTGAGGGTACCCAGGAGTGGACACTTCACAGGGAAAGGCCAGGAAGGGTTCCTCAGCGGTATTCGTACAAGCGCCGAGATGCCTCATGGTGATTCATGCGCTATGCAAGTACCACTACATTACATTACATATAAACCTTAACAAACTCTGCTATATTAAAAAATATTTTCAAATACAAAAAATATCAACTTTTACATATTTGAATATTTCATTAATTTTAAACAAGTAAGTTAGCACAACTACCCAAACATAACCCTAATATACTCCACAATCCATTTACAAATACAAGCTTAAAAAAATCTATAGTGTTATGTTTCACTTGTAACATTATTTAAGCATACAATTAAGTAATCAATTAAAAAAAGCCTCATGAATTAATTAATTAATTTCATGTCATATATATTCGTTGAAAGACTATGCATCAAACCCCCCCCAAAAACAAAGACATAAAATATTTTGCTCCACAATAATTTTGAAGTTCCTATACTTTCACCTGAATTCCCTCCAAGAATGATAGACACCATATACTGAGGCTGGAGACAACACTCCTTGTTGTTATTAGCAGAGTTGTTTAACATAGTTGTAGTATAAAGTCGTTGAACATGTAACCTATTGCTTCATTTACTTCAATAGGCCCAATCAGACCACTGTAGAGAAGGAAGAGGAAGAGTTAAAACATAATTTGATTAACTCTTCTCCAAAACTTGCATAATGCATCTTGAAGATTAATAAAATGTTAAGATGCCAGATGAAAGGCACAATTTAGGAGCTGATTTAAGATTTTGCAGCCAGAGTACTCCATTGTAATGGTGAGGAAGTACTACCAATGCCAAACTGAGGGTCGTCCTGCCTGATTTACAGATGGGTGAACCATAAGCCTGTCAGCGACAGAAACTACTCAATCTCCATCACTGACATACTTATCAGATGTTCAAAAAGAGTATGGGCAGCTGGAGGTTTGGCCATTTAAAGAGTGGATGGATGAATGGCTAGACATATTCTCCCTTATTGTATCAAAAATGTTTTTTCTAAAATAAAGTCCCGCTTTGGAATTTTACTTTAAATAAAAAAACAATAAAACAAAAGCTTGTTAATAGATTGATAGACAGTCCTGTCATTTTGATTGTACCATTCATCAACTTTTTTATACATTGACCAGAACCGCTGTGATGGTGGTTCCTAACAATGCTTAGAGTTGTGCACAGGGCTGGTGGACAACTCCATATTTTGTGAGTTCAGTATGATGGGAATAAAGTACTCCACCATGCCAATAGACTTACCTCAGCCCACCAAACTCTGTAGGAGAGGATGCACTGAACAAGCATTATGTCTAGGGGGTGGGCTTAACTGGCATAATTCTATCTATCACAACAACTTCAAAATTACTCCTAATTATGTGTAGTTACATGAGAAGAGTAATCTAGCATTTTGTGCTTTTTTTCTTTTTTTTTAAATTGTTTTTATTAACAACATAAGGAAATAGCAATAAACAAATACATAGCATCAATATAAACACAAACATACACTTTTCTAAAGCTCAATAGATAGGATTATAACCCAAAATCATTTTAGCTATACATGAATATCCGATAAATTCTAAATGAATGATCCCCAGATTTTTTTTAATTTACATAATGAACAAGTCACCCTTATTTTAGCTAGTGCAAATTCCATGTCATATGTTTCTTTAAGCAGTCCCCACCACTCCAAAACCAACGGTGGACCCCGCGAGGTCTAGACCCGACCTATTGTCAGTTAAGCACATGCCAATAAGATAGTTATTAAATCTTTCTGGCTAGAATTCCTATTCTGCCCGCCCAACATTACATCCAATAGTGTAAATGATATAGATCTCCCAAGTTTCTGGGTCAGAATTTGAGCAACCCTCCGCCAGAACTCTGCTAATTCCGGACAGAAAAAAAACCATATGTTTCAAATCAGCTGCCAATAAATCAAATTTTGGACACTTTGTCTGGTCACTAGTAGAGTTATTTGGAGACCATTGTGCTATCCTTTCTGGTGTATAATATAGGGAACATATTGTTCTATTTTTCTGCAGTCTCAGATTGGATGAGTGTACAGACCCGCTAATACTGCTGAGAGCTGACGAGATAGTGTTAGCTGTGATAGAAATCCCCATTCTTTGACTCCAGCGCTCAGCTAATCTGGGACAATCATCCTCCTTATTGGTATTAAAGCTTTTATACCTGATACTAATCAGTGATTTATCATTGACCACATATAAACAATTCCATATATCAGAATCCAAAACATCTGTAAGATTCAAACTACATACAAAATAATCTCAAATCTGATAGTACTTAAACCGCATGCCTTCTGAGAGATTATATAAAATCTTCAATCTTTCAAATGTCATAAACCCACTAAAATCATACAGATCCCCAAGAATCTTAATGCCCAAAGTAGACTATCGCTTACCCAGAAAAGGTGAAGTTTAGCATGATAAAACGATGTGTTACAAGTAGTGAGAATAGCACGCCAAATAGTTACACTGTCCCACGGGGTCTTGAATTTGACCCACTTATAGTAGTTTGGATTGTTAGTTCTGAAAAGAAACATATTATAATCTTCCCCTAGCATAAATACATGAAAAAAAGTTATTCCTAGGGTTTAGTAGACTGCGAAGACGACCGAGAAAAGCTGACCAAAAGTATAATTTGAAATCTGGGAAGTCCAGACCTTCCTGGTTAAATGGGAGCATTACTAAATCTATTGCTCGGAGCTCTTTTTTTATAGCCCCAGATAAAACTGCTAAAAATCCCATCTAGATGCTTAAAAAAGGAATTATTCACATGCAGAGGGATGGACCGGAGCAAATAAAGAAATTTGGGCAAAATCTTCCTTTTTATTAAATGAATCTGCCCGCTAATACCCAGAGGCACCTTATGCCAATTTTGTAGTGATATAACTGTTTCTTTCAGTAATACCTCATAGTTTAAAGCAACTATCTCATCTATTTTTGCAGAAACTCTAACCCCTAGATAGGTAGCGACACTACAAACTCCCTGTACTGGAGCCGGAGGTTTATAATTCATCAATACTTGAGTTTTATTAGTATTTAGTATTTAGTCTGTAGCCAGAGATAGCCCCAAATCTCCTTGCCTCCTGAATTATCCCCTTCATTGCTTCCCCAACGTCTGTTGAGTATATTGCAATGTCATCTGCATATACAGTGATTTTGAGAGAATTTGTGCCAGAGACAAAAGGGATTATTCGGGATTGATTTTGCAAAGCCGAGAGAAATTGTTCCATCGATAGTGCAAATAATAGAGGTGACAGAGGGCACCCTTGACGAGTGCCACGAGATATTAAAAACTTGGAAGATTGCAATCCCGCATAAATGATTTTGGCACTAGGATGATTGTGCAAAGCTTGTACCCATTGTATGAATTGGACTTTAAAACCAAATGCTGATAACGTAGCCCTGAGGAAGTCCCACCACACTTGGTCAAAAGCTTTTTCAGCGTCTAATGATATCATACCGAGTGGGATTGGCTTAGCCCTGGCAACATTGAATGCTGTCACAGCCATATATACATGGGCTTTGGTATCCCTTCCTAAGATGAACCCATGTTGCTGAGGGGACACCAAACTAGGCATTATCGGGGCCAGACGAGTCGCCAAAATATCAGCAAATATTTTTGCGTCAATGTTTATGAGCAATATTGGTCTGTATGACCCACATTGTTCAGCTGTTTTTTTTTTTTAAAAGAAAACAAACTGTGTAGTGTTCCATGAACTAGGGGCCTTTCCTCCTGCTCCAATAAATCTAGCTACCTGACTGAAGACTGGAAGTAGCTCATCCATGCATATCTTATATAACTCCAGGGGTATAGAGTCCTCTCCTGATGCTTTACCCGACAGCAAGGCAGTAATTGCAAGTTTAATTTCTGCGATCGTAATATCCCCTATTAGTAAGTCAGATATTTCATCCTCCATACGTTTCAGTGAGCTAGTTTGCAAGTATCTATGTATGTCGCTCAATTCAGGCCGATACTCCAGGGTATAGAGTTCTCGATATTAGCAAATTGTTCTAGTATCTGATTGGGGTGATCATAGACCAAGTTATGAGGCCCCTTATTTACCTTTATAAGAGTTTTAGCCTTCTTGTCTGCTACCTTGTATGCAAGGATCTTCCCTATTTTTTCCCCACTCTCATATTGGGATAAACGATACTTGTTTAACTTAGCGAAACTTTTTTCCCTGAGTGTGCTTTTTAGAGCAGACTTTAGGTCAACCAGAGTGTATCCCAAATCCTCTACGTTTGTCGAACCCTGGAGTAGCAACTCAGCCATTTGATTATCTACTGTAAGTATATTTACAATAGTGTTTTCTGTTTCCTTCTTACGTTCGTAGTTCTGTCTCCAAATAAATTACTGGGAAAACCCCCTGATACTAGCCTTACAAGCATCCCATACCACAGAGGGCGAGGCTGAGTCTGTTTATTTCCAGGAATTCTTTCAGATGTTCCTTAATCTGCAGTAAAAAGTCTGTGTTTGAAAATATATACCTAGGAAACGAAAAAAGCTGAGGTCTCTTCCTCTCCGCTAATATTTTAAAGGAGAGGAGGATGGGGTTGTGGTCAGAAGTGACCCTTGGGCATATCTCCATAATACTTGATTCTAAGATTTTATCTGACACCCAGGCCATGTCTATACGTGAGCATAATTTATGAGCGGCCGAGTAGTAAGTATAGCCTGCCACATTTGGATATAATACCCGCCAAGCATCCCTTATAGCATGTATTAGGCCCATTTCCCTGACTGAAGTCCCCCATTACAACCCGTTCTCCTTCCCTACCCGATCAATAACTGAGGGGTTGTCTATATTTGGACCCTATACAAAACAGAATGTACATTTACAGCCTTCCATTCCTATTTGTGCTATGGCCTATCTGACCCCTTTGTCTGCAGCTATTTTACTAATATCGGCTCTAAATTGCTTATGTTTTAAAATTGCTACTACTGGTATTGAAGCATTTAAATCCGAGCTAACAACTACATCGTACCCTAGTTGCCTTAATAAACCTCGGTCTTTATGGGAGATATGCGTTTCTGATAACAGAGCTATTTGTGGGTTGTACATCCTAAGTTCTTCAAAAACTAGCCTCCTCATCTTACTATTGGTACTTTTAATTAGTATTAACCTCATGTTGTTTTTTTTGTTTTTGTATCCCACCCGTGAACCCAACCAACCCCTGAACCCCCCCACCCCACACTTTCCCACCCTACTTCCCCTGTCCCATAGAGGAAGACTCCCCTCTTTAACCAGCTGCTGCTGTCTGGGCATTCATACAGAGCCACAGCCATGGTGGTCCACCCCACACCTCTTCGTTATCGATTTTTAAGATAGCGCTTAATTTAACCTATTGCTAATAGAGCATATAAAGATAGGTAAGAAACTCAGATGGACAGAGCTCATAGACATTATTAAGAAAAGAAATAGAAGGCAAAAAGCAAAGAGTTCATCACTAGCAAGCCCACTTGATTTTACTAAAACCCCCCACACATCAAGTAGTCTTTTAACCATGTCCATAGATATCATAGGCCCCTGTTCTACATCTTCTCCACAGCTTATGCTTGCCACTTGGCCACTAACTGTTCAGCTTCTTTTTCTTCCGTAAAGAAATATGTGTGGCCACTCTTAAAATCGTTTAAGCGCGCGGGTTCTTGCAGAAAAGCTTGACCACAGAGGGCTTTAATTGGATCTATAAATTGGTGCAGCTTCCAGATTATTTCCATTGTGGCCTTGCTTAGGTCTGGCCTTACAAAAAAGGTAACAGATTCCTCTAAAACTGGAGAATTAGGTCGGGCCTTCAATGAGACGGCCTGTCTCAATAGGAAGTTTTCTAGATAGATCAAAAATGGCCGAGGGTATTGAGCCCCTTGTTCTTCTGGACTAACGGTAATCTGTGCACCCTTTGCAGCTGCGAGTCCCAGTCCAAATCGGAAAGGTCAGGAAATGCTTTCTGGAATAGTTGGAATATATAAGCCATCGGATATGCCCCTTCTGCCCCTTCCGGGATTCCAAAAAGTTTAAGATTTTGTTGACCCTGGCGAATATCCATATCCTCCAGCTTAGCCTGTATGCTTGAAATCTGAGCCTCATGCTTCTTGGCAAGAACATCTGTTCATTCCGACAGTTCTTCAGTGTCCGCAACTCTCTGCTGCAACTCTGAAATCTCTTAAGGTAGTCCGACATTTCCTGCAGGGAAGGTTGCATTCTGCTGTTATCTTCTCGTACCTGCAGATAATGGTGTTGAGCTTCTGTCATGGTTCATTTAAAGAATGTAATATCAAACAGAGTGATGGTGTTGTATCTTCCTGGCTGCCCCTTGCCCCATCCCTTGATTGAGCTGCCACTTGAGTAGCATGAGTAGCATGCGTACTTTCTATAATATGAACCACTCTAGAGACTGAAAGTGCAGATTGATTCCCATCCGGGGAACCCAACTTAGAGCTGTCGGCTACTACTATAGGCAAGGGATGAGCCTTCGTTAGATTTCCATCTGTAGGACTAGTGCCCGAGAGCCGTAATGCCATAGTCTTGACACCACCCTTTGCCTGCACCCATTTCCGTAGAGGGCTAATATCAGAGATGGCTTTCCCACGTGGAGTTGTAGTGTTCTGACCACCAAATGGTTTTTTTTGTCTTATTTTTGGACTTCCCTCTCCCTTTCTTGCCCCCAGTTGTTTTACCCGTGTTCATAGGGGCTTGAGTTGTAAGCTCCGTTAGTTCTTCAAAATCCTCGGTTGAGCCCGAATCATCACCTGCTCCCACTTCTTCCAGTATGTCGTCCTTAGCCGTGCAGACCTTTGCCCCAATTCCACCACTTCATCAGCTCTCGGAATATCATTTTGTGCTATTTTCTTACTGCAAAATACATCCACAAATCCAGAATGGGCCCAAGACTGCACAGCAAATAGCACTATATTCCACAGGACACAAACAAAAGTAACCAGCAGCCCCTCACTCTCTTCTAGCTTGTTGTTGTTGTGCTCCTGTGGTAGGATTTGTGCCCCAGGTAACTCAAGCAGATGTAAATGCATAATTTCAGTAATTTCACAGCGCAAGAATAATGCGTAATTAGTGAAAATGGTCTGATTACTCCAAAGTAATTAACATTTCTCCTAGGCCTAAGACTAATTATGTCCCATGTGTTGTGGGTGTACTCTAAATGTAGCCAGGTTTGATATTGCAGCTTATAAAAGATATTACAGGAATTTCTGTAGTTCCAGATCCATAAGTTATTTTATTTGTCCTGACATGTAGCTCATGCACTTTCTTCTGGAAGCTGGATTGTCAATTGACCTGTTCTGGAAGCTGGAGGCAGCAACCTAATTAAGTCCTTGGTGGACCAAACTGTGGACCATGCATGTACGATGCGTGTTATCGAAATTTTAGGAGCAATGGCTCAAGACACAATGAACACATCTGAAAAACTATTGTCTCTCTTTAATACATTTATAAAAGTAAAAAAGGTTGAATGATGGATGCTTTCAAATAGTCAAAACCACTGGAAATTGTTCAAGGTAGAATTCCAAATCCTTTGTTTTTCACCCACTCTGTCAAAATACAGAGGACAACCTTATTTAGAACAGTACTTACCCAGCAATTCAGGAGTGACTGACTCATGGAAACACTCTATCCTCAATCAATCAATCAATCAATTGGGATTCATAAAGCACAGCTAATCACCCGTGAGGGAATCCAGGCACAAGAATCTTGCTCGGATCAGTCAAAGAGCCAGGTCTTTATTTCCTTTTTGCACTCCTGAAAGCCAATGCTGTTCGATAGTGAAGTGAAAGTTCATTCAAGGACTTGGCGGTGAGGTTGGAGGAGCATCCTCTACTTCTGCTGATGTAGGGAGTGTGTGAGAGGGTGAGGGATGCAGAGTGCAGTTGTCTGGAGGCTAGGTGGAAGTTCATGCCGTAGTCGATGAATGCTGGTCTTTGGTTGAGCAATGCTTTGTAGGCTTGTGTCAGCATCTTGAATTGGCATGTTTTCTGTATGGGGAGCCAGTGGAGTTTCCTGAGGTGGGGTGGTGTGGGTCCATTTTAAGCATGGGCGGATTTTGCGAATTGGCAATCCGCGAAATTGCGTATTTACGGATTCGCAATCCGCAAAATCCGCGAACTCTCGCGAATTTGCGGATTTTTAATTTTTTTTTGTGTTCGCAAGGATTTCTGCCAGTTCGCGAGGATTTTGTACCAGTTCGCAAACGCGAACTTACTTTTCGGGTAGCAACGGTCGTGAACATGTTGTTTCTACATCTGGTTCATCACAGCACCCTCTGTTTCACCACTGCCACCCTCTGTTTCACCACTGCCACCCTCTGGCTCACCCATGCCACCCTCTGGCTCACCCATGCCACCCTCTAGTTCATCACTGTAGATTATGGGTGGAAAAGCACACCTGCCCTGCCTCAACTGACATAAATGAATTAGGGGCTGATTAATGTGTTTCTGAATTTGAACTTCCTGGCTGGAACCTGCTTCCTTATCTGTAATTGCTTTTTCTGAGCCTGCTGTGAGGGTCAGAGCAGGGTCATAGAATAGTTGCAAGTAGGCAACTGAACTCTGAAGGGGCCCCTCAGGAAGCACTACAGGGAATGGTTACTAATGATAAGATTGAACTTTTGCACCTGCTGAGTGCTTTCAGTTTTGCAAAAATCCAAATATCCAGCAGCATCCACAATAAGTAATCCTTCCAGGCACTACAGGGAATGGTTACTAATGATAAGATTGAACTTTTGCACCTGCTGAGTGCTTCCAGGTCAAGATCCAAATCAAAGTGACCAGCACATGAAGAAAGCACTGAGAGGAGCCTGCTGGACAGGAACAGGAAGTTGGAGACTGTGGGGCACTTCCTTCCTCCCACCCCCCCCAAAAATGGACTCCTTGCAAAAAGAAAGTGCAGGCAAATGTCAACCGGAGAGTTATTCTGATAAAAATCATAATTTTCAAGGTTTATGCTGCCTGCTGGTGGATTTCTTGTGCGAAATTGCAAATTTTGCAATCTCGCAATTGCGAGATTGTCGCTGCCCGCCGCATCTACGTTTTCGCAAGTGTTTACTCCCGCGAAATTGTATAGTATGCTAGTTGGCAAGTGCGACCAAGCAAAAAAATCCGCTTCGCACGGATTTACGAATTTTCGGTAAGTTCGCGAGAGTTCGCGGATTGCGAATTTACCGAAAATCCGCAAAATCCGCGAGCGGAACGGATTTTACGCCCATGCTTAGTCCATTTAAGGGGGATTGACGATGAGTCTGGCTGCTGAGTTCTGTATCATCTGGATTCTCTTCAGTAGTTGGTTGGTGGTTTCTGCGGAGAGCGTGCTGCCATAGTTCAGCTGGCTGGTGACTAAGCTTAGGTGATGGTTTTCCTGGTGTTAACAGGGAGCCATCTGAAGATCTTTCGGAGAATGCAGAGGGTGTGGAAGCAAACAGAGGAGACTGCATTGAACTGGCATTTCATGGTGAGATTGCTGTCCAGGATGATGCCAAGGTTGTGGGCGTGGTCTGTCGGAGTGGGTCCAAGTTCAGCGGGCCATCAAGTGTCATTCAAGGGGGAAGTGTTATTCCCAAAAATCAGCACTTCCATCTTGCCAGTGTTGAGTTTCAGTCAGTTGTTCTTCATCCAATCTGTAATGCTTCTCATGCAGTTGTGGAAGTTGGTCCTTGGGGTGGAGGAGTTCTTCTGAAAATGAGAGGCTACACTGGGTGTTATCTGCATAGAGTATGATGTTAAGGCCATGGTTTCTGACAATGTCAGCCAGTGGGTTCATGTACGTGTTGAACAGGGTAAGGCTGAGGGATTAACCTTGAGGGATGCCACACATGATGTATTTGGGTTATTAGTTAAAGGGTGGTAGGCAGATTCTCTGGGTTCATCCTGTCAGGAAAGATACAATCCATTTGAGGGACTCTCCCTAGATCCATATGTGATCGAGTCACTTGATGAGGGCATGATCGGATTCAGTATTGATCAGTGCTGAGAGGTCGAGAAGGATCAGGGCCACTGTTTCCCCCTGGTCAAGGAGGAATCGGATGTCATCTATGGCAGCTATCAAGGTGGTCTCTGTGCTGTGGTCGGAGCAGAAACCAGATTGGGCTGTGCCAAGCGGATTGTTTCTCTCCAGGTGATCAGTGAATTGGTGGTTAATCGCCTTCTTGAGGACTTTGACTGAGAACGGGAGCAGAGAGTTGGGGTACCAGTTCTTGAGTTCACTGGGGTCTGCAGAGGGTTTCTTGAGAAGGGGTTTGACTTCTGCGTGTTTCCATCCATCAGGGAAGGCAGCTGTGGAGATGAATGCATTGAGGATGGAGGTGAGTTTGCAGCTGATTTCCTTCCTTCTGAGGCTGAAGAAGGTTGTGGGGGCAGGGTCCGTAGGTCCTCCAGAGTGGGTGGATGGAGTTCATTACAGTTTTGGTGCTCTGAGTGGTGAGCTGTTCCTATGCTGTGAGCGGGTGGTTGTGGGTGGCATCCGTTGGTGTGAGGAGGTTTTCAAGGTCAGAGGGTTTGAAATCAAATTTTCTGTATATGGTGGATATCTTGATGTATAAGTAGTGCACTAGGGTGTCTCAGAGTTCCTAAGTTGGGGAGATCATGTTATCTGTAGATGATGGGCAGGAGAACTCTCTGATAATGCTGAAGAGCTCCTTGCTAAGTTGGAGGTGGATTTGATGCAGTCTTCTCGGCCTCCTCTTTTTGTGTCTATTAGGTGTTGGTGGTTTTTGTTGAAGGCTATCTTCAAGTTGGTTCAGTCTATGTGGTCCTTGGTGGTACGCCATCTTCTTTCTAGCCATTTGCAGTTGCGTTTCATGGAGTTGAGTTCTGGTGTGTACCAACTTGCTTGTTTGGTGGATCTGCCGGTCTTGGCAGGCTTGATAGGGGAAACTTTGTCAGCGGAGTTGGTAATCTAAGTGGGGAAATTCTTGACAGCCTTTTCAAGGATGGTTGCGGCATCAGGATGGGTGGTGTAAAGGGCATCAGTCCATTGCAGTAGGAGGATATGGGAGCTTTGTTGATGGTGCATAGGGATCCCGCGATATTGAAGTGAAAAATAGCATGATCTGTCCTAGTGAGTTGGGTGACATGACTGTACTTGACTCTGTCTCTAGCTGTGAAGATTGGGTGAAGCTTGTGTTCTGTCATATGTGTGTGGTTGGTAACCAGTTAGTTTGGTGAGGCCTATCTTGCTTTGAGGTGGAAGTTCAGGTCGCTGAGGTCAGGTTGCAGGGTTTCTGTACTCACACAGAACTGTGCACAGAGGAGTGGAACCTCGGCAAATTAGGGTGTCCCAAAACTTACCTTAGCAACCAACTCACCCCTTACCGAGCTAGCTACAGTGTCTCATTGGACATATCAAACTTCCAATGTTTAGACAAACCAGAACATGAACTTACAGTACCTCAGGGTACGTGGGACTCATGAACACTCTTTCGTTATATTATCATTACAAACCAGAACATGGAGTAAAGAAGACACATGTGCATTTGAAATGTTTATTTACTAATGCCGTCTTCTCAGGCGCAGTATCTTAGATAATACAAGTATACTTATTATCAGTAGCAAAATTATCAGCATAGTTACTAAGACATAAAAAGCGAATGGTGACAGCATGTTAACATGCTGTAATGAATAAGAGTTAACAACACTTATATCTCACCCTCCCTAACACATATATTATATTATTAGCTAAGAAGGTCTCTTTGGGTTGTTTTAGGGCGGGCCCATACCTTAGTGTCCTAGCATGAAGGAATCACATCAGCATACACCAGCTCTCTCTGCATGTGCACCGCATCAAGTGTGTTAACTATTCTCCTGCAAAGCAATATCAATCCCGCCTCAAGCCCAAGTTGGCAAAGGCTGCACTTGTGTTATGACTATGAAGGCGTGGAGATCAGACCTCATAACAATTCCATATCGTGTTGCTCCTGAAACTTCAGCACTCTCCGTGCAGACATGGTTTATTAAACAAAACTGATATCAGAGCAATAACATATTATTCTCACATACACCACGGCAAACCACTAGGTTGAAAGCTAAGTCAACAATTAAGGGTCGTGTGCAGAAGTTGCAAGAAAGGAAAAATGGCGTTTAAATCTCAAATGTACCTATGCTAACTTAACACGATATAAGGATATATAGGAGCTATACAACACCCCCCCATGATCCGAGAACGGACTAAATAAGATAACAGAAGTGCCATCACATGAGAGCAGAATCCAATTATAAACGAGCATGAATAAAAATTCAATTATAAAACCTAATGCTAAAAAATAGCCCACAAGTATAACGTGGCTCAAGCCAATAGGCAAGCAAAAATAAAATGTCTTGACCAAAAGTCAATAAAATCAAGGAAATGCTATCAATCAGCATGTCAATTTGAGGCAGTGTCTATGATAAGACTGTATATGAAAAGTATGCTGCAACAGCCTCCAGGAGGAAGTCACTGTCCTCTTCCGAAAACAGTTCAGCCATCCAATTTAAAAGATGAAAGGAACATACGTGATCTTCCAGCACCGGATCCTCTATAACCATCAGAGGACAGCTCGGTGGGTTTTCAAGAAAACTTCGTTCCAAGAAATTTTGCGCTGCCGACAACACATCCCAGGGACCCATTAGTCCATGTGCCACCGCCAAGGCCATAATCCTTTCGTCAGAACAAACCAACTCGTGAGCAATGATAGGACTCATCAGTTGATCAAAATCGACGTCAGAAGATATTGGTCCGCAGAGACACAAATCAATGGCCCAAAGGAAATCACAGGTCAGGCAGCGAAATACAGGCTGGACACAGGTGAAATAGGAGAACCGAAAAGATAATCCAAAAGCCGTGCTTAGAGTCGCCAACGGCAGTGTGCCATAATAATCAAGCATGCGGTTGCGAAACCGCGTCAGTAGCAGCTGAGCGTGGTCTTGCACAGGAAGGGCATCCATATTTAAAAAGGCAGAAAACCACCAATGCGCCAGCCGCTAATGCAAGTAAAAACGGGAACCCTCCAAATAAGGATGAAAAAATAGAATGGAAGAAGGCAGGGATGACTCCAAAAATCTTCTCAAAGGAAGTCACGAGACCACCGCTAAAAACTTTAAAAAAATGTGCTAGGCCCGTTGTGGAGGATGCGTTAAAGATAGAACGGACCATGGCTCCGAAATGCAAAGGCAAATCAGTATTTAAAAGAGCCTGAACCTCCGTACGGGTGTTAGCAATGTGAAGCACGAAAGTTTCACGGGCCGAGCTCAAGGCCACCTCTTTCTGGGACAATAGAGCTCTTATTCTAGCCATGCCGCTGAATTCTGCTCCCAAGGTCGGTATCTGTGGCCAAATGGAAGACTCCCTATGTTCACGTGTGGGAGGATAAAGAACATTTCTGCAGCAAATAACTCGCTCACTTACTGTTACTATGAAAGCTATACCTTTAATTAAACCACAACAGTTTTCATTATTGAGCATTAAATAACTACCATTCTCTAACAATTTAAACGTGGGGATGATAGCAGGAACTGGCGTGCCCTGTAAAACGCAAGCCATATTCGGTCGGTCCTTGTTACATGAACCGTGTAACTGTATGTGTCTGCACATTAAAGAATGATCTGGCGTCTCAGTACACTCATCCCCTGTTAGATAAACTTCTTGTTCATCCTTGAAACATCTGTATGTGTATGGGAGTGACCAGACCTCATGAAGAAAACCGCTACCTAAGGGCTCAAAACGACCTATTGGCACATATTTCATACAATTTGAAAACGTATATAAAGCAAAAGGCAGCGTTATTAAACCGTGGATAAGCCACGTAGCAGCAGTGGCTTCTGCCACAGAAAAAGGTAAAGATTCCAACCTTTCAATATGTAGCATAGAAAAGGAAGCATCACGCATTGAAAGCAAGCGTTGTTTGTCTGTCAAATTAAACGGTGCAAATAAAGAGGAAACGTTCATGTATCCCCAGGGAACTTTACCCATTTTCAGAGTCTGAAGTGTCCATTCATAATTCGAAAAAAATAAAACACAAAACCAATTGACATAAAAAGGTAAACCGAAAAAAGGACCAGCCAAATGTATATCCAAGGAGGAATCAAAAAATGTTTTTTAAACAGGCTAGCATATACCGCAATCTGAGAGGGTTTTTTCGAGGCAAGGGAAGCAGAGTCAAATGAAAATCTGGATTCCGTGGCTAAACGAGCTTGCAGGTCAGGCATGGACAAATCAGTGGGGTATGTATAGTCTGTCTCATCAATGTTAGTTCCGGGTAAATTATTTAATAATGGACTGGAAACAGCAGGTAATTCGATGGCCACCTCAGGTTCATTATTAGAAGCAGTGGGCATAATTGAATTTCTCACAATGGAAGGACAGGAAACAGCTGGTGTCATGCTAAGAAGAATCGGCCACTCTGTGTATCTTGACATTGTCAATAGAAATAAACCTGTTTTCCTTACGACCTGGAAGTGGTGGTAATATGACTGTTCTTGTGCCCTTCACTCCAAGCACTGGGACCGGAGCTCGATAGGAGGGACCAAACTCTTTCTTGTTGTCGATCTTCTCTCGAACCAGTTCTCCAACTTGGGGTAGCCAGCCAACTACCGGGATCTGCAACGCATCATCCGATGTGGAGGGCAAATGTTCCTTTGCAAGACTGTCTCTGGTCTTTTGTAGATTCTGTAAAACATTGCAATGTTCATCTGCGTCAAAGGAAGTGGCGCGAACCACAGAGTCTAGACCGTCAAGGTCAGGGACGTACATCTTGATGCCAAAGAGCATTTCGTATGGGGTCCGCCCACCCAGAGACCTTCTAGGGAGATTATTAAGAGCACGCTGCACGCCATAGAGGTGAGCCAGCCAGTTTCTGCCAGTGCCTATAACTCGGGCTGTCAAAGATTGCTTTAAATCACGGTTCATTCGTTCAACTACACTATTACCCTCAGGTCTGTAGGGTGACGAAAACTTGACTTGGACCCCCATCGAAGTCATGGCATCCTTATACGCCTTAGAGGCGAAAGCCGGACGCTGATCCGAATGGAAGGTACCACAGGCAAAAATCCCTATAAAGATACGCAAATCTCTAATGACAGTCCGTGAATCAGCGCTGCGATGTGGCCATACCCACACAAAGCGTGTGCATGAGTCAACTGCTACTAAGATGTACTTATACGCAGTATCAGATGAAAAAGGACCGCAGTGATCTAAATAAACACAGCCTAGTGGTTTATTAGAAATGTACAACTGAGTCTGTGGCGGACGCGTAGCAGTTGAAGGTTTAATCTGCTGGCATATGTCACAAAGAAGGACATAATCACGCGTCTGTTTGTACAGTCCCCGCCACCAGAAACGTTGTTGTAGTTGCGTTACAGTGGCTGAGACGCCCGCATGCGCAGACGCCACACCTTCATGAGCCGCTGTAATCAAGTCTGTTCTGCGATCCGAGTTGGGAATCAGCCGTTCCCCAACATCAGGAATTGTCACAAAAGGAACCTTTTCGGGACTTAAGTGGTATTTATACTTCGAAGGGAATCCCGCAGGATGTTTACTTCCCTTCTCAGAGGCAGCAATCGCTGCCAAGATGTCGCTATCAATCTTGGTTTTAGACCTAGTAACTGCTGCAACTAAGTATGTAGATACTGCTGATTTCGCTGCTTCATCAGCAAGCGAGTTGCCAACAGCGTGAACTCCTACGCGCTGATGACCGAGAGTATGAATCACATAAACGAGTGGCAACATAGCCTTAAGCTCTGCCACTCGAACCCAGATCATTTTATGTTTTATTGTGCTACCCTTGGAATCATGAAAATCATTTTGAATCCAAAAGAACAAGTTTTCATTGTAAGACTGGACACAGTAGTAAGAATCACTTACAATTAGAGTAGTAACACTTGGATCTGCGTACTCCAAAGCTAGTAAGAGAGCACGAAGCTCTGCCAATTGTGCGGTGCAATCGCCCAGGGGCAACGTGTGCACTTCCCTGGAAACGAACTCATCATTCAACATAGCACCGACCACAATGGCGCATGCGGAAACGTAGGCATGTTTAGAGCCATGCGCAACCTGCGCCGACCCATCAGTGTAAATGATGCAATGGAAGTCCTCTAAAGGTCGCATAGCCAGAGGAGCAGGATGAACGAATTCATACTGCAAGTACTCCTGCGACCGTAAGGAAGCGTCAAAAATAAACATGACATCCGTGGATGACAATGACGCTGCCCACTGAATCCACCGAGGGTGCAAAGCCTTTGAATTCGGTACACTGGCTTTCGTGACTGCCTCCAAGTGAGGACAGGGTGTTACCACTAGCATGCGTTTCCCCTGAGACAGTGCTCGTTCCTTTAGAATAGCCATCTGTACAGCAGTTAAAACCTTTTCCACTGTGGGAAACCGCATCTCAGCCGAAGTGTACAAGTGTGACTTGTAAGCAATAGGTACTGTGTCACCTTCATTAAAAGTGAGGTATGTGAAACCCACCGTCCCAGGAATTATTCTTATTACCAGGTTGGTGTGGTTATCACGAGTCAGTAAATATTTAGAAGCGAGCAGATCAGCCTGCAAGGATTGCAAAATGGCTGAATGCTCAGGCAGCCAGCATGATTTTGAGAAAGTCGGTTGTATCAAAGCATACAAAGGCTTGATACGCTGGGCATATTCCGGAATGTAAGTTCTGCCGAAATTCAAAAAGCCCAGTAAAGACTGTAATTTTTTCAGAGTTGTTGGAGCGCGTAATTGTGCGCACTTCTCTAAGAAGTGAGGAGCCAAACCTCTACCTTCATTGTTGAGCTCATAGCCCAAAAACAACACTGTGTGTTCTGCAATGTGCGATTTTGCAAAATTAAATTTGTATCCCATGTCTGCAAAGGTACAAATTATGGAATTCACTCGACACAGATGCATCCAAATTTCGTCGTCTGTGAGATAAATATCATCCACATAAGAACATGCATCCGGATCGATTCCCTCCAATAGTGTGACTATTCTGGAGGTGAAGACCCCAGGACTATTTTTGTAGCCCATTGGGAGTCGCCGGAAGCATTTTTGCACCCCAGCGGACGTAAAACTTGTCCATTGGGAGCTAAAGCCATCCAGTCTGTGGGCATAAAAACCATTGGAAATGTCAAGCGTTGTCTTGAAACGCTTACGCACTAGACTATCCACTAGGGCAGAGCCGTGAGTATTCTGTACTGCACAGTTACGGCAATGCGAGTTCAAATGCCGGTAATCCAATACCAAACGATATGATCCGTCAGGTTTGGTCACAGTAAAAAGGGGATTATTCATTGGTGACACACACGTTTCAATAACTCCTTGATATTCCAATTGTTCAAGGATTTCTGCGACGGCCGCTTTAGCTTCACGCCGTATGGGATATTGAGGCTGAGGCTGCGGCTCAGACCGCAAAGGAATTTCGTGGCATGGGGATAATTTGTCCCAACCACATTGGTTGCGGTAGAGAGCCGGTGCAAGAGCCCGAGCCCACTCTTCTGCAAAATGCTGCGCATGCTCAGTCGAGACAGTGTGCGCGAAACTGGGAAGGATTACCTCCTCCCCTCGCGGCGCTGCGAGCACAAAAGGTGGGGGCCAGTCAGCCTCGGAAAGCAAAATGTCGTACGTAGACGAAAGGTTCTCCCAAAACACCCCTCTGACAGTACGCTGTATGTCACCTTCAATTAACAGGACAATTTCAAAAAGTCTCTCAGGGGGAGCTAATCTCGTATCAGCTGTTTCTATGACAACAAACACTTCAGTCGCTGTCACCCTCAGTAGTGGACGGAGCGCCTCTCTGACTATGGTAATCTCCGCCGCGCTGTCCAGCAAGGTCAGAGCCCACGTCAGATTCCGAAGCCGCGTTCTCACTATCTGTGGCATATCCATGCGCTGTTAAGGCCGCGACTTTCTTCTTCGCAAACTGCGGACGCTTAGGCGTAGAATCCTCCTGCTTCACTGCGCCGTCCGTCTGGCGGGACTGACCACGTCCTTGCTGGCCACCACGTCCACGTCCACCCCCTCCTCCACCACCGGTCTTCTGGGCCGATGTTTCCTGAAAGGAACTAGGAGAGCGTTGATCAGAACCCTGAAAACGATCAGGTGATTTAATCATCGCGCGATCGCGCAAATCATAAACTCTGTCTGCCGGCGCAGGAGCTTGTATAGCAGGAACAGAATCCTGAGTTTGCCTAGTCTGTTTCCCCTGTGTCTGTTTTTTAGGCCAATTCTGTTTTTTGGACTTGGGCTGGACATCTGTCACTGCAGATTGTCCCTGAGGTTGTTTTTTATCCTTCACTGGAAAATATTTCAGACCTCTACTTGTGCGGCCAATTGTCTTATATGCGGCCACCACAATCTTTGCTAACTGGCGGGGTTTGTCGGCATCGGGCAGAGCAGCCAAAGCATTCGACACCTGAAAGTTAACTGCATCTCCTTTAACATTGGAGAGAATGAGATCACTTACAATCTCAAATGAACCACACAGGCGCATACCCAATTCAACCGCTGCCTCCGGACCGTGATCATTCTGAACACGTCTAATGATTTCAGGCAGGGCATTCATAGACGGGGTGCCGAAGCACCTCGTATAAACTGCCGCAAAAGTTTTTCCCCAGCTTTCACAGTCAACAAGTTCAGGAGTTATATCCTTCGGTAGAGTAATCGTTAACATTCGATGTTTATCAGCAGGAGTAGAATTCGGAAAAACCGCCTCCAGTTGATCAAACTTCTCTGCTAGCCAGAATGGGAAGTCATCGTTGTCAACTGGACGCGCACCAAAAACCGAATTAACCATCACTGGATTGAGACGCATTCCGCCTCGTTCCATGGGAGCGGCCGCACCCCCCTGGGGACCACCAGGAAGATGTCGACCGATGTATTGCACTAAAGCACGAATCACGGAAATGGAAACAACATGTAGCCTGCGAATTTCCGCTAGGGTACAAGCCCCGTGATTCGGGTGCGGGGTAAAGCCACCCAACGCAGGCCAATTTGTACCTGGAATTGAGAGTGGACCTAACCTCGCAGCGGACAAAGAGTGGGGGAGGGCGCCATCAAACCAAACTCGATGCTGCCAATGATCAATAGGTATTTCCAATGCCCTGTACGGCGTATATTCAGCCGGGACAACCGAGGCAGTGTAGGAGTGGAACAAACCAGAATTAGCGTCCACAGCCGGAAACGTAACCCAAGAGTAAAATAACTCGTAAGGAAACGCCGGATCTGCACATACCACGAAAATCACAGCCATCCCATCTACTGGGACTTGGTACGTCTGAAGATGGTTGCGTACCGCAACGCGACTATGCTGCGCAATAGCCACCGCTGCCATGACAACACTGGAAACAAGAACACACAAAGAATACTTTGTAGCACAACTGGGTAGTAATTCAAAGAAACCGTTTGAGAAAGAATCAAGCTTGAATAAAGACCTATTTCAAAAAATAGGTAGGTTTCACCGACACCCCGTTTTCCGGAAACGGATGTGAAGGGGTTAAGGCATGAACGATAAACTACTCGAGTGCCATGATATAAGACCACCGAAACCGTTGGGCGCCATGTTGCAGGGTTTCTGTACTCACACAGAACTGTGCACAGAGGAGTGGAACCTCGGCAAATTAGGGTGTCCCAAAACTTACCTTAGCAACCAACTCACCCCTTACCGAGCTAGCTACAGTGTCTCATTGGACATATCAAACTTCCAATGTTTAGACAAACCAGAACATGAACTTACAGTACCTCAGGGTACGTGGGACTCATGAACACTCTTTCGTTATATTATCATTACAAACCAGAACATGGAGTAAAGAAGACACATGTGCATTTGAAATGTTTATTTACTAATGCCGTCTTCTCAGGCGCAGTATCTTAGATAATACAAGTATACTTATTATCAGTAGCAAAATTATCAGCATAGTTACTAAGACATAAAAAGCGAATGGTGACAGCATGTTAACATGCTGTAATGAATAAGAGTTAACAACACTTATATCTCACCCTCCCTAACACATATATTATATTATTAGCTAAGAAGGTCTCTTTGGGTTGTTTTAGGGCGGGCCCATACCTTAGTGTCCTAGCATGAAGGAATCACATCAGCATACACCAGCTCTCTCTGCATGTGCACCGCATCAAGTGTGTTAACTATTCTCCTGCAAAGCAATATCAATCCCGCCTCAAGCCCAAGTTGGCAAAGGCTGCACTTGTGTTATGACTATGAAGGCGTGGAGATCAGACCTCATAACAATTCCATATCGTGTTGCTCCTGAAACTTCAGCACTCTCCGTGCAGACATGGTTTATTAAACAAAACTGATATCAGAGCAATAACATATTATTCTCACATACACCACGGCAAACCACTAGGTTGAAAGCTAAGTCAACAATTAAGGGTCGTGTGCAGAAGTTGCAAGAAAGGAAAAATGGCGTTTAAATCTCAAATGTACCTATGCTAACTTAACACGATATAAGGATATATAGGAGCTATACAACAGTATTGCTTGAAGTCCATGGAGAGTGGGGCGATGAAATCAGGGATCTGTTTGCAGAAGTCAAAGCATTGTCCAAGGGATCTGTGGGCAAGTGCACCTCTGATGGTAGTTCTGTCTCCGGTCTGGTGTTGGAAGTTGAGGTGTTCCATGATTGGAGTTGTGTTGTCATCGGTGGTGGTGCAGCGGATAGTTTCTTAGTGAATGATAGTGATGCTGTCTCTGTGTTTGGTGGTACAGTCCCGGTGTATCATCTTGTAGCCATTGGACATCGTGGTGGGGTTTTGGGGTGGCGGAGGGATTGAACCAGGTCTTGGGGAAGAAGGCAACATCGGGGTGTGGGTACTAATGGTGTTTCAGATTTTGGTGGCATGTTTGCAGAGTCATATAGTGTTATGCAGGACACAGTGGAGTAGTTATGGGGTGGTCATAGTCGGTGAGGAGGGTGTGGTAGTGGTTTCCATGTGAATGGATAGTCCTGGGTTGCAGGTGAAGAGGCAGCTGGGGCAGGTGAAAGTTCCTCCCGTTGACCGAGGAGATGTGAGGAAGCAATTGTTGTTTCTGTGCCTGGGGCTCAGGACTCAGGGCTCAGACCTCTGTGATGGTGTAGCTGAGCATATCAGGGAGTACAGGATTCTTGGTGCTGGGCACAGTCCAATCACGGATGGGTGCAGGCTGTGTTGCAGCCTCCAATAAGCAGGGCCCAGAAGGATGGGTGGTGGACGGTGCTGGAGGAAAGTAGCAAAAACTGGTGTGAAGGAGAGACAGGAGAAAGAATTGAGTCCCGGCACAGGAGAAAAAAAATGTAATGGCAAAAAAAGCAGTACTAACAAAGTAAGAAACAGTAAGGCAGGAACAGTGGGCACTGATAAGGCAAGTGCGAAAGGAAGCAAACAGTGAATAATAAAGAATGACAAGGCATGTGCAAAAAAGCAACGAACAGTAAAGATTGACAAGGCAAGTATAAAAGGTGAAAAAGCAGTGACCAGTACAGATTGACAAAACGAGTACAAAAGGAACAGTAGTGAATAGTAAAGACTGACAAGGCAAGTATGAAAGGAAAAAAACTGTGAACAGTAAAGAATGACAAGGCAAGTACAAAAAGTGAAAAAGCAGTGAACAGTAAAGATTGACAAAGCAAGCACTAAAGGAAAAGTAGTGAGTAGTAAAGACTGACATGGGAAGTATACAGGTGGAAAAAAACAGTGAACAATAAAATTAAGCACATGGGCTAAACCGGCAAGACAAGAAGGAGTAGGGCACCAAGGAGCTGAGTAAGGCGGGAGCGGCAGAGCAGGAGACTAGCTGTGTGAGGCAGCAAGGGGGAGCTGACTCAAGGACCTGCTCAATTGAGTTGCGCTGTGCACAACTGCACTGCAGCCTACATTAAGTAGGTCCTGGGAGGAGGGAGGAGTGCAGGGTGGGGGTCAGCGGAGCCAGTGGGAGGTGGGAAGTGGCAAAAACAGGCGGGAAAGAGCAGCAGAAGAAAGAAGCAAGTCCAGGCACAGGTGAGAGAAGAACAATTTACTGGTAACTAAAGTACAACTAACAAAGTAAAATACAGTAAAGCAGAAACAGTTGGCACTGACAAGGCAAGCACAAAAGGAGAAAAACAGTGAACAGTAAAGATCGACAAGACAAGTACAAAAGGAAAAATAGTGAGCTACAAAGACTGACAAGGCAAGCACAGTGTTAGAGTTGGCATCTTTTGGCATGCTTCCCCTGACTTTTTGCTTTCTGACCTCCCGGTTTTGACGCTGTTTTGCTGGTTTAGTGTCTCATTATGGATTGGTGTTTCAATGATCGGCTGATTTGATTTACTAGTCAGTCCCTAGTAGAGTGCACCATGAGTGCCCAGGGCCTGTAAATCAAATGCTGCTAGTGTGCTTGCAGCACGGATTGTGCCACCCACACCAGTAGCCTGTAAATATAACTCTGGCCTGCCATTGCAGAGCCTGGGTGCAGTCTGGTACTGCCATGTCGACCTGGCAAGTGCACCCACTTGCCAGGCCCTAACCTTCCCATTTCTTACATGTCAGTCACCCCCAAGGTAGGCCCAAGGTAACCCTGTGGGCAGGGTGCAGTGTATGTGAAATGTAAACATGCCCTGGTGTGTATGGCATGTCCTGATAGTGAATTACTGCCAGTTTCGTTTTTCACTACTGCAAGGCTACCTGTTCCCATAGGACAGAGTGGGGAGTTTGTTTATAACATCTTATAAACATAACTGGCCCTGGGAACATGGAGGGAGAAATAAAGTTTAGTATACGTGAACTCAGAATCTAAATATGCATCTTTTAGTGAAGGTGATTTTTACATTCTGTGTTTGAAAATACCACTTTTAGAAAGTAGGTATTTTCATACTCAGCCATCCAGTATGCCTCTGCTGGGTTTGTGGATTGACTGTCTGGCTTTGGGATTACATGGGGCTGGGAAGGAACAGTGGCTCCAGAGAATATAGATGGACTGAATAGATCTGGGCTGCATTTAGAGTAGGGGAGGAGATTTCCTTGCACCTGAATGGGCCTGGTCTGCCTCTGACAATGCTGTCTCCACCTCCTGCCAGGAAGCCGCACCAGAGAGGAGAGAACTAGTTCTGGCTGAACACAGATGCCCAAACCCCTAAACTTTAGAACTCTTTTGGACTAAGAAGACTGCCAAGAAGAAAAGCTGGAGAAGCTGTGAGGAGGAACTAACATGTTGCTGAGTGCTTTGCTGTGTTGGCCTGCAGTGTCTGCTTCTGTCTTGGGTAGTGAAAGGACCGGACTTGAGGGCTTGAGGTACAGCTTTCCCCCTGTTCAAGAAGTCTCAGGAACAGTGAAGACTTCAAACTATTCTGCCATCAGCACTGGGGACTGTGTGTTTTTGTGCTGCAACAGAGCAACTCGACGCCGTATACGATGCCACTGCCAACTCTGTGTCCTGAAGGCACAGCAGAGGGCACCGCCGCAATGCCGCACAGCAACCCTGGTCTCACCGACAAAGCCACTTGACACCGCCACCGAGCCATTGCTTGCACTGCGACCTGTGGGCACCGCACTCTGTACCACCTCGCTTCATACTGCCACCCCGGTATCCCCGATGAGGACGCTCCATGCCGACATCAATGCCACTGCTTGCAACGTGGTTCGAGGGCTCTGCTCGTAAGCTCCTCATCCTGCACAGCAGCCTTGGCCAACTGATGCTGGCACCATCCACTCCAGTCGTCAGCTGACGACAGCGCTTCAGCAACGACAACGCCGCTGCTTGCACCATGACCTGCCAGCACTTCGACGAGCACCGCAACACTTCGCATTGCAGCCCTGGTCTCACCAACACCGCTGGACAACCATCACCGAGCCACTGCCTGACCCGTGACCTGAGCGCACTGCTCACCGGAACGCTGCACTTTACACCATAGCACCCGATGTCTGCTGACGCCGGCGCTCCCGACTTCAACCACGAGGAGTTTGATCTGCAATGCGTGTGACTTCAAGGGCCTGACGAATCCTGCACCGACTTTCGGAACCAACGCCTGCAGACGCTGTGCTTTTGGAGCTCAAACAGAGGTCACCTACGCTCTGCATTTCTAAAGGTACTGTTTTCGGGTCTTCCCAACACCGTAGCTGGCCCGCGACACCGCGGTCAACCAGAACTGTGTGGATCTGTGGTTCACGATGCCGTTATAGCCTCAGATGGAGTTATCAACTTCAAGGAACTTAATTTCAAGTCTATTTTGATAACTGAAGATTTCTAAGTACAGTATTGTGGATTTTTATCGTTTTTGAGTCTTGTCTTGGTATATAAAAATATTGGATATTTTTCTAAACTGGTGTGGTGTTCTTTTGTAGTACTTTCACTGTGTCACTGTTGGATACGCTAAGCCTAACTGCTTGTGCCAAGCTACCAAGGGAGTTAGCAGGGGTTATTTATGGAGTGAAACTCCCTTATCCTGTCTAGAAGGAAGGGTCCCTACTTGGACAAAGATGCAAACTCTTGCCAACTGGAGACCCCCATTTCTAGCACACGGGGAACAAAATGTGAACAGTAACGCAAAGCACAAGAGCTAATCAGGCAAGACATGAAGGAGTAGGGCACAAAACAGTGGAGCGAGCCAGGAGCTGGAGAATATACAAGGCAGCAAGGGGGCACAAACTTAAGGACCTGCACCTGTACTGCCAGGCATTATTAGGCCTTGTCAGTGAGCTATTGTTTCGATTCTATGGAACAGAGAGGATATGCCTTCCAGATGTAAGTACCATCATCAAAAGCTAAACTACAGTTTTACACATTGGGGCCGATTTATCAAGATTTGCTGCTGCTGAAAAGTTAGCCAAAGTAACGCAAAGCAGTGCAAAATGTTGATAGGGTATTACTCATTTTGGATAGGAAAAGTGTGCTTTTTTAGTGCAAATAGCGCTTTGCACTGCTTTGCACTACTTTAGGTCAAGGGGGTATTTCTTGAATGCTACTTGGAAATTCTAGAGCAAACAGCCATGGTTTTTGAAGCAAAGCCCTACCTACTAAAATTGTTAGACTGGGCTCCGTGCCAAAAAATATTGTTTCCTTGAAGCAGGCACAAAATTGCTGAAATCTTTTTACTTCTCCTAACATTTCAATCTTTGCCTGTGTGTTGCAGTTTGCATCCAATGTTTGAAATGTTTTGAAGTTCGTAATGGAAAGATGCCCTTTATGTGCAAAACGTGTTGTTACACATCACGTACACAACTCTGCACAATGGTGCAAATGTGTGTGTGTGTGGCACTAAGCAGGCTGTGAGCTAGCGCTAGGGAAACAAATATGGCTTTGCCCTGCCATCTGGTCGTAGCGTAATGTAGCAACACATCAACTTTGAGGCATATTATCAAGAACGGCATTAAAATTATCGCTGCTTTAGCGGCAGGAAACTGCTGCTCAAGCGGCGATAATGGGCTTGATAATATGCCCTTGAGAAATGCAATAGAAGACCATTTTCTTACCAGAACATGGGCTTCTATGGGAATTCACAAGGGCATATTATCAAGCCCATTATTGCCGCTTTAGCATCAGTTTCCTGACGCTAAAGCGGCGATAATTTTAACGCCGTTTCTTGATAATATGCCCTCAACTTTGTTTGCTGCACTGCGTTGCCCATAATTCAATAAACGTACCCCAGCATTTGATCTAAAGAGAAATCTGCATCTCTTTTCTTGTCTCCATCAATTTGTTGCTTTTTGTTTCGTATTTTCTGAGTTCATACGAACATTGTTTTTAGCTGGACAAACATGTTTACCACATAATCTTTGTGTATCAAAAGGAAATTAAGATTTATTTATAGCAACACACTTTTAATAGGAAGTTGTGCACATCTCCAATCTGCTACACATCCATTATTTTGCTAGGTACTGGTAACTGACCACAGGTCATTTCCAGACTTTCCTGGCCCCTTACTTTACTTCAGTATTGTTTTACTTTTAAGAGACTTTCAAATACTTCTGCGTTTTCTTTGTTAATGTGACACATCCCCTTTGCTGAAGATTGTTCAGTCGTTATGCGTCATTTGTCTTCTTTGGGGTTATTGAACCGTTCAGCTTTATCACATTCCTTTGAAGGAAAACAGTTAGTAATACGTCTGAACGGTAAGACCTTCGTGCTACCTATTTGTAGCTGCCAAGTCCTCGTGACAGATAAAAAGCAGCATGTCTCCTTCCTGCCTGTTTTCATTGCCCTCCTCACCTTCATTGATAAGCGCTTTGTGTTTTCAGAGTTCACATTGGCAGTGCACGAGCCAAAGTAATCCAACCCTATGCAAAATAGATAACAGTGTTTACAAAGCCAGGTCTATGCACATTGAAGTTGTCCAGTCTCGGCACTCTTACCGAAAGACAGAGGAGGTTGCTCATGTAAAGATGTGTCAGTAAAATCGATAGCAAGGAACTGTTCATTGTGGGGGAAAAAAGGAATATACAAGGTATATGTGATATTTGATTAGGACACGTTGAGGAATATTTCAAAGATAATAATACATAGTTAAGCCAGCCTGTTAGGGCTACAAAAACCTTTGACTTTGAACAAGACTAACTACTGAACAAACATGTAAGAGGAGCGCTTGAACAAACGAGGAGTAGCCGCCATCTTTTGCACATCTGTGTTTGTAGTTTTTTTTAATTCAAAAGAGCAATTTTTCTTTTCACTAAAATTAAGATAAATCAAATATATACAGGGCTGCTGTTGTTATGTGGCTATGGAGTATCAAATTATGCAGTAAGACTGACTAAATTATACCAGTAGAAAAGTCAAATTACGCTGCAGTTTAAGGGAAATAATATGGTATTTTATCTGAAGAAAGAAACCACATGCATCATGCTATGTGGCATTATGTTCTTGATGTTTTAACGTTTTCAAATAAATTGATATAGAGGACCCGGGTGCAAACTAATACATTGGATTAGCCGCTGTATTAACCCACTGCTTTCTTATTCCAAAAGCAAGCCCTAGAAAACTTCACAAGCTCACACTTCTTGTCATAAAATATATAATGTGCTACACTTGGCTTTTTCAGCGGATTAACCCCTAGAACTTTTGCTTTTTGTCCTCCTGTTTTTGACCCTGTGTTTGTTGTCTATAGGACTCTGGGCACTTAACCACTGCTGATTAGTGCTAAAGTGCATATGCTCAATGGGTAAAGTCTGTTTCTGTATTGGTATTTCCATGATTGGCTATTTGATTTACTACTAAGTCCCTAGAACAGTGCACTGTGTGTGCCCAGGGCCTGTAAATCAAATGCTACTAGTGGGCCTGCAGCACTGATTGGGCCATCCACATGAGTAGCCCTGAAAAGGAATCTCAGACCTGCCACTGCTGTGTCTGCGTGCAATTTTAAACTGCCATGTCGACCTGGCAAGTGCACACACTTGCCAGGCCATAAACCTTCCCTTATATGTAAGGCACCCCCATGGTAAGCCCAAGGTATCCCCATGGGCAGGGTGCAGTGTATCTGAAAGGTAGGGCATGTACTGAATGGTTTGTGTGACATATTCTGATAGTGAAATAGTGCCAATTTCCTTTTTCACTAGTAAAAGGCTGCTGGTCCCATAGGACAGAATGGGAGATTATTTGTAACATTTTACAAGTATAACTTCCCAATGGGACAAGAAGGAGAAATAAGGATTAGTCTCTCTGTACTCAGAATTTAATAACACACCTTTTAATAAAGATGGTTTTTAAATTGTGTGTTTGAAAATAACACTTTTAGAAACAAATCGTTTTCTTGTTTAACCATTATGTGTTCCTCTGCCTGTTTGTGGATTGAATGTCTGGTGTTAGAGTGACAGGGACTAAGGGTGTGCCTTCACTGTAGACAGCCGCTGGGGGTGTTGAGGTGTACCTGGCCCTTCCTGGATGACTCAGAGCTGAGCTGAATGGGGCTTGGCTGCATTTAGAGTAGTGGGGGGAGTTTCCTTGGCACTCAAATAGGCCTGGCTTCCTTGGATAATGCCATCTCCACCCCCTGTGGTCATACTGTACCACTGATGACAGTATTGGTTTGGACTGGGTTCAGAGATCCTTGCACAAAAAGAATACAGAAAAAATGGGGTATAAGTAGTGTATCTTAAACCCTAGAATTTTAGATCACTTCTGGACTCAAAGGAAACTCTGCCAAGGTGAAGAGCTGGAGAGCTGTGAGGAGTACTGCCTCTTTGCTGTGTATTGTTTGGGGTTGGCCTGCAGCTGCTGCTTCTGCCAAGGAGAGGACAAAGACTGTAACTTTGCTGTAAACTTGCTTGAAGGAGAATTTCAAATGGCCTGTGTGTGCTCTTTTCCTGTTCTGAAATCTCAGAGACAAAGACTTCACCCCCTGCTCCCCTGAACTCTATTGCTGAGAGTTCTGACCTGCCAGTAGGTGCCTATTCCAGTTTTGGGCCTCTGGAGGTTGTTCCTGTTGTTGGGAGCTGGAAGCAACTTAAAAGAAACAAGAGAACCTGTCTCTGAGGCCGTCAGTGATGCCGCTGTGAAGCCACAACCTGCACCGTGGCCAGGGGCACCGCTCATGAAGTGCAGGGTGCACTGCCCAGTCTACACTGCAGCTCCGACGCACTTCGACGCCAGAAGTTATCAGCATTCCTGAAGCCAGCATTTGCACCAACTCCATCATCGCCAGCTCCTGCATCCTGTTATCGCGTCACCGATAACTGCCGAGGGTGACTGCAAAAACTCGCTGACTTCGCACAGTCACCGAACCGACACCTCACCACCGACGCAACCGACTTTCCCTGTCCTGTGCTTGACCAGTTGACTGCTCGTGGACACGACGCCTCGCCTCCCCCATGGCAGCCAGGGAGCTGGCCTCGACTGGCACTGACGCCTCACCTCCATGACATCCTGCATCATCATAGACTTCATTTCCAATGTACTGTTTGTTTGGGGGTCTGTGTGACTCAGTGCCAGATGCGGCGCTCCTTGTGTTCCGCGCTGTACTTTGGATTTATTGTTGTCAGGACATTGCAATAGCCCCAGGTGCAGCAATTTGTTTTCTACAAGCTTTATTTTTACAATAGCTGCTCTAAAGTCAAATCTTATTACCTGTATGTTGGATTTTTGTCATTTTGGTCTTGTTTAGGTTAGAAAAAGATACTTTATTTTTCTAAACTGGTGTGGTGTCCTTTCGTGGTGTTATCACTGCATTACTGTGTGTTTTGAGTACACATACTTTACACATTGCCTTTGGGATAAGCCTGTCGGCTCGTGCCAAGCTACCAAGGGAATGAGCAGGGGTTATCTAAAGTGTGTATCACTCTTATCTTGACTAGAAGCAAGTGTCGCTCTTTGGACCAAGGTACCTACCTCTGCCAACTAGAGACCCCAATTCCTAACATGATGTATCTCAGTTACATATTAAATCTTGTGTTAGATTTATGTTTGTCTTGTGTTCACACTAACAGGTCTGTGGAACCTGCTATTTGTATGAAGAAATAGGCTTGCACAATACTGTTCCACATGCATATTTATTACATGCATGTTTCCCTTCCAGGTAGTTCAGCAGTCAAGATAACATTCCAGTGACCAATGAAGAACCGGGTTGTTTAAGACCCGGCGGCGCCAGGGATAACGCCCTAGTCTCCGGGTCCACCTGTCTTAGAGTACAGAGACACGGGATACTTCTCGGTGACGTCAAAGATCAATTTTATTAGCTGCAGCCAGTAACAGATATCCTAGAAGTACAACACAGTGTATGTTCTCAGGAGACTGCTCCACTTTACAAAGCTAGTCATCCCTTTTTATACCAAATATTATGCTTCAGGCAAACATTCCTTATTTACAATTGACCATTCACGTGTTTTCACGAAAGAAAAGCAGGATCATGATGACAAGTCCATTTTTCAGTTTGTCCAGCCCACAATCAACTATTGGTCAAACCTAACATTCTTCATCAAATCGGTCGATTGAACCCACCATAAAAACGGGCACATCCCCATCGTAAAACGGCCCATAAAGAAAGGAGCAGGGACAGGTGTGAGCAAGATTAGACATAGTGATGCGCAATAAAAGCTTAGAGGTGTCTTGTGTCTTGTTCAGTAATCTTGATCAGCTACTGGGAAAGGAACTGGCTTAACAAGTTTTGGCTTCAGGCAAGAGGGTCGCTCGCTCTGGTCATTCAGAAGTCAGCTAAAGTGTACGTGTGCTTGGAGACTCGTTCAGCCACTGTCATCGGCCTATGTGAGGGCAACCACGAAATGGCTGCCGTATACAAAATGGAACCCGAGGGTTCAGAATGGAATCCCTGATTTCATGGTGATCTTGTCATTCGAATATGACGAAAATGCTCATATACCTTACACTTGCCATTTTCGGTCTAATGTTACCAAAATCGTCATGATACGACGACTTTTATGAAACGGGTTCAGAATTTCAGTACCTCAGACCCTCCTTTTGCCCTTACATAGGCAATAACCTAAACCCATGTCAGTCTGAGTCCAGGTCTATACTCATCAGGTCATCAAGATGTTGCTGTAGCATCATCCTATTACTTAGCACGTCCGTCGGCACAGGTCTCCCTACACACGATGTAGCATAGAGGCCACATATAGCAGGAGCACACTGTACGCACAGACAGAACAGGAAAAGAATGGCTAAGATCATCCCAATGACCATCAGAATCTTCCATCCCCACGTGGATAACAGTTCCCAGAACCATCCCATCAACGACTAATCTCCTTTATCTACATGTATAGATTCGGAGATTTTATGTAGTTTGGAAATGGCCTGGTACACTGTCGGAGCATTGTCTGGAATGAAAACACAGCAACTGGAGTGGATCACTTTACATACCCCACCTCGGGTCTGCAAGTATGACATCTAACGCAACTCTTTTCTGGAGAGTCATAAGACGATCTGACTGGAGCTCAGCAGTCAAGTTACTAAGGGCACCAGCAGTTTCAACTACGGTGGACTCAACCACCCTCGTCAATTGCCGTATGTTCCTGCTGTTAACCATAGGTCCCCAAAACGGCAGAAAACCCTTCAAGAAATCTCCTAATTCTTGTCCTGCAGTATCTTCCTTAGTGAAGACACCTCTAACTATCCTTGTCTTGTGGTAATCGGCCCCAGCTGTGTAGGTGGAAGGCAACAGGAACGAGACAAAACATGTGCCCAAGAAATCAGGGGGCAACCATGTGTAGGCTCTATCATAACAGATGAAATAGGTACCCTTGGCTGCTAGGAACGATGGGGAAGTCTGGGACGCAAAAACATACGTCTCAGTGCAGATACTCTTCCCTAACTGAGCTCTTGGATTCTTGCCATTACCTTGCAGACAGTAATGACCCTGATGGGGTACTATCCAAATCGGGGAGGATCTTTTCGCTCGCTGGTTCTCACTCAGACTAACTCCATATCCGGTTACGTTCCATCCAATATACGCTAGTGTCTCATCTCTCGGGATAGTCTCATAAGAGATAGTTCCTCTAATCATATCGACTATACCCTTAACTAGAGCACTATTCTTCGGATTGTCTTTCACAGAACGTATGGGGTGGACTTCACGAGCATAGATGAACATCGTTCTGTATGCCCACACAGAACCATTGTAGCTAAATGGCAGGCCCAGGTAAGGAATACCTTTATCAGTAGTATGAGGCATAAGACCACACACCCAACCGTTAGTCATGTTCACTACTAGCTGGTGTTGGTGCAGAAGCTGAACGAAAGAGTTATTAATGAATTCCAATATCCTAATGGACTCGTGTTCAGGCAGAGGATGAAAAGAATGCGAAGAAACAGTGGAAGAAAGTATGGGCTGTGTAGTGGGTGCAAACATCACTTGAAAAGAGAATATAACATATCCCATTAAAAACGTCATTAAGCTAAGCGACATAAAAACACACAATATTAAAAAACATTTTCTGCTCATAATTCGACACATTTTGGCTCTAAAATTCATTTTTTCAACAGGTCTCTCCATCTCGAAAAACTCCATCCTCTAACCTTGCTGCTCGCGGAGGTAGGGTGTTCCATGCTAAGGAATGCGTCTGTCAGTCCAGGGAACGCCCTAGGACCAACCAGAACCGTCGACCTTGTGTCTTCGGCTTGCACTCCAAAGACTTGACGCCGCGACCCTACAGCTGAACCCGGATGGCGGTTCGAAAAACAAAAATCGGTCAAAACAGTTTCTCAGATGGGAGAGCTGAATGTTCAAAAATAGATCATAAAGGAAATCTCTTTAGTTTATTTGTCCATGACTCTTGGTCGCAAATTATAACGGCCTTTCCCGGGCACTGTGTGATCGCAGAATAAGAGTTCAGGCTCGGTAGTGTCCAGTCAAACTGACGGTGGCACAGCTTCTTGCAGAAGATCGTCGATTTCACGCTCAGAACTTGTCCCCATTAAACGTGCGTCGCTAAAAGGCAGAAAACGAGGCACAGTTTCAGTCTCAGAATCAGGAATGCCCTCCTGGACCCACTGGTCGTACGGCAGAGGTAAAGGAACCCTCTTGCAGTGTACGCCGTGGATCCAGTTCTTTTTTCCTTGCACCCGTACTGCAGTTCTCGTGGACAAAAGCACCAGGTAGGGGCCGATCCAGGGGGCTGATCGTTCTTTGTCCGCTGGAAATTCTTGATTAGTATCCACGATCCAGGATCGATTGCATGCCCTGGACCTTCAGAGGCCTTTGGCAGTGTATCATGAACCTGTTGGTGTAAGAAACGCAATTTAGCCGTCAAATCATACAAGTAATCAAGCACTATAGGGTGTTCAATCTCACTGAATTTCGTCAGCCTCGGCACTCCCCATATGTTTGCCGGGCGTCCAAAAATTATTTCATATGGACTAAGTCCCACTTGTGAATGCACAGTCATCCTAGTTGATAAAAGTGCCAATGGCAGAGCATCAGGCCATTTAAGACCAGAGCTCGCTTGTATCTTGGCAAGTTTCAATTTGAGGGTGCCATTATAGCACTCCACTAGACCAGCTGATTGGGGGTGATTTGCAGCGTGAAACTTTTGGCGGATTCCTAACCCTTCACACACTCTCTTCATCACTTGACCCACAAATTCACTCCCATTATCACTCCAGACCATTCTCGGCAAACCAAACTTAGGGAAGAACTCTTTGACAAGGGCTTTAGCTGTGGACAAGGCAGTATTATCTTTTAGGGGATATGCTTCTACCCATCTTGAGAAGGCACAAACAACCACTAGTACGTACTTCAGGTTTTTGCATCTCTCCATGTGAATGAAATCTAGCTGCAAAACCTTAAACAGATACGTCGGAGGAGCAAAATGACCAGCTGGAGTTGGAGTTCCCTTACCAGGATTGTATTTCAAACAGATCATACAATTCTTGACCACATTCTCTGCACACTTAGGAATTCCAGCATTTTGCCATACTGGAGCCAACAACTTACAGATCCCTTTCACACTGATATGGGCCATACCATGCGCCATTGTAACCACTGCAAGCACGTACGCATCAGGTAACAACCATCGCTCATGTTCTGACAACTCAACCCAACAACCATTCGTGTCCAATTTACCCGTACTCTCTCTCCACACCCTCAATTCTTTTTCTGTAGCTTCAGCTTGAATAGACTTCACACTCTCTATCGTATCTTCACACATTCCAACGTCACCAATCCATCTTGCAGGGCCCGCAACATACATTCGACTCATCACATCTCTTGCCATTTCTTTCGCAACTTCATCAGCAAACGCATTACCGAGACCAACGTCGTCAGTAACCTTCTTATGTGCACTGCATTTCACAATCGCAACTTGCAACGGCAAGGTAAGTGACTCAAGGAGCTCATTCACCAACTGACCATGCTGTATCTTAGTTCCATGAGACATGAGGAACCCACGTTCCTTCCACAATCGTCCAAAACTGTGAGCCACACCAAATGCATACTGGCTGTCGGTATATATGGTCACTTTATTTCCTTTTGATAATACACACGCTCTCGTAAGTGCAATCAACTCGGCTGCTTAAGCTGAATTATGTGGGATACGTGCAGCTTCAACAATCGTATGCAAAGTCGTAACAGCATATGCCGCAGTCGTATCACCATTTGGAAGCTTGAAGCATGAACCATCCACCCATAAGGTACCATCACACTTCACAAGGGGAGTGTCCCTAAGATCTATTCTCCCTTTCGTTTCCTCTTCTGTCCTGAGAAAACAATCATGTTGTTCAGAAACATCTGTCTCTACTGAAGTCGGCAACAACATCGCTGGATTCAACGTATTGCATCTCTTTATGTGCACATGACTTGCTAACAGTGTCAGCTCATAACCTGACAATCGAGCACTAGTTAAGTGCTGTGTCTTGGTTCTGTTTAGCAAAGTATCCACTGCATGTGGAACCATTACAATCAACGTATTGTTCATGACCAAACAGCAGACTGTCGCTGTAGCTCTCAAGCAACTCGGCAACGCTCTAGCTACCGGATCCAAAGTCGATGAGAAATATGCACATGGACGCTGCTTGTCCCCAAAAGATTGTGTCAACACTGACAATGCACATCCTTCTCTCTCATGGACATACAGTGTAAAAGGCTTGCTGTAGTCAGGGGTACCCAACACAGGAGCCGAACACAATGCATCGCGCAATTCAGAAAAACTTTTCTGACACTCTTCAGACCACGGGTGGGGATTTGGTGTATCTTTACAAGTCAATGCCACCAAAGGTTTGGCCAGTAGGGAAAAATTCGGTATCCATTGTCTGCAATATGACGTGATACCCAAGAAAGCACGCACTTCTCTTTGTGTAATTGGCACACTCAATTTTGCAATCGCTTGAATTCGTTCTGAGGTCAATCTTCTTCCCTCCTTCGATAAGAGATGACCTAAGTAGGTCACTTCTTGTCGACAATACTGTAACTTTGAAAGAGACACCTTGTGATGGAAGTCAGACAATAACGACAAGGTGGCTTCTTTACAAATCTCCTCAGTATCTGCAGCTACTAACAAATCGTCAACGTACTGGAGAAGAGCAGCACCATCAGGTAAAGCAATCGTATCAAGCTGTGTTTTCAAAGCCTGACTATATATTGACGGGCTCTCACAATAGCCTTGAGGAGCGCGTTTGAACCGGAAACTTCGGCCTCCTAAAGAGAAGCCAAAGATATCCCTACTCTCCTCGGCAATCGGGATGCTGAAGAAAGCATTCTTCAAATCAATCACCGAAAACCACGTGGCTGAAGCTGGAATCATGGTCAGTAAGGCAGTAATATCTGGGACGACAGGAAATTGCGGAACTACAATCTTATTCACCTCGCGAAGATCGATCACAAACCGGTAAACAGGTGGCTGAGAAGAGTCAGTACGTTTTAAGACAGGCAACACAGGGCTATTGCAAACATTACCTCTCGTTTCTTCAATTACATCTTTCTCAGTCAGGTCATGAATGATCTCTAGCAACGCCCTTTCACCTTCACTCGAGATCTTGTATTGGGGAATACGTGGCATTTTAACATTCGCTTTCAATGTCACAACATATGGCGGTATCTTCAAAAGACCCACGTCATTAGGACCAGTAGCCCAAAGAATATCGGGAAGAGACAACAATTCTGTCAGAAGTTTATCCTTTGACAAATACATCGAGGAGACCACTTTCTTACCTAGTGTAAGTTGTACTCCCGAGGGAGAACAATACAATGTCGCATGCAATCTTTTCAACAAATCCAACCCCAATAAGTTCTCACCACAACCTGTCGTCAGAATAAGGGGTGCTTCGAATTCACAAGGTCCAACAGAAAGAGACATAGGACTAGAGATTGGGTTCCTAACCGGGGCGCCAGAAAAACCTACTGAAACATTCGTCTCGCCAGACAAAGGTGCGCCAGGGAGTTTAGAGTGCATAATAGAACTCTTGGTAGCACCAGTATCCAACAGAAAAGGCTCCGACACACCTGATGTAATCACCTCAACATAAGGTCCACTCTGATCTACTGGAACTGAAACAACTCCCTCTCTTTGTCTATGGCTGTCCTAGCAATCATCACCTTCCATATTTTCACCTTTTGTGTAGTAGTCATTAGCATAATACTGAGTCGCCCTACCAGACGCGTTATTCTGCTGATCAAAACTATTAATTGAATTTTGTGGAGGAAAGGGACATGCGTTCTGGGGGAAACCTCCACGTCCTCTACCTCTAAGAGCTTGCGGAACACCCCGACCTCTTGTGCTAGGATCCCCTTCTTTCCAAACTGGGGGAACTTCTCTCATCGAATATTGTCGCACCTTTCTCCTAACAGAAGGATCACGTTCAAACAACGGCCGAGAGATAGTCTCGCTCCTAAATGACAACAATGTCGCAACTGCTCTCTCAACATCGGAACCCACAATCGTGCCTTTCGCAAACTCGAGCCGTACACGACACAATCAGGTGGATTGGGTTCCAAATCGTTATCCTCCAATTCTTCACAAAGAAAAACACACATTTTATCAAAAACATATCTCTGCTTCAGTGCTTCCCATTGGCGGAAGACATCCATAACAGACTCTAACTCATATCTTGCAGGGTCGGTAACCCATTTATGCGCCAAATGATCCAATACTTCCTTCTCTCTAGAATCAGGCAGTTGGCTACGCAACTGTGTATGCTCTGAAACAGGGGCTGTAGTTAATGACCCAAAGAAGGGAGACAACAGACTAGTAACAGTATCAGTCCTTCTTTGTCGTACAGAAGGAGAACTTGACAGAACAGGAGATAAAGCGGATTGAGAGGAAGCTAATGTAGGAGCAATAGCAGAGGAGGCAGCGAGAACAGGTGGAAAGGTCGTAGGAATTAAAGACGGAGCGGGTAGCAAAGTCGGCAGCCCTTGAGAAGGCTGCACCCGAGGGGTAGGAGCCAGCTGAAGAGGAGCTGGCGGCAGAGCAAGAGGCAAAGTAACCAGAGGTTGCGCCGCTAAAGGTTACGGAGGTGCTGTAGCATAAGGGGGTGGCGAACTCAACAAATGCGACATTAAAGGATCTTTCTCAAGTTCCTTTGCTGCATATTGCGGAAGAGGTGGCAAAACTGGATAGCATTTATCGATCGCCATTTTACGTTGCCTGTGCAACTGCTCATTCGCTTGTTCTTCTTCATTATCTTTATACTGCATAGCAGCTTGCATTATCGAGATACCCTTTTGTCTTTTATTTCTCTTTGCTAATTTAATTTCTTTCTGCTTGGCTTCCTTTCGCCATAGGCGGAAAGAGTAAAACATCGCCGGCCGGGCTTTCTTCTTAAAAAGTCTAACTTCTAGGTTATCTAAAATTTCCGTGTCAAAACTACCATATCGGGGCTATTGTAGGGCACCATCCTTTTTTGTGTAACGAATCCATACTTCATTATATGCGATGGGGCCTACGCCATGCTTCACATACAGTTAATAGGTTGGAGTTCCAATCGGAGGAACCGGACACGAGTCCTCCAATCGGGAATCCCTATTATAACCACAACAAAACAAATTTCCAAGTCTGCTAAGGCCAGGCATCTTTGCTCACTAGTCTAGCTTCAAACTTCAAGTGAATATCAAATACGATAGTCTTGTGAATACACGAGTCCCTCGGCTTTGGTACTTGCAAGTTCCAAATCAAAGATCCCAAGGGGATACCCAAACTAAGGAATGGGAGGCGCTCCACTCATACTTAACTGAGGTATCGATGTCGGCACTAGAAGACCCGTCTATCGTCTCGCTTTACAAATCATCAAAGGCTCCAAGACAGGGCGATAGTCAGGGCAGCAGTCCTTCGTAGCCGTCGGAAAGCGGGGAACCTCGCAGCAAAGACTTTCGGACCACGACGACATACAGGGGTCGATGAAGTGGTTGGCCTTCCTCCAGAATTTCCACACGAAGCACCTCACGAACCTCTGGCTTGGACCGGTACCACTGAAATCGCCCCACGTTGGGCGCCAAAAGAAGAACCGGGTTATTTAAGACCCGGTGGCGCCAGGGATAACGCTCTAGTCTCCGGGTCCACCTGTCTTAGAGTACAGAGACACGGGATACTTCTCGGTGACGTCAAAGATCAATTTTATTAGCTGCAGCCAGTAACAGATATCCTAGAAGTACAACACGGTGTATGTTCTCAGGAGACTGCTCCACTTTACAAAGCTAGTCATCCCTTTTTATACCAAATATTATGCTTCAGGCAAACATTCCTTATTTACAAATGACCATTCACGTGTTTTCACGAAAGAAAAGCAGGATCATGATGACAAGTCCATTTTTCAGTTTGTCCAGCCCACAATCAACTATTGGTCAAACCTAACATTCTTCATCAAATCGGTCGATCGAACCCACCATAAAAATGGGCACATCCCCATCGTAAAAACGGCCCATAAAGAAAGGAGCAGGGACAGGTGTGAGCAAGATTAGACATAGTGATGCGCAATAAAAGCTTAGAGGTGTCTTGTGTCTTGTTCAGTAATCTTGATCAGCTACTGGGAAAGGATCTGGCTTAACAAGTTTTGGCTTCAGGCAAGAGGGTCGCTCCCTCAGGTCATTCAGAAGTCAGCTAAAGTATACGTGTGCTTGGAGACTCGTTCGGCCACTGTCATCGGCCTATGTGAGGGCAACCACGAAATGGCTGCCGTATACAAAATGGAACCCGAGGGTTCAGAACGGAATCCCTGATTTCATGGTGAACTTGTCACTCGAATATGACGAAAATGCTCGTATACCATACACTTGCCATTTTCGGTCTAATGTTACCAAAATCGTCATGATACGACGACTTTTATGAAACGGGTTCAGAATTTCAGTACCTCACCCCCAATATTTATTAATGGCAAGCCTTTGGAGTTTAATTGCGTCAGATATGATTAATTTAATGATATTTGATATATGTATGGAATTTCGGGGATGGAAAAGGTGATTGCAAACACTGAATTGTGAATTTCATGTTTAATCTGAGGGAAAAATGTTTGAGGTCTACTTAGAAATGTATCTACTGAGCTGTGCGTGGGTGAATGAAAAATCATAAATTATGTCAAAGACAGTACAAAAGAGCCACATAGAAGATGACTAGTAAACTACAATAAAGAATAACCCATAGAAATCCTACAGTGTCACGGATCTGAGACCTTCTGGATGCCCTCCAAAATCAAAATAAAACCACAAGCTGGGGCACCATGATTGAAAACATCTCTGGCTAGGAAGGAAAGCCATCTTGAAACCCGTGGAAATGTTCAGCTGCATACAGAATGCCACTGACAAAGCAACAGAACTGGAGGAAGATGCACACCTGCTAGGAGGAATGCACATTACCATGTTACACATAGGACGGAGAGTCAACTTGCAGAGAAATCCTTAAACAGGAAGATGAGTCCACAGAGCTAAGAACCACTTTTCCTCTTTGGGCACTAAAATCTACCTTCAGTTAAAGTGGAAGAGCAAATGGAAACAGGGCAGTGCACTATACATTTTATGCCACAACAGGGAAAATTCACCTTACCGCCTGCTGCATGAAACCTGCGCATAGAGTACTAGATTGGGTAGGCATCTCAGATTGCATTGCTTTAAAAATCCCAGGGCATATCTATTAAACTTTGACACAGCTCAGCAAGCCACTTTACTGAAAGGGAAAGAGCAGGAATGAGCAAGATTTAACATAATATGGCACATTCCTGTCCTTTCAGTGCACTTGCGCCGTTTTGGCTGCCTAGCACCCACGCAGGCACCCTTGCACCATGGTGCAAAGGTGCCTGCGTTGCAGGCAGGATTGTTTTTGTGCAGGAAGAGAAACCTTCCTGCACAGAAACAATCACTGGAGGTGTTTTCCTCTTTCTGAGTTTGAAACACACTCAGAATGAGGAAACAACTAGGAGTAAGTAAAGATATCTGTCCTCGTCGTGCCTGCCCTGGGCATGGCATTTTGATGCATTCACAGGTTTACCAGAGTTGGTGAATCTGGGAATGCGCCAAAATCCATGGGGGATGCGTGGGAACACCCACACTCCACCCATAGAATGCTTCCATGGGGCAGAGTAACTCAATGGCGATTTGCGCTGTTTTGCATTACTCCATATTTATCAAGCCATTCAGGGCCACTCAAGGTGGCCTTGCGTGGCTTGATACATCTTACTTTAGTGTTGTGTCACCCCTGCTCCCCTCTTGTGTGGTGCAAGGGCAATGCAATACACTGAAAAATTTGCCCTACATGACTTTATCCCCCAGATGCATCAAGAACCCATTTTGCTATTCCTTAATAACGAAAAATAACGATTTGCTATTAAGGAATAGCAAAATGCAATGCATGAAGAAATCACAAAAAAATTGCGATTTCTTAAAATTCCTTAATTGCGACTCGCAAATTTCGAGTCGCAATTAAGGAATACCTCCCCATTCATTCCTATGGGCCTAGAGGACCATAGGAATGAATGGGAAGACATTCTCAATTTGCGAATCACAATTAGCGATTCGCAAATTGAGAATGCGATTTCAAGGGTGCAGGGGTGTCCAAAGGACACCCTGTTGCACCCCTGAAAGTGATCTGTGCACATATAGTGCGCACACACATGCTCTTAGGGCATGTGTGTGCGCAACATGAAACTTTGAAAAATGCACTTTAGTGCATTTTTCAAAGTTTTTGCAAATTACCATGAAGTTCAACTTCATGGTAATTTGCGAGCCCTATTAGCGAAATCGCTATTTTTTTAAACTTTAATGCATTGCATTTAAGGAATCTCAATGTGAGATTCCTTAAATGCAGGTAATCGCAATTTTGCGATTTCTTAATTTGCGATTTTTGCATTTGGGATGATGCATCCCAAATGCAAAAATACCGGTCGCAAAGGGGCAGATTCTGAGAATCTGCCCCTTTGCGAGCGGATTTTACCTTGATGCATCTGGGCCTATATTTTAAAGCTTTTATCAGCGTACTTGAGTTAGAGTTCTGCCAAAGTCATTCAGTATATTTCTTCCCAAGACGTATGACATAGCAATATTAAAACCATACTGGTGATCCATAAAAATAAGTAAATGTTCTTTTTCAGTACTTGCTCTATTGTTGTAGAATTTCTCTTTTGATTCCCATCAATTTATCAGCCACATTGTTAGTTTCAGGAAAACGCTAATGTTTTACCTCATTGGCTGGGAATCAATTTAGAACAGTGTCCAGAGACCTCTTTGGGGCAGTGTGCTGTACAAATGTTGTTAGGCAATCATTCAAACTGCTGAGTTACATCTGTGGCACTGGCTCCTACATGTGGAACTTTACTTGAAATTTAGAGAAGATAAGGAGAAAAAACCTGCTGTTGAAGTATCTCTGCTTGCTTAAGGAAGGTCCGATGACTTGAGACCTGCTTCCTCTTGAATCAAAAGGTGTGGAGGTTGTTCACAAAGGTCAGGGAATCTGGTCTTCAGAAGTCCTCAGGGAGACAAAAATGAAGAGAGCACTTTGAAATTAAGGCTGGACCTCTTGCAGATGAGTTTGTTTGTGGCTTACAACTGCGGACTGACTACCCCAGAGAAACCCCTGAAAGACTAGAGGGGATTGCAGTATCCAGGGCTTTTGACAGCATGACGTTTGCTTTCAACAGTGTTTGGAATCATAGACTTGTGCTGCAACAAGTGAATAAGGAATACATTTTTTGGATAGAAGACCTCTTTAATACCATTCTCACTGCTAGTAACAAATGCACTGCTGCCCTCTAGTGGTCAGTTTTGAAAAAAACAGATCATAGCATAACATATACTTGGATCCAGGTTTAGTGTTAGTCAGAGATTGTGCTCTGCCGCAAATGTGGTGGAGCACCCTCTCTACCAATCTGAGGGTCCACATATTCTATTTGGGTCGACCATCACGTTTCCAATGGTGGTGACCCCGCTAGCCCTGTTTTTGGCGACCCAACACAGAAAACCTGCTGGAGTGGAGGTCATCAGTGTAAGTACATCAGACTTTCCACCCTACTTAGAGATCCTGGTAGTCCCGAACTAGAAAAAACTGAAAAAGGACCTTCACAACCTTGGTGAACACTCTCGTTTTTGGAGTTTGTTTTTGGAACACAAAGCATTCACTGAGCGACCGCGTGAAGCAATATTGTTGGAGGCAAACTTTCAGTGCCTTCTCAGCAGCTGCTTTGGGGACTGCTCCTTTTAAGGCAAAGAGATCTCTGCAGGGCAGATAAAGATCTCAAACTTTTGTGAGGGGTTGTCCAGCCAGGGGGGTGAAGGTAATTGTAGGAAAGCAGGATTTGCTTCTTATGGTTACCCCCACTTTTTGCTAAATGTGATACTATTTTTGACTGGTCTGACTGGGATCCCACTAATTAGGACCCCAGTCCATCTGCTTCTACCTTAAATTGTTATGTTATGTACTTAGGTACACGCCAGATTGGATACTGGGGTACCCTTGTTATTCCCTAGTATATGGTACCCATGTACCCAGGGCATAGTTACCCCAGAAGCCTCCTTTGGGCTGAAGCATGTATTATGCCACACATGAGAGGGCATGCAAAATGGAACCTGCAGGCCTGCCATTGCAGCCTGCGTAAAGTGGTGCATGCATCACTTACTTAAGATATAGGTTTACTCTATCTAAGGGTTACTGCACTTAAAACCTATAAGTCACACGTCTAGCAGGTCTTTACAATCCTGAGGGCAGGATGCTTGGTTCTAAGTGAGAGGGTACCTCTGAAAGAGCAGAACAGCCCTGCAGCCTACGGAGTCCATTCTCCCGGGTTGTCAGTGAAGCAGCAATATACGACATATAGTGGGGCATTACGCGACCCTCGTGATGACCAACTCTAAAACAGGTGAAACTACTCCTATTGTGTTTGGTGTCAAACATGTTGAAATCATACCCCCACACTGCTATTTGGTATGGGAGGTATGATTTCACCCCTCAGAAGTGAGTTTGTGGGATCCCTGGTGTTCATGGTACCAGCCTTCTAGTCCCGGATAGCACAAAACGTTTGCAGCCAACCAGAGACCTATTTCTGCCCTCCTGCTAATGAGCCAAACTCGAGCAGGCGAAGGCAGAATAATAGGCATCTTGTCACAAGGAGGTGTGACCACCTCCCAACAGGATTTAGGGTATTTGGGCAGGGTGGGTGCCCTTGCCAACGACTGAAGGTCTGCATGAGGAACACTTTTGATGTCCCTTTGCATAGTTAAGTTCAAACCAGGCCTGGGAGCTGTTGGCTCCTGCTCTAGGGCAAAACTGGATAAAGGACATGGCACTAACCTCCCCACTGTCCAGACCCTCCGTTGGACGGGTCCCCTGAATTGTGCCAACCCTCTTCCACGGGTACTTTCAGGCTTACCTGGCTGTTGGAACTCAGAATCGACGTGGACAAGATTCTGAACCAGAAAACACTGAGCTTCGACCGTCTGGACACTCTGGACTTCGCTGGACTTTGTTTGGGCCAAACTTCGTCTCCCACTCAGTCTGCTGCATTGTATGTGCCCATGCACCATGCAGGATCTTTGCAGGACCTGTGGAGCATCAAGGACAACCAAAGCTATCTCCCTTGGAGTGAAGGAGTTCCTCCCGTGCATCCGCAGGCACCACAACACTGCTGTCCTGTCTGCTGACCCTGAGCTCCTATGGACTCTGAAGGCTTCAGCTACACAGGAGGTGGGTGTCTAAGTCCCTCGATGCCTGAGCTAATCTCTTTCCAAATTTGAGGCCATAAACCCTTGTGGGGGCTACAAATCCCAAACCCCTGTGCACCGCTTACATTTGCAAGTGCATGTGCTTGTTGACATTTCCCAAACAAGTGCATTGGACTCCGAGTAGCCCCATTTCCTACTAAGAACTTCGACCTCCTCGCACCGAGTGCTCCCTTGGCTGTTGTTTGGTGAAATCGCTCGAGGTCCTCTTGTGACTCCTGTGCCTCCAGCCTGTGAGTTCACTTGAGGGTCAACTTTGCTTTTTGTGGGCTCTTCTGATTGCTCCCGGCCTGCCCTGACTCCCCTTGCTGTGTTGAGTGTCCTGGATCTTGCTGGTCTGAACCGTGCACATCCTTGACCTTCAGCGTGGGTTGCTGTTACCAAGGCTTGTTGGTGCTCCCACCAGACACGATCCCTCAGCATCAACATCCTTTGTGGAACGACCCGGATCCAGCTCCTGGTCATCCTCGACATCTCCTGGTCCCCGTAGCTGCAGAGTCAAGAACTCCATCAACAAACCTAAAGCACCCAACATCAGTCGGCATTCGTCTATTGAGCCCCTAGTCACTCCTGAGTGACCCAGACTCTGTTCCCTCTGCTTTAAGGTACTCTTCGACAAGATTCCACCTTTGGATTCCAACAGACACTTTTCTTCCTTCCAGCAGCGGCTCTTCTTTGAAGTCCTCAATTGATTTAAATGTTGGTTTCCGAAGCCTCTTTAGACCTATGCATCCGGCTTCCATGGGCTAGGTAACTTGGGTACCTCGGTATCCATGGTGGGGTGACTCTCCAACCTTCTGTCTTCCACGGGGTTCCTCCAAAGTCCACCGGGAAGGGTCCTTAAACTCTAAAACTTCAACTGCAACTTTCCTATAGAGTTGTATGGAGCACGCGGTCATGTTCCCACACTGCACTCGTCCTCCGTGGGGTGCCTATCTACTCACCTTGAGTGGCTTCTTGGGGTCCTAGTGATTCTGCGTCCTCTCAACACTGTCTTGACTTGAGTCGTGGTTCTTAAACCACTTTATTAGTATATGGTTTGGCCCCCCCGGGGGCCCACTGTGTATTAATGCTATTTACTGTCATTTCTGTGCTTAAGTATTGTGTGCTTTGTGATTATCTCCATGTAGGAGATTCTGTGTCTTACTAGATGGTGTTATATTAATAAAGACATATTTTTATAACTACTGTTTTGTTCTGCTTTCATTTAACCAAAACTATAAGGTTGCATTCTTGTAAAACAAGCTGCTTAACATTGCTTCAAAACTTAGCCTGAAGGCTGCTCTCCACAGCTACCACTTGGCTAAGGTTATCTTTGACCTCTTAAATCACCATAAGGGTTGTTTTGGACTGATGCAAGGTGCCCACTTTAATTAGTGGACAGCATACCAAAGGCCAACTTCTTGCAATATTTACCTCCTTGAGGTGGCCATCAACCATGCTTAAAATCAGGCCTTTAGAGATCCTTATTTTCTTATCTATGGCACTTTGTATTTTCTTTTACAATTTAAACCTCTTGACACTTATTTTGATGTTGTTTTAGTCATGATATATTTGTCTACTTACTACATTAGTTTAGTTATATCAGCTCTTTTATTTCTTAACTATAATGTTGTTTTGGTGCTGCTAAAATATTTTACATACATTTTGCATCACACAAGTCTGTGACTTGAGCCCTGGCTTTAGGCTAAGCACAGGATTCATCATTGAAACCTTCCTTAGTCCATCAGGCACTGAAATATTTAACTTTGTGCAAAATCTTATACTGCTCTCCACCCCAGTTAATACTCGAGTTTCCTACAATGTGTTAGGAGAGTTCAGTATGATAGGTCCTTGTATGGAGAGGAGATGAACCATGCTGTATTAGCTCCTAATTAACACCTGCTCTCCCTATTGTACTCTTCTCGGTGGTACCTCCTGTGCCAGTCTGCTGTTGTCACTCATAGACTGAAATGGTTAGCATTAACTCTGTTTCCAGTGTTGAATGTTGCTTTGAACTAAATTATCGCACCACTAATTAGACACTCACGTTTCTGCATTGTATATACTGTTTCCTTTGCCACATTAAAAGCTATTTATTCATGATTTTACAAACGGTAATATGTTATACTTTTTGCTTTGCTTTTCTCTTACACTGTCCCACAACAATAGTTAGAACCTAATTGATATAACTCCCCACATGCATCCAACACAAGCCAGTCTTGGTTAACAGACAGTTTTCGCCATGCAACAAGCCATAAAATAAATTCTTAAAACCTAAGTTACTCTGGGGTGTGGTTCTCGCGCTTGAACGGGTTGGCTGCACTGACCTGAGCTACACTCAGAGGCGGAGCTCTTTCCTGCATTTCAGCCTGTTTTTCGGCATTTGGCAGCAGATACCTCTGCCTGAAGCTTTCCTGAGGATCGGAGCAGCATTTGGAGCTGCTCCGCCGAACTTTCTCCTGACAGATCCGGAGCAGCGGCGGTGAGATTTCCCTCATTATTAATGCATGCGGCTGCCATTTTGCAAGGTTGCCGCATTTGCTTCAAGATCTCTTCATGAGATAAAACCGGTGTTTCCTTAATTAACGCTCTGCACCATTTTTCTATTAAATATTTATGCAGCAGCTGGCACTTTTTCTTCACCTAACGTGGACTTTTTTATTATGCCTCTTCTTAGGAAGGTACTTTTTCACAGGAATAGATCCTTTTCTTTGCTTTTTTTCTGCATGCTGTTTCCTCATATAATCTTTTACATTGACTTGGCTTTATATACCATGTGTTTGTTCGCTAAGAGGAGGAGCATCTCTTCTTTTTGGTATGCGACACATATATCGAATTAGAATTTTTTTATTCATACCCGACTTCCTTTTCATAGTGTGTAAAGTATATGGGCATGCTGAGATCACCTTTCCAGCTGGTTCATCGTCCTTTCCGAAGTGCTAATATGGCTAGAGACATTCATCCTCCGTTAGAGTCTCGTCTTCTGGTACAAAACCCAAGAGGCTTACAAATTACCCCCCTCACCCATTTTGTCATCTCACAACCCTGTCCTTGACACTATCCTCGATGAGGTGAGGGGTCTTAACTCTTTTATGTCCTCTACTGATGAGAAACTTCAACAAATTGAGGACAGATCGGTTAATATGGAAGAAAAGGTGTTCGATATAGAGCAGCGTATCAGTGATTTACACAATGTCACAACTAAAATTCCTATCCTGGAGCAGGAAATTCAACGCCTCAAGCTACATACTGAGGACCTTGAAAATCGCAATTGGCGTAACAACCTCCGTCTGTATGGCCTTCCAGAGAATTTGAGGACCTGGACCTTCTTCTCTTCCTAAAGAGCTTCCTGACGGAGCTCCTGGATATTCCATTAGAGCCTCCACTAAACAGCCAATGTGCACATCGTCTTGGTCACATCCAATCACACTCCACTAGACCCAGAGGAATTAAAATGCTATGTTTGGAATTTTACAGATCTCATTTGTGTGCTCAAATCAGCATAAATTAAGCGTCGCTTCATATGGTCCGGTCATAACATTTTCCTCTCTCAAGATCTCTCTAATGCTAACAATGCCAGAAGGAAGGAATTTCTAGCTCTACGCCCACAGATTAGGCAGTTACATATCTGCTATGGCATCTTACACTCGTGTCTGTGTAAAATTACTCATGAGGGCACTACTCGTTCTTTTGATGATCCTGTGAAATTGAAGTCTTTTCTCCACAGTCTCATACCAAGCTCCATTGATGGTTCTATCCAACACCTCTAATATTTTTTCTATAATATTCCCTATGGCTGTTCATTTTCTTATATCTGAGTATTGATTTCTCCGTTGTTCCTTTTGTTCTCGGTGCTGTTCTGCCCAAACCTCATTCCATCTACTCTTCATCTTAGATCTGGATCTCTTTCCTTGATCTATCCCTTTTTCTTACTATTTATTTTTCTCTCTATGTTTTATGTTGTTTGTTCTTTTTTTTTACTCTGTACGATGCATGTGCTTATCTCTATTTTTTGTTACTGTTTATATTGTGTTCTAAATTCATTTAAAAAAAGGTGTTTCTCTGTTTCAGATATGTTCCTGAAATATATCATCTCCATTCATGTACTACCTGCCCCACCTCCCAATATGTGTAATGTTGTCTCGTGGAACGTTCGTGGTCTTAGACACCCTGTTAAAAGACAAAAAGTTACTCTCTCATTTGTCTCAATTGAATTCTCATGTAGCTTTCTTGCAAGAAATTCATTGTAATAAGGTTGTATCTCTTAAATTAAAGAGACAGTGGGTGGGCCAAATTGTTTATTCCCCAGCTTCCAATCATAAAGGTGGTGTTGCTATTCTTTTTCATAGGTCGTTGCATGTCCAAATTTTATCTACTTAATGTGATAGTGATGGACATTGGGTAATAGCTAAGGTTGTCATCCTCAATAAAGAACTTGCTTTAATCAACATTTATGGTCATGTTAAACCAGACCCTGATTTTTGGAATAACATCAAGATTTTACTTTCCTCTATCGATAATCCTAACATTATTGTTGCTGGTAATTTTAATCAGTGGCTAGACCCATTTTCTGACAGACAGTCTAAATGTAAATTCAATCCCGATAGATCCCACAAAGCTTTTCTATCTGCCATTGCCTCGAGTCCATTATTTGATGTATGGAAAACTTGTAATCCTGATTTTTTTGAATTCACATTTTTTTCTAATGAACACCATATTCACTCTAGAATTGATTATATTTTGGTTAATAAACCCTTACTTCCCTCCATCCAATCTTCTGGGTTTGGATCTATTTTTATTTCGGACATTGCTTCTGTCCTATCCTCACATGATCTCCACCTGATCACCCCAAAATTTGGTCGATGGAAACTTGATAATTTTCTTATGTCTGATACTGTTTTCATCTCTGAAGCCACTACTTTTATCAATTCATTTTTTAATATTAATAATCCATTGGACACCTCTATCTCTAATACTTGGGATGCCTTTAAAACTTCTTTACGTGCCTTTACTATTGCATACTCAGCAAGAAAGAAGAAAACCAACCAGGCCAAGTATACCACTCTCCTACGTCAACTTAAATTGCTGGAGCATACTTATTTTACATCAAAGTCTCCTTTGATACTGCACAAAGTAATTAAGGTTGAATCTGCTCTTAACAAACTTGCTATAGTTGATGCCTGTAATGTTCTTCTTAAAATTAAATCTAAGTACCATGGAGGCCAAAATAAAGCAGGTAAAATGTTGGCCAATTTTTTGAAAATTAAATCTGAACGTAAAAATGTTAGTCCCATCCTAAATGAGCATACCAACAAAGTGGCGCCTCTGATGCAGATATGTCTAACACTTTTTAAGATTACTATCAGTCACTATATTCTGATGACACGATCCCCTCTCCTCAGAATATGCATTCCTTTTTTAATGGTCTCCCTAAACCCCCATCCTTGTCAGATAACTTTGACTTTTTAGAAGCTGAGATAACTCTCCAAGAAATAATGGATCCCATTAGAAATCTAAAAAAATCTAACGCTCCTGCTCCTGGTGGCCTCTCAGCTGATGTTTTTCCACTTTTTCATCTATTTTTGCACCTAGATTCCTTGCTCTTTTTAACTCCATCCTCCAAGACTCTAAGGCATCTGGTTCCTTTAAGGAAGCTCTTATTGTCCTTAATCCCAACCCTGATAAAGATCACTCCCTTTGTAAAAGCTATCGACCTATCTCATTAATTAATTATGATTGTAAGATATTTGCTAAAATCCTTGCCTCTCGTCCTGAATCCATTGTCCCATTGGTGGTTAATACTGATCAATCTGGTTTTGTTATGCGCATTTTGGCTGCTGATAATGCACACATGTTTTCTAATTTCATCACCTTTGGAAGAAAGTACCAGTTTCCTCTTGCAGCACTATCTCTGGATGCAGAGAAGGCTTTTGATCGTTTTAATTGGACATTCATGTTTGCTACTCTGCTGTGGTATGGTTTTGGGCCAAACTTTATCTCCTTTGTTAAATTGTTCTACTCTGCCCCGCATGCCAGTATTTTCGTTAATAACCATTTCTCTAAATATTTCCCCATATATAGAGTCACCCGTCAAGGTTGCCCTCTGTCACCCTTGTTATTTGTTTATGTTTAGAACCATTCCTTGCACGCATTTGTTCAATTCACTTATCTCTGGGTTTATACATAATTCTACTGAAGCTAAACTGTCTGCTTATGCCGATAATATTCTGGTTTATATGTCCAGCCCTAATTCTTCCCTATTGCCTTTTTTAGATGAAGTCCAGTTATACTCCAGCATATCTGGCTATGAATTGAATTTTTCTAAAAACAGAGGTATTACCTTTAAATTCCCTATGCTACCAATTTATGTTTGGAGGCAATCAAAAATAGGGAATGGACACTAGTATCTACTGAACCATTAGTTCAAAGTTGACAACCCTCATAGGCAGCCTGATTATTGCGATGCGGTATATCTTTTTTCCGCCCCGTCAGGTGTCATGGCATATTCATAGGGAAGTCAAAAGGATGTAGTATGCCTGCCTCACCCGAGGCTACCTCTGGTCCAGGTAGAAGTGTCCAGAAATAATAGGGAGGGTGAAATATTTATAAAAGCAGTGTATCTCCAAAAAATTATTTAATGAAAGAGGGGATACCACTGTCAATTAAAAAGTTCGATATATATGTAATCGAGTAACTAGATTACCATATACCAATGTATATATGGGTGCGTCAACATGTTTCAGCTCCTTGGGCCCAGCCGGGTCTGTAGAGCTTTCGTCAGGACAAAGAACAAACAAAAAACATACATGAGGTACTCACACTAGTAGTGTAGGTTCCTTTCGCTATATTTAGCGTTTCTTATTTTGTCACCTTAATAGGTTCTTTTCAGGACTTCAGCAAGGGTAAAAGTCGCTAAACGTGTTCTCTTCCACGTGGACCGCGTTCTGGGACCTGTGCTGACTCTGCCCCTGGTTACTGTAACCAGGGGCAGAGTCAGCACAGGTCCCCTCACACTAGTAGTGTAGGTTCCTTTCGCTATTTTTAGCGTTTCTTATTTTGTCACCTTAATAGGTTCTTTTCAGGACTTCAGCAAGGGTAAAAGTCGCTAAACGTGTTCTCTTCCACGTGGACCGCGTTCTGGGACCTGTGCTGACTCTGCCCCTGGTTACTGTAACCAGGGGCAGAGTCAGCACAGGTCCCAGAACGCGGTCCACGTGGAAGAGAACACGTTTAGCGACTTTTACCCTTGCTGAAGTCCTGAAAAGAACCTATTAAGGTGACAAAATAAGAAACGCTAAAAATAGCGAAAGGAACCTACACTACTAGTGTGAGTACCTCATGTATGTTTTTTGTTTGTTCTTTGTCCTGACGAAAGCTCTACAGACCCGGCTGGGCCCAAGGAGCTGAAACATGTTGACGCACCCATATATACATTGGTATATGGTAATCTAGTTACTCGATTACATATATATCGAACTTTTTAATTGACAGTGGTATCCCCTCTTTCATTAAATAATTTTTGGGAGATACACTGCTTTTATAAATATTTCACCCTCCCTATTATTTCTGGACACTTCTACCTGGACCAGAGGTAGCCTCGGGTGAGGCAGGCATACTACATCCTTTTGACTTCCCTATGAATATGCCATGACACCTGACGGGGCGGAAAAAAGATATACCGCATCGCAATAATCAGGCTGCCTATGAGGGTTGTCAACTTTGAACTAATGGTTCAGTAGATACTAGTGTCCATTCCCTATTTTTGATTGCCTCCGGATCTAATCAGGGGAACTGAATGGACCGAAAATCCTCTTCCCTCCCTTTTGATATAACCAATTTATGTTTGCCAACATTAACTTCACCTGGTGCCCCACAAAATTAAAATATCTTGGAATTTTGTTTTCCTCTACTCTCCCTAACACACTCAGGGCCAGATGTAGGTAGGACTTATTTACCGATTCTTAATTACCGAATTTTACCGATTCGGTAATTAAGAATCGGTAAATAAGAAGGGGGGACATGTAGGAGCATCCAGATGTTTCATTTACCGAATCGGTAAAAATCTGTATTTACCGACCGGTAATGCCCATTCATTCCTATGGGCTTTGAAGCCCATAGGAATGAATGGGCATTACCGATTCGGTATTTACCGAATCGGTAAATACCGAATTACACAAGGGTGCAGGGGGTGTCACTTTGACACCCTCTGGCACCCCCAAAAGAGGCTCGGTGCCATGTGGCAGGCATACCTGCCCTAAGGGCAGGTCTGCCTGTCATATGGCATAGGTGTGCATGCACACATGTGCCTGCACACCGGAATCGGTATTTTACCATCAAATTGATTTGATGGTAAAATACCGATTCTGTAAGGCTTGTGGGACTCAGAAGAGTCCCACCTACATCTCAAATTTACCGATTCGGTAGAAATACCGATCGGTAAATTTACTGATCGGTAATTTTACCGAATCAGTTACACATGCCCCTACATCTCATTTCTGTAATACCGGTCAGTAACGGTCGAAAATACCGATTTTCGGCCGTTATCGACCGACCTACATCGGGCCCTCAGTCATTTGTTTAATGCATTAATTACCACAATACAAAGATTACTTCTCTCATGGTCACCTCCTCACTTATCATGGTGGGGTAGACTGGACACTATTAAAATGAGGATTGTTCCCCATGTACTTTATACATTATCCATGTTACCTTTTAGGATTCCTGTTTCATATTTCTCTCAAATCAATTCTATTTGTATCAAATGTTTATGGAATAATAAACACCCCCGTATTGCCCATGCAAAACTTAAACGTCCCAAAAACGAGGGAGATGTTTGTTTTCCTGATTTTAAACTATATCATTCTGCATTTTTAATTAGGCAATTTTTTGCCTTTACTTTTAGATTTGAAGATATCCCCCTGCCATGATGGATTGCATTTGAACGCTCCCTTTCTTCTTTAAAAATATAATATATATGTCTATTGTACTTTTATTTCAAATAATCCTATATTGAAATACTCCCAACAACTATTATATAATGTTTTGTCAGTTGGCCTTGACCCACATCAGTGCATTCTGTCTTCTACTATTTGGTATAAGAAATTTATAACATTTAGACGGAAATCATTTTACTTCAAGCACTGGAAGGAAAAGGGAATCATGTCTATTTATCAGCTTGTCCATCATAACTCTGGAATTTCATTCTCCCATTTGCAGTCACAGTATAACTTACCTAATTCGTTTCTCAATAAGTACCTTTTAATATCTTTTGCTTTTCAGTCCTCATTAGCCTCGGTTACCAATAAATGGTATTTCGTACTCCAGGGCCTCCCCTAAAATAGCGCCAACCAGAGATCTTTATTCCACACCAAGGATGGGTCACTCTATACCTTGCTTACTAATCTCCAACCATAGGAAACATATTTTCACACAGTCAACTGTGAAGTCTCCAAAGGAGCAAACAAGCAATATAGTATAGAGGCCTAATCATCGGACTATATTTAAGTAGATGGTTTCACCCAGTTCTCATCATGAAGCCAGAACTCGTTACGCTTTTTATTATATGACCTATCCAGCTGATTATTATATTTTATTGACATCAAACATTCTATTTTACTTGGGGGAGTAGATTTAACCCAATTTTTACAAATTTCTCTGCAGGCCAAAAGTATCAGGTAGACAATCAATTTTTTTGTGTTATTCGACATAGCATGACCGTGCTCCTTAATCCCAAAAAAGACAAGAGGTTTGCTTACCTGGAGTGACTCTCCAAGAATAGAAGACATTGTATTACTCACATCCTTCCAGAACGCCTGAAGGACGGGCACTCCAAAAACATGTGAATGTCATCTCCTTTTTCCTTACCACACTTTGGACATCTCGGCGTGGTGCCTTTCCCCATTTTAGACAGTTTATACAGAGTCCAGTAAACTCAATGAAGACAGAAAAGGTGGTTTCACCTTAAATTTGCACCCCGGACCGTGGAGTATAAAAAATGGCAAGATACTTGCCATAATTCTTCATTCTGCACTCCAGGCAAGATCTTCTCTGACAATAGCGATGGTAGATTTAAGTCTCCGTCTGCCAGTTCTGTTAAAAGCCAGTACCAGCTAGCCACCTCTTTTTTCCAATACATATTCATCACCATCCTTGATTCCAAATTATTTGATATACCAACACCAGCACCAACAGAAAGGAGCCAACTTTTAATTTGAAGATATTTAAATCTTGAAAGCTGATTGTTAGCTATTCCTTGGCATTCCTCCCATGAAATCAGTGTCCCATCTGCTATCAGTTGACCCTAGTGTACTATTCCTGCTTTTGTCAATGTAAGAGCAAAGCTATCTTCTAACCACTCCGGTGACCCGGGTGAGTTCCCAAATAGGAGCCATTCCACTGTAATAGTTTAATTTTAATTATTTTCTGATTTTGTACCATGACTCCACAAAGGACTGTAGAATCTTGATACTTGCTCATGAAAAGATGTGGGTCACCATGTTTATGTATACACCCATATTCACCCCTTCCATCTTCTGAAGCATTGCTTGAAACATATTCCCTAGATCAGAAGAGTCCGGTATACTAAAAAGCATTTTCTCTGATTTTAAGAGAAATACCCAAGCGTAATATGACAAATCTGGCAGTCGTAGACCCCCTTTATCATATTTCGTCCGTAGCTTCTTCCTTGGGAAACTGACCCCTTTTGAGGCCGAAATAAAGCTAGTAATTTTGGAATGAGCCTTATTGAGCCAGACTTCCTTAAACGCCATCAGAAGATTCTGGAAGAAGAAAGTATAGTTGGGGAGGATGGACATTTTTACATGGTTCATTCTCTATATATTGTCAAGGGAAGATGGGCCCAACTTAGTAGCGATTTTCCCACTTCTTTATTTATCTTATTAAAGTTGGTTTCCTAGATTAATTCAACTTTTGACACTATCTTAATGCCCAAGTATCTCATCTCCTGAATGCAGTCCAGCAGCGAGTTAATATTCAAGGTCATTACTACTGTTTTATTTTCATTTATCTCATATTCTGAGATAGCCCCGAACTGCGATGCTAGCTCATAGACCACCTGAAGTGAGGAATCAGCTTCTGAGGAGTAAATCACCAGGTCATCAGCATATAACCCCTCTTTTTTCTCCCTCAGAATTTAAAAGAGGAAATACCCTCATGGTTCCTTATCTTTTCTGCTAAGGGCTCAATATATAAATTGAATAAGAGGGGAGATAAAGGGGAGCCTTGCCTAGTTCCCCTAAGAATGTTAAATGATTATGACAGATTCCCATTCACCACAATTCTGGCTGTGGGACTTCTATATAGAAGGTCTAATGCCAGACAAAAAATTCTCTCCAAGATTAGATAATTTTGAATAGGACCAGTTAACCCTATCGAATTTGAATTTGAATTTAAAATATTTATATAGCGCAGCGTACACCAGACGGTTTCTTGGCGCTTTAGGAGACATGAGAGGCAAGAAAGTAAAAAAGAGAGTTACTGTGGGAAAGGTTGAACAAACAAAAAAGTTTTCAGGCCCTTGCGAAAGAGGGAGTAGTGTTTGATTGCTCGTAGATGGTCTGGGAGGGAATTCCAAAAAATGGGGGCCAAAACTGAGAAATTGGACCCTCCCCATTTTTTCCTCTTATAGCGAGGAACCTGTAGAAGGGATTGGGAGGATGATCGGAGCGGTCTGGTGGGGACATATTGTTTTAGCAGAGAAGAGATGAAAGCAGGGGCCATTCCCTGGCGTGCCTGGAAACCCATTCAGCCGGTTTTAAAGAGTGAACGTTGCCGAACAGGCAACCAGTGTAGCGCCTTCAGTAGTGGTGTAGAATGATGGAAGCGGGGGAGGCCATACACCAGCCGAGCTGCCTGATTTTGCACAAGCTGGAGTTTACGTAGGCTATAGGCCGGAATGCCATTGTACAGGGCATTGGCATAATCTAGCCGGGAGATCACAAGGGCAGACATAATAAGTTTAAGTGCCAGAGGGGAAAAAAAACAGGAGACAGTACGAATGGTGCGGAGCATAAGAAAGCAGGAAGAGACAACAGAACTGATTTGTGAGTGAAGGGTAAGATGATTATTAATTTTAATACCTAGGGTCTTGACTGTGGACGAGGGGACAGGGGAGGAACCGAGGGAAGAAGGCCAAAAGGAAGAGTTCCAGGGACTGGAAGAGCCACCAGTGAGCACCAGCTCGGTTTTATCAGGATTCAGCTTCAAATGGTTATGGCTCATCCAGTCCCTGATGAAAATCATAATAGTTTGAAAATTAGAGATAGCGTGAGGGGAAGAGGAAAGATTAAAGACAAGCTGGAGGTCATCTGCATAGTTATATACAGTGACCTCCAGCTGCTGAAGTGCAAAGATAAGAGGGTAGATATAAAGGTTGAACAGAAGGGGAGAGAGAGAAGAGCCCTGGGGGACACCACAAGTGATCTTAAGTGAGGTTGCCGTGAACTCCCCCAGCCGGACCGCCTGTGTGCGATCCCGCAGGAAGGACGAGAGCCAGACTAGTGCTGAGCCCCCGATTCCCGCCGCTCTGATACGTGAAAGCAAGATGGAATGATCCACCGTATCAAAAGCGGCGGAGAGATCGAGGAGCACCAGAGCTTGATGTTTGTTTTGGTCCAAGCCCTCCCTGAGGTTGTTCAGGACCGACACCACGACAGACTCCGTAGAGTGTTTAGGACGAACACCCGCTTGACAGGACGCCAAGCCTCCGGTAGCCTCCACATGGGCACTAAGTGCCGAGGCAGCATGGCGCTCAAGCACCTTGCCCAAGTAGGGCAGCAAGGAGATGGGCCGGTAGTTGATTGGGGTGGATGGGTCGGCGCCTGGTTTCTTCAAAATAGGCACAATAGTGGCCGATTTAAGAGCTGGAATCACAACCCCTTGTGCAAGGGAACTGTTAAGGAAAGTGATCGGGGGCTGAGTGCAAACGGAATAAATTCGTTGGAGAATGCGGGCCGGGCAAATATCGGCTGGAGAGCCTGACTTGACTTTGAGAAGTGTTTCCAGAAACACCTCTTCCGTAAAAGGGGGGATTGAAATTAAACAGGGTTGGAGGATAGGAGGAAGGGGGTCAACATAGGTGGCAGAAGGAGAAGGGATATTGATCTTGATATTGGAGATTTTATCAAGGAAATAGTGATTCAGAGAGTCACACAGGGATTGAGTAGGAGGAGGTTTAGACGTAATCCTCTCTGAAAAAGCTAAGTCATGGACGATGGTAAAGATTTGTCGCGATTGATTTTCTGCTGCTAGGATTTTAGATGAGAAATAGGCGGTTTTGGCTCCCAAAATAGCTTTTTTGTACTCCTGCAGTAATGTGAGGTAGCAAGTTTTCTGCAGGGGGCAGTATTCCCTTCTCCATGATCTCTCAGCACGCCGGAGGGACAGCTTTTTTTCCTTTAGGTCTTCATTAAACCACCGATTCGCCTCTTTTGGTCTTTTGGTTGATATCCGGCGTAGGGGGGCTAATAAATTACAGCCTCCCGCAAGCCAGCTATCAAAGGCCTTAGTTCCGTCCACTGTAATCACTGCCAGCTGTAATTTATACGTGGTGGCTATATTTATGGCCCCCATTAAACTATATGTAAGGTCTTAATTCCCCTTCCCCGCACCAATCCCTTCTGATTTCATGCAGGAGGTACCTACCACCCCACTAAGCCTATTCGCCAATATTTTCGAGAAGATTTAATAGTCTGAATTAAGTAGCGAGATAGTCCTATAGGAGTCTCAAGAATTTGGTGGTTTGTCAGGTTTTAATATCAACATCACAATGGCATCATCCCTAAAATGTGGAATCTCTCTGCCATTTTTGAAGATAGTTGATAATAGTTTAGCAATTATTGGGGATAAACAATCCCCAAACTTTTTATGAATCTCGATAGGAGACCATCCAGACCTGCTGCTTTATTTGATTTCCCCTGCTCTAATGGGGTTTCTTATTTCCTCTACTGTTGTTGAGCTATTAATAGCTTCTCTCTAGGCATCAGGAATCTACAGTGGGGTATCTTGACCCAACCATTCTTCCACTTCCCCCTCTCTCGTGGTTAGGTCTTCCACGTGATTTTCTCCAAAATGGTTCAGAAAATCCTCCTCTATACCTTCTCTTGTCTCGATTGGGCTCCCTTAACTCTTTTGCTCTAGCTCTCTAATAAAGGATTTTACCTGCTCATTTTTGGTCTTCCACGCAAGCAGTTTACCACATCCTTCTCCATAGTTAAAATGGGCCAGTTTACTTGCTTGCCACCTTTCTTGTAATCTGCTTTCCACCACTCCTGCAAGGTCGTTTTTTAAAGTCTGGATGGAGATTTGCAAAGGTTCCCATCATCCGACAACTGCTGTTCTAAAAGCCAGATCTTTTTCTCTATACATGCTAACTCTTTCCTTCGTTGTTTATTTTTGTGGGATTGAATAGATATTATTTTTCCCCTTAAATAAGCTTTTTAGACATCCCAAACTATGCCAATTGGTGCTTTTTCTAATTTTTCTCAAAAAACTCTTGGGTTTCCATTCCGAGTTTTCCTACTGTATCATCATCGAACAATATAGTGCGATCCATTGACCACCGATTCTGTATTTCACTATTTGAGGGTGCCAAAGATAAAGTGATGGCCAAATAATCTGACATGTGCGATCCCAGGTGGTTCACGCTTCCAACCTGATCTTTTATATTCTGAATGATCAGAAATAGGTCAATTCTAGACTGGTGTCCATATTTTTTATTATTGAAGGTATAGCTCTTAAGCGGTCCCTTCCTTTCTCTCCAAATGTCACACCAGCCTCGAACCTTAATTGAATTTTTTATCAAGGATGCGTTTTATTGTTTTTCACCGCTCTACTTTTAGTTGTGCGGTCTAGCTTGGTATCCAAAACTATATTAAAGTCCCCTGCCAAAATTACAGGGTCCGGGAAGTCTAAAAGTTTGATAAGCAAATCACCAAATGGAGTGAGGTCATCTAAATGAGGGCCATAATAGCCAACCACTGTATAGGCCTGACTATAACATCTTATTTCGGCTACCGCCCACCTACCTGCCCTATCTACTTTGCTATGCTCTATTAAAATCTGAGGATTTGTTTTCACTAAAATCGATACCCCTCTAATGGTGAGCTGTTGGTCAGTGAATACCGCTTTCTGTATCCAATTCCTTGATTTAAGAACCTCTTTCATCTCATCACTCATTAAATAGGTCTCTTGTAGAATTATGATCTGGGCAGGGGCATCTTTTAAATATTGCAACAGCTTCTCCCTTCTGTGTTTCATTCTAAGCCCATTAACGTTCCATGTCAGTATTTCTATCTGCATTTTCTGGCTGGCTGTCATCTCATATTCATTAGAGTCATTGTCTTATTAGAGGCTTGAATATATAATTTCCAATGAGGACTAAATTTGTTATTTTTGTACCCACTGCTCCCTCACCCGTGCGCTAATGCTTATCTGTGACTCCCATCCCCTCACTCCCACCCTTTGAAAACCCTCCTCTTGCTTCTTGATGGCCTAAGCCTGAGGAGGCCCCTGACTTGAGAAACCATTTTTAAGAAAGAATCAACAGAGAAAAGGAAAAGGGAAAAAAATCCATATAATAATCATTCTGCTATTAGCCCATAGAAATCGGAGAAAATCAAAGCACTAGCCAGGAGAATGAGGTGGTGCAGAATAACTGACTATTAACTACCTGTTAACTGCAGATGAGTGCTCAAAAAGCACATGCCTCTTCCTCTGCCCTAACTCCACCCTGTGTCTAGCGACTTAAGAAATTCTTCTGCATTTTCTGAAATTATACAGTTTGTTGTTATGCATCACCCGAAGACTAGCCAGAATCCTCAACTGTTCCGTCGCCCCCCATTTTTTTAAAAGGCTCAATCATATTTCCCAATTCTCACTGCTTATTAGCCGTGATTTAGGAGATGTCAGATTGTATTTCAAAAGTCATACCATCAACTGGTAAGGATTTCTGGGGCATATTACCAAGCAATAGCGATAATTATTACTATGCATGGTTAGCGGCTAAAATGTTATCGCCGCGCTCCGAAATTTTTTACAGCTGAGATACCTTGATATTATCAAGGTTTATCTCAAAAGCTGTAAAAATCCTGCGAAATGCATGAATATCGCTAAAAAATCAGCGATATTCATGCATTATCGTGACAATGCTCTTAGCCATGTTATCCACCTTCCATTGGATAACATGGCTAAGAACTGCTCTGGGCAGGTGTTAGCTTTTGGAGATATTCGCGCTTAGCGTGAATATTTCCAAAAGTAAGGATTTGTTGATAATTGGAGATAGCGATGTTAGCGACTGTTTACAGTCGCTAACATCTTGGCACGCCCACTTTGCATGTCATTAGCGATAAATATTGCTGACATGCAAAGTGGGCCCCAAGATGATCGCTATCTCCTACTAGCTGTCGCTAACTGGTGTTAGCGACAGCTAGGTAATAGGGCGATAAAATTAGCGCCGCTTTAGCAGGAAAAAGTCCTGCTAAGGCGGCGATAATGGCCCTTGGTAATATGCCCCTCTGTTTTAGGGCCTTTATAAGAATTTCCTCCTTGACCTTGGAAGTTTTAAAGTTAACTAGAATTTTCCTCGGTTTTGTCTTATTCGGGGACACCTTGAAGGGGTCTCTATGAACCCTCTGAATATCCTCCACTAAGTCATCTAGCATACACTCAATCTGTGTGCTTGATTTTAAAAGTCTTGCAACAAAGGCCTTCAAATCTTAGCCCTCTGAGCCTTCTGGAACTTTTAAAATCCGGAGGTTGTTTCTTCTCATTTTATTTTCTAATGATTCCATCTTTTCCTTCCAAATCAACTCATTCCCCTTTAAAATCTTAATCTCCTTAGTGTTAACTTCTGTTTGAAGTGTAAGTTCCTTTACTGAAGTTTCTAACTGAGTGGTTCTACTGGCAAGGTCATCCGTTTTTCTCTCTATGTTATCACATGCCGATCTGATCTCTTTTTGATTCACTTCAGAAACTTCTAACCTATTTCTTACTTCCGTTGTTAACACCTAGGTTAAACCAATAACTGATTGAGACTGCGGTTAAACTTGTCACCTGTTAGTGAACAACCTAAAACCTCTAATGAATTACTCTGGGAAGTAGACGTATCTATTTCACTGCCTATTCCTTCTTGAGATACATTTTGGGTTAAGTTATTTAAAACATCTGGAGCAGCCCGTATCACTCAATCCCTATATTTCATCTATAGTAGAGCACTTAATACTCCTGAATGTATATCCAAGTTTTCCCCTTCCATCTCTCCCCTATGTTAGTCCTGCATTGCTTTTACTGGTACTTAGATTCACCAATTATATGAATGTTCTAATGTATTGAAGTTTTGGTGATCTGTTTGGGCTAAATGCATGGAAATATTTCAATGAAATATTTCATTATCAATGCAAAATGCTTTTTTTTGGTGCCGTTTCACCTGTATTTGATTATCTACCTCCTAAATATTTGTTATTTGATCTTTTCATTGCTATTGCATTTAAAGTGATTTGTCTTTAGAAAGACACCTCTAAATTATCAATGTTAATATGGTGGAATTACATTTGTGATGAACACAGAATTTCTACTGTTTCTTCTTTCCCCTTCCTCAGAAGATTAAATCTGACCTATTGTGGTTACCTTTCACTTCATATCTTTCTGCATATGCACCTGCACCTTAGCTATTATCTTAATCTTTATTTTTCTCCATTATATAATCCTTTAATTATTTATTCCTTTCTTTTCTTTTCTTCCTTTCTTCTCTTCTTTTTCTTTTTCTTTCTCTCTTTTTTCGTTTTTCCCTTTTCTTTCTTCCAAAATTATTTGCCCATGTTCTATTTCTCTGTATTGGTTGTTAAATCATATTTGTATTGTGTTCATATGTTTGCTAATGTTTTTCTTACTATAAAACTCAATACAAATTATTAAACAAAAAAAAAGCCTAAGTTATTCTACACATTCACCCAATCAGTACCCAGTGAAAAGACTTTACTGCATGCAACCAACACGCACCTGCTAAGCCTTATCCAGATATCACCAGACACTCAAAAGAACTTCCCACACTAACAGTGACCCACAGTATGACACCTTTCAAACTACACCTATAATATTATGTTCAGTAAGTCCTTTAGTTGGCAAAGAGGTTATAGCTTCATCCTTCAGCACGAACGCATTCATCTTAGATCCAATCATGCTTGAGTGGGCGGAAATAAAATATTAATGACAGAACTGCCGACTAATGGATAAAGTGTGGCTTAGAATGTCTATAGTAGCTATGTTATACACATCATTTTAGTAATAGGAAAATGTCTTGGCGGGGGGCGCTAGAGGGCGCACGACAGAATGGCCTCCCTTGGGTGAGGCTCCTGTAGCCTGGATCGTTATCCTCCGTTTATCCTTAATTACTGGCTCCATATCTAGCTGGAATCATCCCTATAGAGACATAATAGGGTCCCCCGCACTCGGTGAAAATTTGGTGCCGAACGGACGTCTGCAACTATATTTATGGCGATTTGAAAGTTTCCCCGGACCTGCCGCTGGACTGCAGGGAGCACTAGAGACGGCAGCGGCGACTAGGAAAAGTCGCGGACTCACACGTGTGCGATAGGCCGCGCCTCCGACCCAAGAGCTCGAGAATACCTGAGGCAGCCTTGCGGTCACGGCTACCACCGACGCACATCCCGGACCGGGAGGCACCTGCAACGCTGTGAGGTGAGTCGCAGCGAGCCATACCGCTTGGGGTTTCCAGTGCAGATTCAACCCTCGCTGCACGCCTGTTGTGGTGAATCGTGAAGTGCGCAACATGGCGGACTGATGCAGGGAAATGCCGGGCGACGGCAGAAGGTCTCAGCGGTCCACCGCTATGACGAACGATCATCGGCAGGCATTGTAGAGCCCATATGGCGAGAGTGTCCTGGCTGTTGGCCGCACATGCGGGCAGGAACGGTGGGAGAGCTGCCCATTACTGATCTGGCACGCAAATGTTGGTGCTAGCGCTGCAAGTTCACTGTAGAGCCGTTACACTCACCGCCAGTGGCAGGGGCCATCTAGTACGTACCCAAGAGCCCCGCATATGAACTTTTCAAAGCTGTTTACTACCATTACACAGCCCTGCCTGATCAGACCAGTATCACAGTACCTTCAAAATTTGCTGATGTGACTATAGAGGGGCATATCCACCAGGGGTCACTACACGGCTCGGCTCGGCTGCATCATACGCTGTTTGTCCCCCCTACTGGAAGACACCGAGATCCCTGAGTGTTAAAAGAACTGCGGCGGTTAGCCAGTGGATGCACCGGCCGAAGGCCTGACCCTTTCTTGGGAGTTTTTTAACTGCATCGCGGCCCCTGACACTTGGCAGGTAGAGGTGGGAGCTACTGGACAGGAGCAGAGATGGGGAAGACAGACCCCCGCCAACCCAAACTGACCTTTGATCCTGCTAAAAAGGGACCATCCACCACTGTGGAGAAAGGCGTACCAGCGGGGATGGATCAGGCGGCGGGCGGATCAGATACTGCTGACATTAATGTCCAACAGCTCCTGCAAGATATTCGACGAGGATTTGCCACTGTAGTGGACAAAGTGGACAAGATGTCGACCAGGATGGATGCCATTGTCCATAAGATGGATCAGCATGAAGACAGGATAGCGGAGACGGAACGGCGCATCTCAGCAAACAACGACATCACAGCAGGCCATACCACCCAACTTGCAAGAATGGACAATCTCCTGCGTACTATCGCTGCGAAGAACGAGGAATTGGAAGCCCGCAGCCGGCGCAATAACATACGCGTCACGGGCGTTCCAGAATCCACCAATACGGGGCGTATGGAGGATTGCATAGAAAAAATGCTGACGGCGACCATCGGGGCAGAAACAATTTCCGCGCAGTTCATAGTGGAGCGAGCGCATCGCTCCCTCGGACCACAGCCCAAGCCTGGAGCCCCACCGCGCCCCATAATTGCTCGTTTATTAAACTATCGTGATCGCGATGTGGTATTACGGGTGGCCCGTACCAAAAGAACTCTGTCCTATAATGGCGTCGCCTTCTCCATTTATCCAGACTTTACCCCAATGGTTCAGGAGGAAAGACGGAAATTCCTTGCAGTGAAAAAGAAACTACGCAATGCTGAAATAGATTATGCCCTGTTATACCCGGCCCGGCTTAGGGTGACGTGCCAGGGCAGGCAGCGCTTCATCACTAAACCACAGCAGGTGGAAGACTACCTAAAAGCACTAAAGAAAGAGCAAAGTAGACCGTCTGGACGGCGACCGGCAGACCCTGACAGCCTTTAAATGAGAACGAGGAGGACGCATGAGACATTCTACAAGCGGACTGCCTAGTACTATGATCGACCGCTGAGGTCAGGTGTTGTTATCCCACACAGTATAACGAGAATGGGGACGCTGATTGCTTAATGTACAGACTGGGTTCGAGAGTTCCAGTGGTAATGTATTCCAGGCCCCACCACCCCTCCTCGACCGTTGCCTACGGGACGTTAAGGATAGAGGCGCGGGAGGGAGGGGAGGGTGGATGTGCGACCACCTAGACATGACCCCCCTAGGGTACGCTACTGTTTTTCTACTGACGGTTATGTTGTTCATGGGAAAATGGGGTGGGGGCGGGATAAGGTAGCTGGCAAGTTGGGGATGCTTCAGTGGGAGGGGGTGGTGAGCAAGGGGAAAGATGGAACTGTGTTCTAACACAACCTTTAGTTGTATATTTACCGTTAGATGTTTATTTTCTATGTACGGGTGGGGGAGGGGGAGGGAGGTCAGGGGGGACTTTTATGGACATTTCCACTTTGGTTGGAAACAGGAGATGTTAACTTGCTCCTAGATTCAAGAGGGTAGGAGGCAGGTTGTTCTATGGGCAATATTCTCTGAGAAGGTGTAAGAAGCAGGTGATGATATACGGGCTGATGAGGGTTCAGGCAACTGCGGTACTGGAATACACTATCCTTCTAATATGTGACAACGCTGATTGCTGTGATAATGATTAACGGGCTGATGTCAAGGATTTCTGTTATGACTTGGAATATACGGGGTCTAAATGATACCAGAAAGGGTAGGAATCTGTTAGCTTACTTGGATAGACACCAAATACACATCGCCCTACTGCAGGAGAAACACCTCAGCCCCCGAACCAAACATACATTTGCTATAAGTGGGCAGCGATCCGACGTTTTTCGTCGTATTCTGCTTACGCTAGAAGGACGGCTATATTAGTCAGGAAGACAGTGCCCTTCGTACTGCTTGGAGATTTATTGGATTCTGAGGGTAGATTTGTACTCATGTGGGGCAGGCTTGGCCTGGATACTATTACAATAGTGAATTGCTATGCTCCCAACACTGATACGCCCGATTTCTTTGCCCAGCTGTGGGGAAAAGTGATTGATATAGGCTCCATGCATGTAATATGGGGAGGGGACTTTAATGTGGCTCTTGTCCCAGGAATGGATAGATCAGATGGCAGTCTCCAATATAATAGACGAGCAAGTGAGATGCTGAGAGGCATAATGGCAGAAGGGGGGCTAATGGACAGCTGGAGGTTCACCCATGCCACGCAAATGGAAGGCACGCACTTCACTGCACACTCTAACACATGGGCTAGGTTAGATTATTGTCTGGTGTCTCGGGGGTTGAGCGTGGACTTAGGCAAGGTATGTCACCTGCCGAGGACATTATCGGATCATTGCCCATTACTGATCCAAATCAGCATACCTGGGTTTGACAGACCGAAACCCCCTTGGCGTCTTCAACCTACAGCACTACTAGACGAGGTCTTTAAATCGGAACTAGGTGATGAGATAACATAATTTTTTCCTAGAAACAAGGGATCTGTAGAGGACGTAGAAACGATATGGGAAGCGTTTAAAGTTACGGTCAGCGGTTACTGCATCTCTAAAAGCTGTGGTGTTTTGCGGGATATTCGAGGCACTATCACGAAACTCGAACAGGAACTGAAAGAATTGGAAATGAAAATGACGCGGGAAACAGGGGGGAGGTCCCATAGTGAATTCCGAGATAAACTTACACAGTATGAAACTGAGGCAGCTAGAGAAGTTAAATTCAGGGGTAAACACTATGTTGCCAGGAGATATTGCGAGGGTGAAAGACCAGGGCGAACACTTGCAGGCCTTACACAAAATCCCCGTTATAACACACACATACTTGAGATGCTCACACCGGAAGGTCAGAAGTGTCAGGACACTAAGAGCATAATGCACATCTTTACAACACAATACAGAGAATTATACCACACGAAACGATCTGGGGATGCAATGTTTGATAACTTTCTAAGTGAAGTGGCATTGTGCCTGCTTAGCGACATACACAGACAGTTTCTTAGTGCCCCACTGGAGCTCGACGAAGTTCGGGATGCCATCATGTCATTAAAGAATGGTAAGGCCCCCGGTTTGGATGGCCTCCCAGCTGAATTTTATAAATGTTATGTGGACATAATGGCCCCGGTTTTGAAGGAGGTTTTCGAGAGTGCGCTGGAGGTTGGAATACTGCCACGCTCAATGCGAGAGGTAGTCATTACCTCCCTGCTAAAACCAGGGAAGGACCCCTCGGAATGTGATTCCTACCGACCGCTTTCCCTTATAAATTGTGACGCTAAGATCTTGGCCAAAATACTGGTGACTCGATTATCCCTTTTGATGACTAAGATAGTTCTCCCGGACCAGGCTGGGTTTGTGCCTGGAAGGTCCACCAGTCATAATTTACGTACCCTCTTCTCTCTAATACGAACTATTGCGCCAGAAGTTCCGGTGGCTGCCATCTTTTTAGATGCTACAAAAGCATTTGATTCAGTCGAATGAGACTATATGTTAACGGTATTGAACAGGATGGGCTTTCCTAAAATGTTTGTAGACTGGATCGGATTGCTTTATAATACACCAACGGCGAGAGTGCTTATCAATGGCGTACTATCTGACCCGATCTCTATCACTAGGGGTACCAGACAGGGATGTCCACTCTCCCCTCTGCTTTTCGCCATTGTGATTGAGCCCTTGGCATGCCGTATTCGGCAGCTCTATAAGCATAGCGCGTTTAGATGTTTCCAGCGGCAGATTGACGTATCCCTTTATGCAGATGACTTGACGCTCTATGTCACTGATCCCCAAACCAACCTCAATCCATTGCTGAGAGAGTTCATAGTATTTGGACACGTGTCAGGAGTACAAATTAATTGGAAGAAATCACAGTTCTTTCCACTTACTCCGGCGGTGACCCGATTTCAATTAGATTATCCATTAGATTGGTGCAGTTCGGATCTTCGCTATCTGGGCATACAGCTAACCATAGACAAGGAAGAAACCATAAGGCTAAACTATGGTACTACTATCACGAAACTGGCTGATGATGTCACTCGATGGCTGTCGCGACCGCTATCTATGGCGGGGAGGGCGTCCCTCATAAAAATTGTTATTCTCCCACGTTTTTTATACCTCTTTCAAAATATTCCTTACTACCCGGGTGCATATTTCTTCAAAACACTCCGATCGGAACTGCTCAGACTATTCTGGGGAGGCAAGCAACCGAGGCTAGCGTGGTCTGTAATTACTCAACCATATGCTAATGGAGGATTTGACGTGCCTGACTTCCTAGTGTATTATCTGAGTGCGCAGGCACAATACGCATACCATTGGTTCGCACGACCCCTTTCATGCCGCAGCTGGCAGCTGAGGATTGGATAGCACGGCCCTTACCCCTGAAAGGTGTTATACATGCCCCTGTAGGAGCCATAGAAACACCCTTCACGACGGTGACGTGCACAGTAGACGCTTGGCGGAGGATTCGTAAACTGCTTCAGCTCCCGATCCTCTACTCACCGGAATTACCTCTTGTATATCATCCCCAACTGACATTACTGCAGGAAGGAGGGGTTCAAATCATGTGCCGTCGGCTCGGCATTCAAAAATGGGGCGACCTCTTCCTGAATGGTCAATTTAAAAGTAGGGATCAGGTATTTCGTGATGCCCAGCCCAAGCCTCTTGACCTATTTTACTATATTAGACTGCGACAGGGATTAAGAAGCATATTGCCAAAGTTCCCAGAGGAGCCTGAAACAGCGCTACCTCTGCACGATGTATTGACGTCGACAGATGGAAGTCACATGGTATCCCATATATATAGGGACATAAGGAAACAAAATGCGACAACACAATGTAAAGCTCGCTCACACTGGAGCGAGGATATGGGAGTAGACATTGAGGATCATCAGTGGGCTTACTGTTGTGATATCACTGCCAACATCTCCTCTAGCTGTAGACTTAGGATTATACACTACAAATTCTTACAGAGACTATATTATACACCAGCTAAAAAATTTAGATTTCACATCGCTGACGATGACAGGTGCGACAGATGTGGGATGGATGGTGCGGGTTTCCTGCATTTAGCATGGGAGTGCCCGAGAATTTCTGAATACTGGACGGAGGTCCATACGGCGCTCCAAGAGATGATAGGGTGTACGATAGATAGAGATCCACTCATTATGTTACTAGGATATACGATGGAGATACCAAAATCTATTAGAAAATTTGTCAATATTGCCTTACTGCTAGCGAAACGCAGGGTAGCATGTAGATGGGGAAGGGGGAGAGCCCCCAAATTTAAGGAATGGCTGAATGACCTTATATACAGTCAAGATCAAAATCTAATCTATGCGGAAACGGTGCCAGCACGTTGCAAGCCTAAGGATGTATGGGATTTCTTGTGGGGGTATCTTGCGCAACATGGCAATGTCTCACATGACGAGAACCAGGCAAGTATTGTCAATGCTGATAATTTGTAAAAATAAAATGAAGAAAAGTTGTACATAATTGCACTATGACGGGTGCATTGTCAATACTACTCAGCAGAGGATGGGGTGATGATATAAGCACAAACTTACATTAATCGCAGGATGTACTTGATTTTTAAGGCTGTATGTCCCGCTATGATTATGTATTCAGATGTACATACCTCACAAAAGGACTGGCTGGTATGTCACCATTATTTCTACCATACACAGTTTTTTGCGATGTACTGAATGCTTGAACGTTAGCCTGTGAGAATGCCCTGTATTGTAACTGAAGAAAAACGTAATAAATAAAGTTTAAAAAAAAATTTAAAAAAATGTAAATGTCTTGGCAAATACAGACTTTAAAAAAAGCCCACCTCTTGCCACGTGCCTTGGGAAAAGAAAGAGAGAGAAAGAAACAAAGAAAGAAAGAAAAAAGAAAGAAAGAAAAGAAGGAAAGAGGAAAGCAAGAAAAAAGAAGCAAAGTAAAAGAAGAAATAAACAAGAAGGAAGGAAAGAAAGAAAGTGGAAAGTAAGAAAAAGAAGCAAAGGCTAGAAAGTGGAAAGAAGGGGAATGGAAGGAAGGTTGGTGGGGGGTCGCAGTAGCCCAAATAGGTCCCAGTGTAGTGGGATGGGTAGGAGGAGAGGTGGGGGTGGGCAGAGGCCCATGTTGCTCAACACCCAGTCACAGGGCCTGGATGGTTCCCAGAGGGAGCTCCTGGAGGGGGGCCTAGTCTGTACCAGGAGGCCATACATTGAGGGGACCCCATAGTGTGAGTAGAACTGGGGAAGCAGCTGTCACAAGCATCCCACCAGTTCTAGTGTCTTGCAGCCCCACTCTGGAAAGGAGAGCACAGAAGTCCAGATGGAGGGGTGAGAGGTGAAGACAGTCCCCAGTGGGATGACCAGTGGGTCAGGGGTTGCCAGCACTGAGGCAAGAGCACCCTAGGACTGACCCTGGTGAGGCTACTTCTGGCTTAGGGGGCTTCATATGCAGTCAGATGTACAGGGTCAGGGGACCATTGCCAGGCAGACTATTGCACAACACGTATGGTAAGTCTTTCCTTTGGGGGGTGGTTACCCCTCTCGAAGCCCTGGCTTGGCAGGCATATGCTCAGACTAAGGGTAAAGACCCTGGGTTGTGGGACCAGTTGCAGGTTAGCATCCCTGAACTGGTGGGAGAATTGTGCGGGACACTTGCCGCAAGCACCCTGATAGTACTGAAGTCTGGGGGCGCATCTCCACAGTGGAAGGTAAAGGACCCCAGGGAGGAGGACAGGGTGTGGAAGAACCCAGACCGGTCTCCTTTTCAGCCTCAGGGTACAGGCCCTGGGCTGAGTGACCAGTGTCAGCATTTCTGCTCCTGAACTGGTGGAAGGGAGAGTGGATAAAAGGTGCCAGTCCCCTGGGGCTACCATCCCCCACTCTGAGAAATCCCAGAGGTTAGAGAGACCTCAAAGGCTTGGGCCCTGGCTCTCGTCACTGACAGTTGTCTGTGGCCACTGTAGGATACTGTCCGAGTGGACAGAGATGCCCTTGGGTTGGGGACAGGAGTCCCACCCCTGGAGCAAAATGGGCAGCATCACTGTGTTGGCCTTGGTGGTATTGTCTGCCTACTGGTAGATATCTGTGAGCAAGGTAAGGTTAGATGCTGCACTGATGAGATCCACCAGTGAGGCGAACGATTCCCCAAGGGCTACCTTTTCTTCAGGACTGTAGATATTTCAAGATGATAGGGGACCCCTCTCTGTGGTCCAATTTGTGTTGGGATGTTAAAGATTACTACACATTCACGTTGAACACCCTGACACACGGAAGGTGTTTTTGCAATCTGGAGCAAGAAACGCTTACTTGATACAAGTGCTGTGATTTTTTCACTACATGGCTGCTTGTTATGAATTCAGTGAAAATAAATTAGTAGAGAGAGCATCTCAAATACTACTTAAATCAAGTCCTTTTTTATGGCCCATAATTGTGTGACGTCATCTTTGACACGTCATCACTAATTGGTCCACAGCGAGGGGTCCCTTCTCATCTTAAAATGTCTACAGTCCTGGAGATGGTCTCACTGATTTGTTAATGACCGGGAACGAAACATCCACGTACATTTCCAACTTCCTTTGTATTCATTGTTAAATATGCCATTTAAACCCAAGTATACTCTTTGACAGGCTTAACTCATGAATATAAGAAGTGGTTGTTTGACACATTGCTATATGGCATATGAAGTTAGATATTCCTTACTAGAGGACAAGGTCTTATTTTCAAAAGGATCACATGCATGGATGACTCTAAACTCCTATAAATCACTAATGCCACAAACATACTTTAACCAGGGGTACCCCAGAGCCATACAAATAAGCTTTTTAAAGTACAGACTAGGGATTCTTCCATGCCGGCAGCACTTACCACCATGGCTGAGGAAGGATGGCAATGAGACCTGCAGGCTATGTAACTCCAGCAACGGGGACATCTTTCAAGTAATCTGCTTATGTGAAGACTTGCAACACGCCCGTCAATCGTTTCTCAAAGACCAATCTAAGCAAAGAGGGATTGGTACTAGAAGGGAAGCGGTGCTTGCCTGTTTGAATCCATCAAATATGCAACTAAACTGTAGATTTGTGAAATTCTTGAGCGTGGCCGAACAGAGAATGCCAAAACTGGCGGAGAATACTACAGAAGCAGGCCAATCAACAGATGGTCACTGACTGTCACCATACTGAACATGAACGTCTAGCACTAGTGCTACATCGTTGAGCAAGCAGACCCCATGGGGCAATCACAGTAACCGGCTGAACAGGACTAGAGCTTCCTAATATAGAGTCCAGGACTACAGATAGTGAAAAAAGGAATGCACTCTATTCTGCTATGCTGAGGTACTTCATAATGAATTTTCTATTTTATGACCTATTATAAGTGTTTTATAAGGATGTTTTAAGAATTTTTGATACCTGTGTTGCAATGGTTTTAATTAACTACGCAAATAAAAAAATTCTGACTATTTCCGACTATATGAAGTTAGATATGATTGACCAACGACAATGTGTTATAAGATTTATTTTTGTGAACCCCTGTTATTGTACATATGAAGATTTATCTTTTTCAATATAAACACACTTTTTTAACATATACACCTGTTTTCTGAAATTTTGTTTCTTTATATATTATTTGAAAATTATCTTCAGTTAAGTTGTAATGTCAAGTTTTGACATATTGAAATATTCAGAAACGTACATATTATTGTTAGAATACTTCCCTTGTTTGACATCTTTACCTGTTATATTATATTGACCTAAGTCCTCAAAGGGAATATTGGGTCGCCCTCTTTTGTCTAAAACTGCATATCTTGATGGCCCATCACCAGGCTGATGGGTCTTCCTGAGCTAGAGTGATGGTGGAGTTGCCACTGACACCTGAATAGGGTCGTGCCTGTCCTCACACAAAACCTTGTCCACCCCCCTGTAGAGTGTCTAGAGCCAGGTCAGGGAAAGACAGGGTTGTGTGCACTACAAAGACTTTCCTTTGAAGTTTGCCTACTTCAACGACTGAAACTGGTATAAGTATTGGCACTGTGACACCATAACTTCACAACACTTCTAGACTACTTCTAGACTAAGAGGACATTCTGCCAAGATGAAGAGCCGGAGGAGCTCTCAGGATGGACTACCACTTTGCTGTGGGCTTTACTGTGTTGGCCTGCTGCTTGTTCTTTCTGTCAGGGCTTGTGTGTGTGTGCCTCCTGTTAAGAAGTCTCAGGACCATCAAAGACTTCATCTGTAGGCCCTGAACTCCTCTTCTGGGAGTTCTTTTTTGTGTTCAAATCATTTTATTGATTTGAGAGAAAAGGTAGGGGACTGAAGTGCAGATCACATATGATGTGACATGTCAATGGTTTCATACAGAAATTGTTATGGAGGAGATGATCTCTGAATGTATAATAACAGTCCAAGTCCAAAAGGACTACAATCCAAGCAGTGCCTAAAATATAACTAGAAAGATCTGCGTTATAGGCATAAATGTTTTCGTAACTTGTATGAACTGGATTTAAAATGTAGACTCAGTACCAAGGAATATGGCATTATTTGTATCACTTGCATACCAAGAAATGCAAAACATGAGAGAGAGTTAGGAGGGAGAGAGGTAGGAGGAGGAGGGCAGGAGAGGGATAAAAGGCGAGGTGGGATATCTGCTTTATGAACATATTTAGAAATCTTAGGGAAAAGACGCAGTAATAGGTTAAGCTACAAAACCTTGAGAACTTAATTCAATGTATTTATCCAAAGAGCGCCATAGTATGCTAGAGATTTATGGTGCAGTATGATTTGTAAATTGCAGCATGCGAGCACCTTGGAGATATGACAACCAAGTCCACCATGTTTGATAAAATAGATGTTGAAAGTATTTCCACTCTGTGAGTATAACTTTACCTGCAATGGTTAGGAGTAAGCCCAACAGAGGCATATCATTGGCACCTAAGGACAGTGGTGATGGTAAAGCCCAGGGACCCACCCTTACCTTAGAAAGGATTGGGTTATGGGTATATTAAATATTACTGGCAGATGGTTCTGTATCGATACCCAGTATTAGTCTAACAACTTGCACCCAAAGAACATGTGTTGGTGTGTACCTGGTTCCTGGTCACAATTCCAGCATTTATTATATCTCTTAATTTACATTTGTACAGACGAACTGGGGTCCAATTAAAGAGATTTATCATAAAGAATTTAGATTGAACAAGAGACAGGCAATTTTATTGCACACGGAAAGATTGCCAATCTTATGCCATCGGTCAGGAGTGATGTGCTCAAAAAACCCCTCTTCAACATGCTTGGCCCATTTGGTACAAATAATTGAGTCTTGTAAAGGTTGATGATCAGAGAGACATTTGTAGATTTTGGAGGCGACATTTCCAGAGCGTTGCCAGAGGGCAAGATGGGTTTCTAGACAGGTCAAGTTAAGATATGCTATCCTTGATTTTTAGAAAACTATCAAAGTCCAAATTAGAAAGATTGCATTTCCTGACTAGTGCTGAAAAGGGGAGCAGGTTATTTTTATTATAGAAATCTCTCATTAGCCTGATTCCTTTGGAGATCCACACAGTTGGAACGGTAGGGGCAAGTCAGCATTATTGTTAGTATTGAACCATAATGACGCCCATCTTGAGTAATGGATGGCCTCTGGAAAACTTTTGTCTAAAATCTTTAATACACTGGCAGTATCAAAATAACGGCAGTGAGAGTGTGGTGGGGTGAATTTCGACATTGAGATAAAGGAGGATGTGCGAAAAAGGGAACATAGCTCATGTTCATAATGCATCTTTTGGTGGGGTGTTTTGTGAGTCCGGAAGAAAACAGGCAGCCCCTTGGGCCATTAGGAAGGCTGACTGATACACATTGCAATTTGGGAAATTACATCTCCTATGTGTAGCAATTTTCCTGAGGGATTTGTAGGAAATCTTCGCACTCTTATGATTCCAAAGAAACTTGGATGTTTGTTTATCCAATTCCTGGAAAAAAGAGGGGGAAAGTTTTAGAGAAAACATGGATAAAAAGAAAACTATTGGAGTGATCACCATGTTTAGTGCTTGGAGTCTACCCCACCTGGAAATAAATTTGGGTGACTAGGCAATCAGGAGATCCATAACGTTAGCAATAGTGTGAGATTTGTTAAATGTAATGCATCAGAAAGATTATTACAGATCCAGAACCCCAGATAGTTAAAAGTGTGTGGATTGCCATTTAAGACCCGAGTCACCTAGATGGGAAGGAAGACAAAGCAGTTTTAGAGGAAATACCTTAGTTTTGTTCACTATTTAAAGTATAACCAGAAACCTCTGAAAACGCACAAATAATGCTGATGATAGATGGGATTGCCGCTTCGACATCCTTAGAAAAGATAAAGATGCCATCCGCGTATGCAGCTCTTTTAAACCTGTTGGGCCCAAAATTGAAGAACTTTGATTCTGGGATCCTCATTGAGTAAACTAAGTGAGGGATCAATAGTTAGTAGAAAGACAAAGGGTGAGAGAGGATATCCATGTGGTTTACCTTGGTGGAGGTCAAACTATGAGGAGGTGGCGCCTTTAATCCTGTTTGCTTTGGGATTTGCATAGAGTGCCATAACCACATTAATGAAAGAGTCATCTAGGTTATGAGAATCAAGGACCATGTGTAAAAAAAAACAGGATACTTTTTCAAATGCCTTTTCCGCATCATGAGCCATTGCCGCAGCCAACAGCAAAGAAAGTCAAACTTTTTCTAGAATATTCAAAAGGTGCGAATGTTATCTCTCGCAAGGTGCGCGTTGACAAAAACCATTTGGGAGTTATGGATAAGTTTGGGTATGTATCTTTCTAGAAAATTGGCAGATTTTTGTAAAAATGTTGCATCCATATTTAGTAGAGTAATGGGTGGAAATATTTTTGAATCTGAATGATCCCTGCCCTCTTTTAGTATGACCACTATGGTGGCCTCAGCGGCCGTGCCAGAGACCTTGCCATACAGGACAAAGTGATCAAAAGTATTTTTAAGGTACTTGATGATCGAAGATGTAAAAGTTTGATAAAAGGCAATTGGGAAGCCACCCGGGCTAGCTGCTTTCCCTGAGCATATGTCCTTTATTGCTTTAACAATCTCCTCTGTTTCTATTAGTTCATTCAAGTGCATAATTTCTTCGCCAGAAACTTTAATCATATATAGAGAGTTGAGGAACTCTTGGCATTTTGATTTATCGCATGGCGATTGCGGGGTATGTTACTTTTTGTAAAATTCTCTAAAGACCTCAAGAATCTCTTGGTTGAGGATTTTTTGTGAACCATCCTGGTCTGTGATGGATGTGAGTAATTTTGGTGTTGAGGGTCTTGAATTTAAAAGTGGAGGCTAGTCATTTACCAGCTCTGTCACGTAGTAGAATTTGTCAGGATTTTTTTTGCATGAACACAGAGGTAGGCTCTTTTACTGTCAATGGAGTTAAAAGTGTATTGCAAGTTTTCCGACAGGAACCCGCCCGCCTAAAAGTTGTTAAGGGGGGCCATACTTATTTCTTCACTGATTTACTTAGCTGGAAAGAACAGAGAAGGCTGAGAGGCTTAGATAACTAATCAGATAATTAACTCTGCTGTTTTAAGCGGTCAGTTCTGCTATTGTTTTTCTTCCCTTCTACCCTGAATGAAAACATTTTTTTTCCTCACTTTACTCTAGCCTCATACCCTGGCTCTCATTGATTTTCTTCTACTATAAATCTTCTCTCAGAAACACCTCTTCAGCTGTTTCTTTCCTTTCTCTCTGTATCTCTCTTTTTCTATTCTCTTTTCTTCCTTTTTTCTTGGGTAGTTGGTTGAGCCTTGGCTGCTCCTCTGTAAGGCTGCCCATTCAGCGGCAGCAGAAGACAGAGGGGTGTTCCCCCCTAAGGGGGAAGGGGGGGTGGGAGGGCAGTGGGACTGGTGGGCTATTGGGGGGTGGTTTGTGAGGGGTGAAAAATGTATCAAAAAAGACAACACGAGTAGGAAATATGCTGAGATAGATAGGAGGGAGATTACCTTTTATTGTCACTTGCAGGATGACAAAGCAAATGTAAATTATTATTTTTTTCTATGTTTTGGCTAAGATGTTTAGCATGGAACGTTGCGGGTCTCAATAGTAAAAATAAAAGACGACTTGTTCAGGAAGAATCAAAAATGTATGATCCTCATTTAGTTTTTTTATCAGAGACTCATATTGTTTATAAAGATAAAAAGTTATTGGGACAACTTGGTTACGATTTGATAATTTGTTCTACATTAAATGCCTCAATAAGAGGCATATCCTTAAAGATAGAAGACTCAGAGCCGAAATTCTCAGAACTGCTTCAGACAAAGGTGAAAGATGGGCCATTACTCAATTATCGGTTGAAAAAAATATTGATGTATTCTGTGTTGTTTATGGACCAAATTCGGATGACCCTATTGTTTTTGACCGATTAAACATGGAACTGTTGGACTGGGAAGGGGAACTAGTCATAATGGGATATTTTAATTGTATTATGGATTACAATCAAGACACCACCAGGCGTGGTGCTTTCCATCGTATGCGCAAAACACGCGCTGCCATTTCCGAAATAGCTCGCATTCATAACATTAGGGATATATGGCGAAGCATCATCCCTAATACCCCTGGGTACACTTATTATTCTGCACCGCATAAATTATGTTTATGCATTGATATGGCCTGGGCTACAGTCAGGATATTGAATACTTACTCTATCTAGATATGCCCCCGGGTCACTTCTGACCACAATCCTATTTTGCTTACGTTTAACACCCCACAAACCCCTCAGGTTCCAAGGCAGTTTTCATTTCCCAGATATTTATTATCAGACACAGAGTTCATTTCTTTACTTAAGCTGCATCTTATAGAATTCATCGATATAAATCTTAACTCCACTTCATGTATTGTAGTTTGGGATGCTTACAAGGCCAGAATAAGAGGCTTCACACAACAATTTGTTCTTAGACAGAACTCGGAGCACCGTAAAACAAACAAAATGCTGACCTCCAATTCAATTCAAATTTAGCTTTATTCGAGATTCACTCTATAAAAGCATGGTAAATTCCAATGCTGACCTCCAATATCTTATCGCAAGAAAAATTGTTGTCTGAAGCTCTTCTTCTTGGCTCCCCTAACTTGGTAGAACTGGGGTTAAAATTAGTCGATCTTAAATCTGCTCTGAAAACTATCTTTAGAGAAAAGAGTAGCGCGAAGCTACATAAATTTCAAGTTTCCCAATACGAAAGTGGCGATAAAATAGGGAAAATCTTAGCTTATAAAATTGCGAATGATCAATCTAAGACCTTGATCAAATCACTAAAATGCACTAATAACACCACTTACGATCAGCCGGCACAGATAATGGATCGATTTGTGTAGTTTTAATGGATCTTATATACTCCAGAAAACTACCCTAGTTCGACTCTACTACAAGCCTATCTGGATAATAATATTAAAGAAAATAGAGGTTTATCAGGGCTAGACTCACTGTCGGAACACATTACCCTATTAGAGATCAGGCAAGCCATTCTCTCTTTGCCATGTGGAAAAGCGGCTGGGGAGGACAACTTACCGCTAGAGCTATACAAACTCTGTCTGGATGAGTTACTCCCCCTTTTTCACCAGGTAATTAGAGCTATTGGTGAGCACGGGAAAGCCCCGAGCTCATGGAACATCGCCAAAATGGTTTTCTTCTTAAAAAAAGGTAAACCTGCTGACGAGTGCGGGTCATATCGACCTATTTCACTCATAAACACAGATGCCAAGGTATTCACCCAAATCTTGGTGACTCGACTCGCCCCTTTTATACCAAAAATAGTGAACCCGCAGCAACATGGGTTTGTCATCGGTAGGGATACCACTGCTCATATCAACATGGCCATAACTACCTTTGATATAGCAGAGACAAACTCCACCCCACTCGGGATGATTATGTTGGATGCAGAGAAAGCGTTCGACCGAGTGGGGTGGGATTATCTTTGGTCAGTTATGTCAACCATCGGGTTTAATGGCCAATTCTTAAAATGGATCTGTGCCTTATATGACAATCCTATCACACAAATTAGTTACGCAGGTATGATGTCTCCTGTTTTTTCCATATCTCGAGGCACTCGGCAAGGGTGCCCATTGTCACCCCTGCTGTTCGCGCTTTCAATGGTACAATTTCTTCATGCCTTACAGACACAACCCCGAATAATTCCATTTACATCCGGCGCTCAATCCCTGAAAATTACCGCCTATGCCGATGATATAGCTATTTATTGCACAGATGTAGGAGAGGCACTAAAGGCGATTACTGATGAGGCCAACAAATTTGGCGCTGTGTCAGTATATAAATTAAACCTAAACAAAACGCAAATAGTTATGAATTACAAACCTGTGGTATCTATCCCAGGGATCTGTAGGACTGCCACTTATCTGGTTGTTAAAATTTCATCTAAAATCAACGAGGTCATTTCAATCAATTATGATTCTTTATTAAAAACAACTGCTCTTTTATTAAAAAAGTGGCACAAGATCCCTCTAAATATTATTAGTCGGATCAATGTGATTAAAATGAAAATACTCCCCAAATGTATTTATTTATTTCGATCCATCCCGCTACTCCTCAGCAATTTGTTCTTTAAGAGACTTGATGGGATATTCAGTAGTTTTATCTGGGGTTACCAGAAGCCTCGAAGATCAATGACGTTACTTAAATGTTCTCTAGATAAAAGTGGGCTCAATTTCCCCGATTTCGGTTTATATTATTTGGCAACTTTTATTGGTCGTCTGCGTAGTTTACTCCTCACTGAGCACCAACTCTACGTCCATATATTCATGTTAAATTCCGACTGTAACATGTTCTTGCTAAGAACCAATGACCCAAATTACTTTAAAAGGGTGAAATTCAAGACTGCTAGAGACGCAGTCAAGATTTGGTCCAAAATTTTGGCAATTTGCAAAATTTATTTTTTTCATTCAAAGCGTTTGCTTTGGGGAAACCCGGGACTTCCCGGGATTTTCAATGATGGTATGGCCAAAATATGGTTTACTCATGGAAATAATACTCTAGGAGATTTATATGGTCCCCATGGCTTCCTTGATTTTGAGATACTTAAAAATTTGTACAATCTCACAGAAGCTATGAGATTCAAGTATATCCAAATCCATGATTATTTAATTAGGAAAATGAAAGTGATGGAAATAGAGGATTCTGATATATGGAACTGTTTCTACTTGCCTAAGAACAGATCTTTAATTAGCGATGGCTATAAATATCTCAATGCCTATAAAACCGATGACTGCTCTAAATTTGCAGAGAAATGGAGCTCCAAGCTGGGTCTCAATATCACCCCCAATAAGATCACTGCCTCTCTATGCAACATCAATAACGCTGTCCATTCTTCCATTTTAGGTTTACAACAATTTAAGACCACATATATGCTATATCATACACCAGAAAGGATCTCCAAGTGGTCTACGAATAATCTCTTCAGTGACCGCACTAAGTGCCCCAAATGTGCTCTAATCACGGCTGATCTGGAGCATATGCTGTATTCCTGCCCGGTTTTGAACACATTTTGGTCTGCTTTGGATAAGATATTGAAACAAAAACTTGTTAGATCCCCATCAATTACAGCACCTACTGCTTTATTAGATATACATACTGTCACTATCTCGCAGAACGACCTAGTCACTATTCTATTATCAAGTGCCAAATTAGCTGTCGCCCGAGTTTGGATCTCTTCGAAACCTCCTCATATAATTGATTGGTGGTCAATAGTTAATGAAATATACTTCATGGAGTTTGCTCTGGCTAGAATAAGAGGTGTTCGATCTCTATCGAAATGTGAAAGAATCTGGGGTACTTTTATATAAACCTGGTAACCATCCTGCAAGCTGCAAGTTGTTATGTGACTCTGATATGTTTATGAAATTATGCCTCGCATCGCTCCAATCCTATGTTAATATGTCTTGATGGGTTTATTAATATCAATTTGAAAAGATGTTATTTCTATTTTCATTCTGCTAAATCGTTTTCTTTTTTCTTTCTCTCTCCCTCCCTATATTGTATTTGTTGGTATGTTAATTTGTATTTCTCTCCGAGTTGTCAATAAAAAATGTTTTTTAAAAAAAAGGAGTTAAAAGTGTATTTTAACTGTATGATGTCTTGAAGTAGGGACTTATTGTTAGAGTGTCTATACAGTTCATCTTTCCTTTTAATTTTATCCCCCAGTAATTGAAGGGTTCTCTTAATTTTGCTGTTTATTTTGAACATTTGTTTAAGGATTTACCTACTTGTAGCACATTTAAAAGCCTCCCATAAAATTATCAGGGAGTTGACAGAATGTTTATTTTCTCTAAAGAAAAGATCAATCTTGTTATTAATGTCAGCAATGTCAGCTTTGTTCTTTAGAATTTGAGTGTTTAGGTGGCAGGTTTGACTCCCACCTTTATCAGCAAGACAAAGAATGGACATCGAGATTGAAGCATACTCAGAGACAACTATTAGATGGATCTTTGTGTCTGAAGTGGACTTTAAAAGTGAGGTGTTGACAAGAAGATAATCACTATGGGAAAAGCTAGAGTGAGGGGAAGAAAAGAATGTGAAGTCACTACCCTTTGGTTTATATAATCTCCATGGATCCAGTAGGTGATGTGAAGGACAGAGGTTAAGCAGTTGTTTGTGTGCACAGTTGTTTGTGTGTTCTGTACTTGAACTCTGAGTATTGATACAAAATAGGATCCAATTGGAGATTGAAATCACCCCCTACTCTTGTTTTGGACCCTGCAACTTTTTTATTAAGTATATGCCAGAAGCAAGGGTCATCGACATTGGGGACATATATATTCATGACATACAGATCATCAGCCCCGTTAGTTAGCCTAGTAAGTAGCTATCTCCCATTGATGTCAAGTTGAGCTGTGATTATGGTTGAACCAGAATTCTTAGATATAAGGGTGACAACCCCATTTCTCTTCCCACTAACTTCTGAACATGTCACGTCCAAGACCCATCCTTTCCTCAAAAGCAGTGCTTCTTTGAAGCCTATCTTGGGCTCTTGAAGGAGTATTAAGTAATCGGCTAGCTCCTTGCAATAGCCCACGATTTTGGCTCTTTTAACAGCGTTATTCAACCGCTTCATGTTCAGAGAAACAATTTTCATAGAGGGTTTTGGAGAGGTTTCTGGATAACTGAGTTTTGATGTAGGGGGCTCTAAGTAAGCTTGTGGGGATTGTAGATACAACTGTGGTGAAGTAGGTATCCCACTAGAGAGGTATGTATAAGAAGAAGGGTCAGGGGAATGAAAAGAGCTATGGGAGCTCCAATGTTCTCTGGACAATTCCAGAGAAACGCTAGTCCCCTCACCACCAGAGGGTGTCTGTAAGAGATGTGTGGCATGGGAAATATGTGGTCGGAACACGGGAGAAAGCTGATGAAACCAGTACTGTTGAGTAGTTCCTATAAACCTATATAAGATCTGCGTGTTTAGATAACATATACTCTAGAATTGGTGTCAGACTGATTCTAGACACCCCTACCGGGTATGTTACCCTGTATACCAACTAGCTCACAGTGCCACTAGAAACCCCTCTTACCAAGGAGAGAAGAGTTATTGGGAACTATCGAACATGACAACCCTGATCCCTCAGGATCGTGGAAAAAGTATACTACTTTTCCCTCAGTCACTCGTGCTCCCTTTGTCTCAGAGAGATATAAATAATAAACGGTGGGGACGTTTTTCAATAAGCATTTATTGAACCATCATCATCCTAGTGTAAAATAGGTGTGCTGAAACAACCACTAGACAGTAACAGATATAAATGATTTTAAGCAATAACAGAGTAAAAGAATGGTAGATTTCTACCATTGTGCTAAAACAATGAATACAGGCAAGTATATAAAATACATGACAGTACAATGCGTACTCCTATAAATCGACCCTAACTAGATGTACCTAAGTGTACCTAGCATGTGTGTAGGTGTAAAAGCCAAGAATACCTCTAGGATAAAGTCAACCCCATTGCCTGAAGTGAGAGACTGTGGGACCCCGTCTTGGTCCCGAGATGTATACCCTGCAAGGGATGTCAGACCACAGCGAGCTGGAGTGTCTGCCAGTGGCGGTTCGCCGAGGGAGTGCTGTGGGATGGGTCGTGGGAGGGGCAGGGTGGGGGGGTAGTGGAGCCTGCCATACAACGGAGTGGAGTAAGGTAAGTAATTAAATAAATAAAACAATTACCTTGCGCGCCCTGAATCGCCAACTCTGCGATGCAGAGCGCACATTCTAAATTGTTTTATTTATTTAATTACTTACCTCACTCCTGTCCCTCGTATGTTGGACTCCACTACCCCCCTATCCTGCCCCTCCCCGCACGCCACACCGCCCCACCGCACTACCTCGGCGAGCCACCACTGGTGTCTGCGTGCAGGAGCCTCAGCATCTTGCGTCAGTGTGTCGGCATGGAAGTCCTGTTCTCCTTTGACTATCTCAACAAGATATGGTGTATATATACCTAAGTGGGACCCCCTGGAGGTATACCTTGCTGTGTCATGTTGGACTAGGATGACGGAAGGAATGACCCTTATACATAGTTATTATGCAGGAGATGGTAGGCCTGCTATCCTGCTGTGATTCCAAGAATCCTCATGCATAATGAATGAGGCTTCAGCTTTTCGGAGAAAACCCCATGTCATCTTTGGACATTACCCTAACTAGGTAAAAGGTAGGTACTAAGAACCGTTATGTAGTGTAATATCAGGGAAATATAGGTGAAAGGTGCATTCATTGGGGTACCTATATGGAACATAACAGTACAGGAGAAAACTGCTGGGAGATATGTTGGTGGAGGGCGGTGAGAAACTCTGAGTACATTGGGATTTATCCATGTACATTGTAGCCAAACTTTAAAAATATTAATTACACAATTATAAGAGGAGGAACAGCATGCACAAGTTGCCCTGAAAAACAGTATGATCTGTTCCAAATATTGACATCCAAAATGTTAAGCCCAAACTAAATATTAAACTCATTGGAAAACAGGTTGAGGCAGGGAATAATTACAGAAAGCATAGCACCTAATATTGAACATATTAACAATATAATATAGATATAGGATCAAAGACGGACTGAATAGAATAGACAATATGCATAGTTCCGGCCTGCGAACAGAGTGCAGGTGTCTCTAAATACCATACATTAAGGTCTATTCTAAAGTTGGTATAACCTATTACAGTACAGTAGTCCTACTATAGTGAGGAGTTCCTGTGGGGAACTGAAAATAACTAAATTAGTGTATGAGAGCTAACTAAATTAGTGTAGGAGAGGAGATGTAATAAACATGGGTAGACCAAGGATAACGGTGATACCATAGAAAAATATAAGCCTCTTTTGAGACACAGACAATCTATTGCATAAGCTGTGAGAGCATATCATTGGTTATTACAGGAGCTGCTTGAGTAAGAAGAGGGAACAGGTTAATTTCTTATGGTAAAACAGCCATTCTTGTAGCTCATCCCCTGGCTTGACTGGGTGATGGAAATGAAGGTGGGAACATATTTACAAGTAGGATGGTCTCTTATGACTTCTGAGATGGGGTCAGGTTTTATCTATATCAATGTCCAGCTCAACTATGATACATGGTGACATATGGAAGAATAGGTCATAAAAGTATAAGTGTCTGGCAAAAACCTATAACCGAAAATAGAGATCAAACAGCATGTGTCCTAGGGCAGAAAACAATCAACATGAGCCTGGAGGGACATGCATTAAAACAAAAAGAATGACAACCGCATGACAACTAACTGATATATTCATGAATACAGCTTCAGCAGATGAGCAGCACCCAGCAGATCAGGTATGGTAATGGAGTGTGGAAGTACCAGGGTGAGGCGCCTATTCCATCTGAGATTTGGATTGGTTTTCCAGGAATGCTGACAAGTCTGCTGGTTCTTCAAAAAACATGGCTATTAGGAATTTCTTGGGACCTGAAAAAGAATAAGGAATTTCCATGTCTAAAAGACTTCTCCGTAGGTTTAGGAACCCTTTACATTGAATTACAGTCTCTCTAGCAAAGACCTGCGAGACGGAGATTTGGTGATCATGTCACTGAATTATCCGACCCTTCCTCATATGTTTCAAAGTTTGTTCCATGTGTTGATAGTGTAAGGGGTTGAAAGATCAAAGGTCTTGGAGTTAAAATGTTCTTGGTTTTCAAGGCTGGAACCTTGTGGGCTCTTTCAATCTCAAAGTCCTTACTGAAGACTTCTGGATTACCTCTGGGGTCTAAATTATAAAGAAATCAGTGACTGAGGAAGCAGAGTTTTCGATACGTTAGGGCATATCAAAGATGCGAAGATTGCTTACCCGCTTGCAGTCTTCCTGTGCCGTGAGGTCTCTCCTTAGTGATGAGATAGTGTGGTTTGGACATTTGTGAAATCTTGCACTGTACTTATTCTTGTGTCAGCATTTGACAATCTTATTGTTAAATTTTTGCAAATCCCCATCACTTCAACTTGAAGGAGATCTGTGTTAGTGTTGGTGTCCTGAGCTATATCATGTACGGTAGTGAGTGTAAGAAGGATAGCATCTACGGTAGAGGCAGGATCTGGACTGCCTTTACCTGGTGACTGTTTTGAGTGCTTCAGGTTTGCCTTAGTATCACTGTCTTTCTAATCCTGTCTTTGCCATCTGCCATTTTGTGATAGTGAAACTGACAGTTCTTGTTTAGGAATAACATCTTGCGAGGTGACCAACTGAGTTATTAAATGCAACCCAAGAGAAAACTTGTTTGACCTCTAGGAACTATTATGTGGAAGTTGGACCCTGCACAGCGAGTAGCATTGAAATAATGATACTTGAGACTGATTACACTGATTTCTGACTGAGTTCAGAGTGATTTCAGTCTTCATGCGATTTGTAATAGTGATGAGCGCAAGTGCGTTGACAGTGTGATAAGTGTCTTATTACATAAGTAGTATGTTCCTTTGATGGGTCCCCTCAGGGCATATACTGTCAGAAGTGCTCAATGTGTAGTCACAGCTGCTGATCCTTCACAGTGTACTTGAGAGCTGATATTAGAGCACAGATTACCTTGCGTATAGCCAAAAAAACATACACCTAGGTAGAAGGTAAAGTTGATGGGATCTACAACTGGTCAAAACAGTTAGCATCACACCACAGAAACAACTGCAGTCGTAGACCTGTGTTAGACCCATGCAGAGGTCTCATTGGTGCTCCAGGTATATGGGGAACAGGTAAATGAAGTCTTGTCCATTTATAATTGTCCTATCATGCTTTTAGGTGGCATCTGTGATTAACTCAATCACACAAGGAGCTGTAAATATCATGTATGTGATTGCTGTAAGCTTCTCTAGAACATGTGCCTGACCACAAAATTACTTTTGCGGACTTCCTGCCAGTAGTGGTGGGTGAGTGATATTCTATCCACACTAAATTAACTTACCGGCCTCCAACATCAGGCCTAGCAGGCAGGCCATGACGCATGTCTGACAGGCTTTAGAGCGCCATGCCTCAGGTTCAGTAGCTGATGCGAGTGTCCCAGTAAGTGGAGATTTATACGACAAGCCTCACATCCCGAGTCAAAGGCACCTGCTCTCCTGGGCCTCTCCATGTCAGATTGTGTGCATTGGTAAAAAGAGGAGCGGTAAATGCGTAAGTTCACACTGAGGAGCAGTTACCAGGCCCCGATTTTGTTGCGCTGAAGAGCTGCGAGCCAGGGTTGACAGATTGTATATCACACACGTGTAATTAGGGTGTCAAAAATTACTGCCGCTTATAGAATCCTATTCGGGTCCAAAATGAGGTCAGTCATAACATCTTATCGGGTCTAAAAGCGATATTGAAACTTTCTGATTCAGATCTACAGTCCGATGCCGCCATATTGAACTGATGATTCCAAACTGGGGAAACACTGTTTCTGGAGATGTTCGAAGGTTCCCTGTCACACCTCCAAGGTCCAGCAACATTCTGCTGCCTATATATGCATTATTTGATTACAGGGTGGGCATCCCGTTCGGCCTTCTGCACAGGAAGCACTGCGGAGCTTAGAATTGAGCAGCCATCTTAGCCGCAGTCTAGCCACACCCCCTCAGCTAGGAGTTATGACTTGTCAAGTGGTGCCAACTCCACTTCTGGGCCCTTGGAGGTGGATTTCCTGCAAGGAATTGAACAAAATCCATACGTCATCGACCTTCAGCAACTGTTTCCTGCAGCAGCAATGCAGTGCAGTTGAAAAACTAATACAACACAGAAGTGCAGCCAAAGAATTGACACAGTGCCTGCAGTGTGGCTTGAAGATCACACCAGCCTGAGCCCTGAGCACTGTGTCACTGACATCCATGGCACCCATTCAGACGCCGCCTCAGGTCCTTCTGTGCGGCTGAAGAAATCAATGCATTTCCTGTTCGCGGCAGGAAAATCAATGCAATGCCTGTTTTGCCAACACCACCTTGACCCGACGTGTCCAGATTTTCATCGCATTGCACCTGTGCGCCAAGTTCTTCATTGACGTAGCCCAGCAGCAAGGAACCAAGGATGCTCATCTGGAAATCAATGCATCACTTCCCCTCGCAGTAAAGAATCAACGCATCACCCCCCCTGTCAGTAAGGAATTGATTCATTACCTCCCTGCGCTGCAGTAAGGAATCAACGCATCACCTTCCCTGGCAGTAGGGAATTCTGCATCTCCTCCTCTGTGAGGAAGGAATTGCTTTTCATTTCCGGTGCCTCATCTTTCCTAGGTTTTTGTTCCTATTTGATTTTGACGCATCCCAGGTACTTTTGAATAAAAGTGAGTCTATGGACTGAGCTATTTTGAACCTTTTAGAAGTGATATCTTTATTTGTTTATAATGCATTTTTGTTGTTTTGGTCTTGTATTATTCAGATAAGTAATGGCTATTTTTCTAAACTGGTATGGTGTCCTTTTGTTGTGTTTTCACTGTGTTACTTTTTGTGTGCTTGTATAAGTGCTTTACATATTGCCTTAGAGATAATTCTGACTGCTCATGCCAAGTGTAGGAAAGTGCCTTTCTTTGCATGGTTAGCCCTCACATTTTGCCTGAAGTCTGGTGTGATTTTGAACTGTTACTGCACTGGGTCCCTGCTAACCAGGTCCCCTGTGCTAGATCTCTTTTCCAAAAACTGTACCACGATTGGCTCAACTTCAGCTACCGTGTAAGTCTTTAGAACATGGTGTCCCTTGTACCAAGGGCTTGGGTACTAAAGAGGGTCCTCTGGGGCTGTAGGTCTGGATGTGCCACCCTAGGACCCCCTCAGCAAGGCTATAGACTCTGCCATTGCAGGCTGCGTGGCTGCGTGTCTTTGTGCAAGAAAATGCAGAGAGTCAACATGGCCACAACCATATGTATATAAACACAAAAGAGGGGTGAGGGTCAAGAACATTTATACTCTACCACCCCGGACCCTCAGGAAACTCTATTGTATGCACAAGAGGGGTGTATAGAGTGAGTTATATCCACAAAATGATATGACCAAACAAAGGAAGCCCCAATAGGGCAAATTCCTCTATTTGAAAAAACTGAATGTCTGACAAATTATCGAAATACAGAATATCGTAGTACACTAATATCGGAACAAAAATATCGACTACACTATTATCGACTTCCTATACTTAACTATAGATATACAAATATATCGGATACTTTATATCGATATACACAAACATCGTTTTCATTTATATCGACTACTTTGATATCGGTATACATAAATATCGATTTCTGAAAAATACATACACATTAAATAAAATATCGACATCAAAAATATCGTCAACATTAATATCGGTTTTTCAGATATATCGACAGTTTATATACATATATTTGCACATTTATTTAACATATTATTATTTTTTTGCAAATAAATACACACTACTTAATTATACATTTTTATTTTTCTTATAAAATATTCAAAACTTTTCTATATTATTTATTATATAACCTACACATAGAAAATTATTGTCTGCTATTTTTATAATTATATAATTATCTTTCTTTTCCCTTCTACTACATAATACTCACAACTGAAATTCAAAAATACTAACTAACCAATCAAGACACAGATTTTTTAAAACAACCAATAGCAAACTAATTACTAATGACACTCCTCTATATAAACAATTAAACCCAAAACACAAACTACTTGCTAAAAGTCACGGAAGGAGATACATCTCTGGATGAATTGCAACACACCTACAAGAACATCACGACTATCAACATATAATCAAATCTTCCAAGTAAGTACATAAATTAAACACTAAGTAAATAGCTGCTACTACATTACTTACCTGCTAAATACCCATTGCTCCTTTCCTATTACTACTACTGAACATGCTAATAATTTATATATACAAATGTTTTTATAGATACTACAACTAGAGAAAATTCTACTAAGAACAACTGTGAACAAGATCAAAAAACTACTGATAATAATAAGTAAGTAAGTAAATTATCACTTTTAATTTACTTGTAAAATATTCTAAAACACATACAAACAATTACATTTATCACACTTATGTACTTTTTTTCTCCAGATTCTATTCCTATTTCTACATTAAATATTACTAAGTAAGTATTTGTAAACTGAAATCAATGTGGTAAAAACCAACAAACATTAGCACTTGTTCTAATTAGTTGCTATTATCTATTTTTTTTACACAGCTCACACTACAGATAAATATACTGGAAATATTCAGATCTCCAAAATAGGAATACCAAAAATACAACTCACTAAGTAAGTATATTAAAGAACATAATTAACTGCTAACTCGTTGAAAACCTACAAACATGGTGAATGTTGTAACACATATGTACCTTTTATTTTTTTAGATAACACTACAAACTACTCTCCACAAAACGAACATACAACTATACAGGAAAACCCTACCTAAAACAAAATAAGTAAGTATCTTGACAATGTAAACTAAAATCCTACACTTATTAGGATCTACTTTTGTAGTAGAAATTAGCTGTAACATTGTAAATATACACAAAATTGAGTAATAATATTGTCTTTTTATGTTTTTCCTAACAGCTCTAACAACATCAGAAAACAGTATCCACAACGAAAGAATAAAGCATATCAAAAGATTTCACTGATTTCTAAAACACGTAAGTATATACATTACTAATAATCACTTACTTAAAATTATAAACACATTTTCCTTGACATTAACTATTATATATATATTTTCTAGATATACAAACAACAAAATGACAGAAGGAGCAGAATTTGTAACCAGCCAGAAAGGAAAGCTATTACTGTGCTACATGGGTTACACTTATACACAAGAAAAGCAATATGACATGAAAGTTAATTGGAAATGTTGTAAATATTATTCTAACAAGTGTTATGGAAGGGCAACAAAAAGAGAAGCTAATGTACTGTATACTAGGGAACACAATCATCCACCAAATGTTACTGAAATTGAAGTTAGAACAGCATTGGAAAATATAAAAGAGGCAAGTACAGGTTCCCAAAAACAAACCAACGTCATTTTAAAAGAAGCAATTCCTAAAATCCCTAAAACTGCCACAAGCCAAATGCCAAATATTCTTTCTCTAAAAAGAACTATAGCACGAACTAAACAAGCTACTACTACTACCACACCAGCTCCCAGAACATATCATGATATCAATTTAAATGCCAACCAAATTATAACTTTAAACAAGCAAACATTTATAATTTATGACAATGAAAACTATGACAAAAGACTTATTATTTTTGGGACCAATATGAATCTAGTAAAACTTCAGCAAAGCCAATATTGGATGATGGATGGGACTTTTAACATCTGTCCCAAACCATTTTTCCAATTATACACAGTACATGGCCTCAACCAAAACTGCAACATACCACTACTATATGCACTACTACCAAACAAAAATAGTTCCACATATATGGAATTATTAAATATAATTAAACAAAAAACTAATGATTATTCTCCAGCAAAAATAATTCTAGACTTTGAGCAAGCAATGCTTTCAACTATCCTAAAAATCCACCCACATACCTGCATTCAAGGCTGCTACTATCATTTAAACCAGTGTCTATGGAGACATCTACAAAAAACTACCTTAAGTGTAGAATATGCTACTATCTCATCTTTTGCATACCAAATTAAAAAAACTCATAGCACTGGCTTATGTTCCCGAAACAGACGTAGCAGAACACTACAACATTCTTATAGACAGCCCCTTCTACAAACAAAATGAAGCAAAGTTGAGTCCATTTCTGGACTACTTTGAAGACACCTGGGTAGGCAGACTCCATAGATCTGGCCACAGAAGAAACCCCAAATTCCTAATACCCTGGTGAAACGTTTACAGAAGCACCTTAAATGGAGAATCTAAAACTAACAACGCAGTAGAAGGTTGGCACAATGCCTTTATACAATCAACTGGCAGAACAAAACCAACTCTAGAACATTTTATTAAGTGCCTACAGAAAGAACAAAGCTACCAGGAATTCAGAATGGACCAATCCATAACTGAACTAGTCCCAAAAACATCAAAACAAAATAAGCAAATGCACAAATACCTAGAAGAGCAAGTGAAATTATACTCTAGTACAAAAGGCATTGAATACTTAAACATCATTGCAAAAACTCTACTCTGAATAAATAACAACACCAAACCAATCCCTAAAACTATCACCTAAATATGCATAACTGTTCAAACTTGATGTTTAAAAGTATTTAATGTATGCAATATATAAAGATATTAATCACATATATGCACACATTAAATACACATAAGAACTATTAAACAATGCAATATTAATAATCACATTACCCACCCACAAAAGATCATAAATAAATCACTTACCAATCATGTTGTAAATCCAATAACGTCCTTCTCCACCAAAGTAATCCAGGTAGTGCAAATGTAACCCAAAATAAAATGGAAAAATACAACTGTTCCAAAATAACCAAATCCACGGTGTGAAGAGCCATCGAATAACCATAAAAAACCCGAAAAATTGTAAAAAGTTTAAGAAACGCTCCAGGAAAACCGAAAACTTAAAAGAAGTGTTTGCAAAGCAGTGGTGAATAAAACCAACAAACACTTCCTTTAAAAAAAAAAAAACGGAACTTCCGATATAGCGAACACCTATAACAAAAACATAGAAAACAGACATTCCCACCCAGATTAACCAACACATAAATAAGTACTAACATTAGTAAAATCATTATTTTGCTAGTACATAAACTTAAAACCTAGATAAATTTGCTCTGTAAACAATCCTATAACAAAGTAAAACTACGTGTATCTACCACATGGAAATAATCGTTATAAAAATCTAAAACACAACTCACTCACATATAAGAACACTAAATAAAAGCACACTACTCTCAAAAGTACATTAAAATACACATAAAACATATAAAATAAACCTTACCTGAAGCGACGTGAAGTCTCTCCCAACCGCGAGCTGCTCTTCATCCAAATGACCCAAAACGAACTAACCCGGTTACAAAATAAAGAACCCAAAAGTAATAAAAAAGTCCAAAGTAAGAAATATAATAGAAATTATTTTGACAATTACCTGAAATCATTTAAAAATTGCTAATATTTGCTAAAAAATGTTACTTTTTTGCTAGTATGAAATTATTTACAAATATGTATAAAAAGTTTAAAAATAAATATTATGAAAAAAATAATATTTATGACAACAATGTATAGAAATGTAAAAAAAAATGTCACACAATCTTTAAATGTACTAATTATGTTTACAAAAAATATCCCTTTTTCAAAGAAACTGAAATGTAAAAAATGTAAGTGTTTAAAAAATTATTAATAATATTATTAATATTATTATTAATGTTTTATTTTATTTACTATACAATATGTGATACTATAAAACAAATATTATATATTAAATAAAACCATTTTATTTGATCTTTTTCTTCTGTTAATTTTATTGTAATTGTATTTGTAAATTATTATCAGAAATATAAATGTTTCATAAAAGTGAATTAATTATGATTTAAATTGTTATCTCTGCTAAAAATACAAAACATAATAAAAAAAAATTACAAACATCTTGAACATTTTCTATTTTGTTATTACTATAATCACACAATATTATTATTGGCAAAATCCAATGAGGTACAAGATATTAATAACATTTAACTTACTATTCCCACTCCAATCTATATGACATTATAATTGATGCTGGACACTAATTTAATAAAAATAATTATTCCTACTCCATTCTACTTAATATATAAATAGTTCCTAAACACTAAAAAAACATTACTTACTATTCCCACTCCAGTGTACATTAAATAAAAGTAGGTGCTGGACACTAATTAATTAAAAATTACTATTCCAATTCCTGTCTACATTAAATTGAAGTAGGTGCTGGACACTAATTAATTAATAATTACTATTCCAACTCCAGTCTACATAAATTTGAAGTAGGTGCTGGACACTCATTAATTAATATTTACTATTCCAACTCCAGTCTACATTTAATTGAAGTAGGTGCTGGACACTAATTAATTAATAATTACTATTCCAACTCCAGTCTACATTAAATTGAAGTAGGTGCTGGACACTAATTATTTAATAATTACTATTCCAACTCCAGTCTACATTAAATTGAAGTAGGTGCTGGACACTAATTATTTAATAATTACTATTCCAACTCCAGTCTACATTAAATTGAAGTAGGTGCTGGACACTAATTAATTAATAATTACTATTCCAACTCCAGTCTACATTAAATTGAAGTAGGTGCTGGACACTAATTAATTAATAATTACTATTCCAACTCCAGTCTACATTAAATTGAAGTAGGTGCTGGACACTAATTATTTAATAATTACTATTCCAACTCCAGTCTACATTAAATTGAAGTAGGTGCTGGACACTAATTAATTAATAATTACTATTCCAAGTCCAGTCTACATTAAATTGAAGTAGGTCCTGGACACTAATTAATTAATAATTCATATTCCAACTCCAGTCTACATTTAATTGAAGTAGGTGCTGGACACTAATTAATTAATAATTACTATTCCCACTCCAGTCTACATAAAATTGAAGTAGGTGCTGGACACTAATTAATTAATTATTACTATTCCTACTCCAGTCTACATTAAATAGAAGTAGGTGCTGGACACTAAATAATTAATAAATACTATTCCAACTCCAATCTACATTAAATTGAAGTAGGTGCTGGACACTAATTAATTAATAATTACTATTCCAACTCCAGTCTACATTAAATTGAAGTAGGTGCTGGACACTAATTAATTATTAATTACTATTCCAACTCCAGTCTACATTTAATTGAAGTAGGTGCTGGACACTAATTAATTAATAATTACTATTCCCACTCCAGTCTACATAAAATTAAAGTAGGTGCTGGACACTAATTAATTAATATTTACTATTCCTACTCCAGTCTACATTAAATTGAAGTAGGTGCTGGACACTAATTAATTAATAATTACTATTCCAACTCCAGTCTACATTAAATTGAAGTAGGTGCTGGACACTAATTAATTAATAATTACTATTCCAACTCCAGTCTACATTAAATTGAAGTAGGTGCTGGACACTAATTATTTAATAATTACTATTCCAACTCCAGTCTACATTAAATTGAAGTAGGTGCTGGACACTAATTAATTAATAATTACTATTCCAACTCCAGTCTACATTAAATTGAAGTAGGTCCTGGACACTAATTAATTAATAATTCATATTCCAACTCTAGTCTACATTTAATTGAAGTAGGTGCTGGACACTAATTAATTAATAATTACTATTCCCACTCCAGTCTACATAAAATTGAAGTAGGTGCTGGACACTAATTAATTAATAATTACTATTCCTACTCCAGTCTACATTAAATAGAAGTAGGTGCTGGACACTAAATAATTAATAAATACTATTCCAACTCCAATCTACATTAAATTGAAGTAGGTGCTGGACACTAATTAATTAATAATTACTATTCCAACTCCAGTCTACATTAAATTGAAGTAGGTGCTGGACACTAATTAATTAATAATTACTATTCCAACTCCAGTCTACATTTAATTGAAGTAGGTGCTGGACACTAATTAATTAATAATTACTATTCCCACTCCAGTCTACATAAAATTAAAGTAGGTGCTGGACACTAATTAATTAATATTTACTATTCCTACTCCAGTCTACATTAAATTGAAGTAGGTGCTGGACACTAATTAATTAATAATTACTATTCCCACTCCAGTCTACATAAAATTGAAGTAGGTGCTGGACACTAGTTAATTAATAATTACTATTCCAACTCCAGTCTACATTAAATTTAAGTAGGTGCTGGACACTAATTATATTATAATCACTATAATTTAGTTAAAATATTTTTAGTAAATGTTTTATATGACACTACCACCCTTATCCCCTATAAACACAATGGCCCTCTCCTAATGATTTTTATGTAATATTAATACATTTTTATTAAAAATATTTAAATATTTAAAATTTCTTGTATCATCAATACATATGATTATATATAATTTTTTATTAAAATTTTAAAAAAATATTTATTAATTGTAATACATTTTAAATAATTTGTATAGATATATTATAAAACACTCCCCACCCTTATCCCCTATTAACCCAATAACCCACTCCTAAAACTAGATATGTTTATTTCATATTATTTTTATTTACAAATATAATAATACTATTTAATAATTTTTAACATTTTAAAAACATATTTTTACATATATTTTAAAACACTCCCCACCCTTATCCCCTATTAACCCAATAACCCGCTCCTAAAACTAGATATGTTTTTTTATTAATATTTAATTATTAAATATAATAAAAATTATTAATAATTTTTTAATTTTTTATTTTTTAAATATATTTTAAAACACTCCCCACCCTTATCCCCTATTAACCCAATAACCCGCTCCTAAAAATATATATATTTTTTTATTAATATTTTTATTAATATATATTATAAAATAAATTAATAATAATTTTTTTATTATATTTTTTCAAATATATTTTAAAACACTCCCCACCCTTATCCCCTATTAACCCAATAACCCGCTCCTAAAACTATATGTTTTTTTATTAATATTTTTATTATTAAATATTATAAAATAAATTAATAATATTTTTTTATTATATTTTTTAAATATATTTTAAAACACTTCCCACCCTTATCCCCTATTAACCCAATAACCCGCTCCTAAAACTAGATTTGTTTTGTTTATTAATATTTTTTTTAATAAATATAATAATAATAAATAATAATTTTTTGTTTTTTTAAATATTTTTTTTATTATATTTTAAAACACTCCCCACCCTTATCCCCTATAAACCCTATAACCCGCTCCTAAAACTAGATATGTTATTTTAAAAATTATTTTATTAATTATATATATATTTTTTTTAGTATTTAAATATTTTTGATTATTACTTTTTTCTAATTTCATTACATTTTTTTACTACTTTAACTTTTTTTTCCCCACTATAAAACGATATTTTTTATAGTCGATATTTTGTCTAACGATATTCTTGCTTTCGATATTTTGTTATACTTACTGATTACGATATTTTTGTAGTCGATATTTTCATATTTCTATATTATCTACCTTCGATATAAAAACTTCGATATTATGTCTTGTCGATATTATTTTTTCGATATTATGTCTGATTACCGAAAAAACTGCCCTCACTCACATACCGAAGTATGTGACATGCTTCATCATCGGGCCTGCTTGCAAAACGCCCTGGTGTGGCCACACACAGGGCGGAGCATAAGGGAGGGGGAAGAAAATAATAAACTTTTCTTAACAGGACATACAGTCAAGACAAATGGACATAAACGACATGTAACATAAATCTTGGTGAAAGTACCCACTGAAAAAGTGCGACGAAAGGTGCAGTTAGGAAAAGTGATTTAAAACTGATTAAGGGTGTCAACCAGAACACAACCTTTATTAAGCTTTTCTTGACACCCCTTGACAGCCATATGTGCCATGCCACCCATACACTGCATAAGATATAGGTAAGGCACCCCTACTGCAGCCCTTTGGCCCTACCCACTATATCCTATGTGAGGGCATATCAGCATGAGACAGTGGGAATCTTATTTAGACGAGGATGAGGGTCCCACCTTAGCCTGCACCACACCCTTGGGCTTGGCAGGTGAGGTGAACCCCTCTCCTGAAATGCCATCATTTTCAGATGGTGGTAAAACCTCAAATCGGAGCTAGAGTAGTGCCTCTGCCCACAGGAAGTGGTCACTAGTGGGTGTAGACAACCTAAAAGGTAAGTAGCCCATTAGCTACTACCCTTATCTGCTAGTAACGCCCCTGTATTCAGTAATTAGGTGGCTCCCTGAGACCTGAAAATTAGAATTATTGGCCCAAAGAAGACCAGGACAAAAGAAGACCTGCTACATGAGAACAGAAGCCCTGCTTCAGAAAGAAAAGGCGCCAACCCTGCAAGTTGCAAGAAGAACTCGACAATCACTGCTGTTGTGTCATCCTGACCCCTTAACAGGACTCCAAACCCCTGGATGGCCTCCAGTTTAGGAGATAAATCACCAAGAAGCTCCCTTGGAGTGACGGTATCAACACCCTGCATGCTACAGGCACTGATCCCATGAAATCCGGGTGGCTGACTTGCTGCTCCCCAATGACCTTGATGCAGTTCCAACAATGGCTCAAGATGGCGGCCGAAAAGGAGCTCCTCCAGAGAGCTCCCGGGTTAGGGATTACCATTGGGTATATATCCCTGTTTAACCCCACCATCCTCCATCCGGGGCCCTATCTACTAGATCTAAATTACATCAGGAATTTGTGGGCACAACTCACCGGCCAGATAGGGCTAATTCCTCCCCAAGATCGGCTGGCGGCAGTCTCCTCTGCTACGGTGGCTGGCTGCTGGGTCCTGCGGCTAGGGAGGGGCTCTCAGTGGAGAGGTTGTCCTGAACTGGTTCCTTCATGCTTTGCGGACCGATGATGAGGTGCGGGGGAACACAGATTCCTGTGGCAGATTGGGTGTCCAACAGAGTGGGACCGGAGCGGTGTGGTCTTGCACGGTCGCTCATCCCTTCTGATGCTGCGGTGGCTGGCTGCTGGTTCCTGCGGCAGACAAGGGACTGGGCTGGAGCTCGAGGGACCTGGTGCATAGATAGTCCCGACTGGTTCCACCCTGCAGTGGGGACCAGCACATGACCTTCACGACACCCAGGGGTCGCACTTGGGGTGAAGGGCGGCCTCTTGCTCCAAAGTGGAGGCGCTCTTGACGGGATCCGCGGATGAGGAGCACTCCCTGTTCTCGAGTCGATCAGTAGCGCACACAACATTTACTGAGCGTTGAGGGTGAGATCTTGCCTTGATCCACGGCGCTGAATCCGAGGCACGGAAGGTGGCCCCGGACCCGGCTGAGCACACCGCACTGCCCTAGGGGCTCACACCGGCATACAGGAGGCTTCCGGCAAGGGCTCTTGCTGCCCCCTCGACGTGTCCTGCTGTGCTCTGGCTGCGGTCCCCAGATTTTTATTGCTGCTTGGGCAAGCATCAACCATTCAGGCTCTGAGCCTCCGATGTTGATTTTGCTGCAGTTCCTGCCCAGCGCCCCCTTGCCATGGCACCGAGCCTTTGATGCTCATACCCCGTCCCCTCCACCCGGAGACAGATTTCAATTGAGGAATCTGCCTACACACACTTGTTTCAAAAGGCGCACCAGGTACGTCTATCCTCCTCGTCAAGACATTTTTAACCCCTTGATATTCTCAACCCTTTAGAGGGTCCTGAGCCAAAGCTCCCAAGCTAAAATGGCGGCACCCTGAAGTTAACCTCAGGTAAATGTAAATGTAAATGTAAATGTAAATGTAAATGTAGTATACTTGTAAAGCGCACAGCTGCCCCAGCAACGGGGCGTCCCGGCGCTGTATAACTCTGGGGAACCCGTCCTGGCTTTCCCTGTGGGATGGTCCCTTGCTGGGAGTCCCCAAGGTGGAGCCAGGCATCCCCGGAATTGGTGGGGCCGTTGTGGAGATTAGGCAAGCTAATGCCCAGAGTTGCCGAGTGGAACCCCTGATTAGAGTAAGCACCAAAGCGAGAATTATCAAGTCCGCTGACCAAGGTCCACGACCCTGCCGCGTCGGGAATTGAACCCTGGTCCCGGGCTGACTTCTGCTCTCAGGCCTGCTGCCTCTAACCAGTGAGCCACACTACTCCACCTAGGTCAATCCTCACTGCTTCTGCTCCTGAATCCTTACCCCCAGTAAAGCAGCTCTGCAGTCGCCCCAATTTAAAGTGCATTACTGCCATCTGAATATGTGTTGGTCTAATGATTACCTGTACAGCTTGTAAACTCTGCCCAAAACCTCATGCCTGACTCCAAAATGGTGACCGTTCAAGACATCCTCAACTCGCCTTGCAGTGCCTGACTTTAAGATAGCGCTGCCTCAAATTTCTGTTGCCTTAAATCAATGTTCCTTTGCTGTGCCTGAAATTTCCTCTATTTTTGTTAATTGGCGGGCTACAACTTCATATTGTTCTTAACTACACTAATGTCTTGAATAGTCTACTGTAGTTGTTCTCAACTACCCTAGTGGCCTTGCTTGCTCACCTTAAGACCTCCCCTAATGTCAGGTTCTTGGATGACTACATTCCTTGCCCCGTTGAATAGCTGATGCGTGCCCTAGAATCCGCCTCGCCCTGGTGACCTATGAGAAACACTCCTGTGAGACTTGCTTCCCTTATGCCTGTTTACCGGGAGACCCATCCCCTCCACCCCCTACTACCCTTTTACTTACGTTAGTACCCTACCCTAAACCAACATGTCACGTCCCATCCTGACGTGGACTGGGGAAAACTCCTATAACTTGGTCTACCCCCCAACCTCTCCAAAACCACTGCTAAATCATTCAGGCACGCCACCCTAAAAATTCACCCTGAGATGCTGGTATCCAACCTGCGCTTCAACGCAGACAGTGGCACTTGCATAAATGACCTTATCTTCTATTCCAAAAGAATCGCCGCCTGGCACAAAACCTTAGCACACCTTCTTAACGTTCGCTCAACTAGAAACATTCCATCTGGCACCAAACTCACCATTGCCCCCTCCTCTCCCCTCCGAGCGGACCTTACCATCATCCTCTACAAAAATGGCATAGTTCTGATCCAAGCCTCAACCAATAACCTTAATAAATATGCAGATCTTTTCATCCTCCTCAGAAACCATGTGCACGACACGGAGAGGGTAACTGACTCCCACACCAACAGCCCACCTTCCTGCCAGCCTACTGTGCCTAGCCACCCGCATACCCCCACCACTATGGCTTCCATCACTGTTCATCCTATCCCCTCCAGCCTATCCACTGACCCTGGCCATGGATTCTCCCCTACACCTTTGATCTCCTCCCACCTAGCGCCCCCCACCAACTGGAAGTGTGGTTCTTTCCCAAAGAACCCAAACTCAGTTTGAACTAGCCTTTCACCGGCCCTCAACACCGATCAACCTAACCATTATAGCTCGCTCCCGACACCTCCAACAGAGTTGCCCCAGACCTCTGCTCACCTCCCCGCCAGCCATCTTCCATAACCGCGAGCTTGTTACGTCTCCAAAGACACTAGAATTTGCTCAAGCTAACCTCTCACCCCACCACCTTTATTTACCACCTGCACTGCTCCTGAACCTTCGCCCCCTTCCCCTCTAGCACCCCCAGCCTATACTGATCTCCAAATTCTTCACTCCAGAGTGGCTTATCTAACCCAGAGCATCCATAGCTCCATTCTGGACCTGATGAACCTCCTTCGCCTTGCCGAACTCTCCCTTGCTAACCTCAAGCCACCTCAATCCTCCCCCCTCAGATCACCGAGCCTCCCATGCACCCACTTCCGCTACCTCTGAGACATCTTCGCCCGTGCAAGCAACATTGCCACCTTTCAGAGGTTAAATCCCGAGCTCTTGCACTCACTTACAATTCCACCACTGCCACCTCTACTCCACTGAACCTCACGGGAGACGAAATCCTAGCCATCCTCCAAGACCACAACTCTGTCCAAGCCATCCCTCACCCTCTAGATACGAGTCCTGAACACCCTATCTGCACTGTCACCATCAACCCCAACAGGCCAGCTACCCTCCACAACAGAAGTGTGGTTAAAAGCAACCTCGCGCCTGTACTACTGTCCGTCCAGACCCCTGACACTCCCCCAGACCTCCCACTATCTGGCCTCTTAATCAATTGCCGATCGGCAGTTAAGCATGCCTCTGATATTGCAGACCTCATCCTGAACAAAAATGTAGACCTAGCTATACTAACCGAATCCTGGCTCAATGAATACTCTTCTTCTTGTCTGGACTTATTATTCCCTCCTAACTACAAAATTGCTAGACTGGACAAGCACTCCAACAGGAAAGGTGGAGGCATTGCCTACATCTACGATCCTCCCTCCTGTTCACGGAACTCCTCGCGGACTCCACTGACTCCTGCAAATACCTAGCCCTCTCTATTTCCAGCAGATCATTACATCTTTGCAACTTGCACATCTTTTACCACCCCCCAGGTTTGAACGACTCTTTCACCGATCACCTGTTGGAAATCATCACAACTAAGATTTTCTCGAATGCCAAAGAGATTTTCCTTGGTGATTTCAACCTGCATTGGAATGAGCCTAAAGATCCCTACGTCAATGCCATCAAATACCTCCTAACTGAGCAAGCCCTGACTCAAGCCTGCTCTCTGTCAACTCACTCAAAACGTGCCACCCTTGACTGGATCATCTCTAAGGAATCCTCAATCAAGCTTGTCTCCATAGACCCATGTGACTGGTCTGACCACCACACCATCTCCTTCGTTTTACCTGGGACCCTCAAGACAAAGACACCGCAATCGGTGATTCCCAAATGTTCGATCAGAGACACTAAAAACCTTGCCCTTATGAAATTGGAAGCTTGGCGCAAATCTGATCTCCCACCTCTCGCATATAACTACGGTGAGTGACTTCAATGAACTTTACTCAGCGTCCATATCGAACATTCGGGACAACCTTGCCTCTCTAAAACTAAAAAGGTCACAAATCAAAGACACATACCCCTGGTATTCTGGTTCCCTCAACTTGGAGAGGAGATCCCTATGACAATCTGAAAGGATCTGGAGACAGCACCCCTCTGCTGCTCACCTTAAACTTCTCAGTCAGGCGAGAAACTCCTACAACAAGCACATCCTCAATTCAAAAAAAGAATATTTTTAGATCGGAATTGGGGAATGCCAAGAATAGACTCCGCAAGCTCTTTGAACTGGTCAAACACCAATCAAATCAACTGCCTAAAACACAGAAAGAATCCCCTAAGTCTCTAATATCTTCAGAGAAATTCTCCTCTTTCTTTGCTGATAAAATCACGGCACTAGGAATCGTACTCAGTACCGCTGCTTACTCTCAACCCCCTCCTGACCTGCCCCCCCTTTCCGCACTACCCTCACTGGCATCACCTAAAAACCAAGCTCGCTGGACCCACTTCGAATACTATGACGAAGACTCCATCTCTAAAATCCTCTCTACCTTACACCCAAATAACCACCTCAATGACCATCCAACTGCCTCGCCGCTGCCTCCCAAGCCATAGTTCCTTGCTGGATTGCATAAATCAACGCCTCTCTCCAGCAGGGATTGATCCCGGCCCCCTTGAAAGCTGGCCAAGTCCTACCTATTTTAAAAAAACCATAGCTGGATCCTGCCTCCCCTGACAATTTCAGACCTATCTCCAATATCTCTCTGTTAGCCAAAGTGTTAGAGAAGTGTGTCCAACAGCAACTAAGTCAGCACATAAACAACTTCCACCTACTTGATGACTTTCAATCTGGATTCAGACGGGGGCACAGCACGGAGACTACCATGCTCCACATCGTGGACGACGCCCTCCAAGCCCTTGACCAAGGCAAAAACTGCCTTCTAATCCTCTTAGATCTATCCTCCGCCTTCGATACGGTCAACCATGAAAAACTAATCGAACGCCTTAAACTCAGGATGGGTCTGGATGGCGTTGTCCTAGAATGGTTAAGGTCCTTCCTCCATAACCAATCTCAGAGACTCCTCATTGACGGCAACTTATCAGCTCCCACCACGGTGACAGTTGAAGTCCCCCAAGGTTCAACCCTGTCAACCACCCTCTTTAATCTTTACTTAGAGCCACTCACTGAAGTTCTTCGTACCGCCAACATCTCCTACCATATGTACTCGGACGACACCCACATATACATCAATATTGCATCACTCAAGGAGATCCTTACCCTGAACGAGACCCTGAAACTAACTGTCCAATGGCTAGCCGCTAACCAACTGAAACTCAATGCAAAGAAAACTGAATTTCTCCTGATCTCCCCCTCAATAGCCAACCCGGATATTTAGATGCGGATCAAGGCCATCACAGCCTTAAACTGCCCCCTGACCATTATGGACTCTGCCAAATCTTTGGGAATATTCCTCGACTGTAACTTGAACATGTGAGACCACATTAACTCAATGGTTAAATCAGCTAGATTCCACCTGAGCTACCTGTAGAAGCTGAAACCTTTTCATCGATGCTCCTGGCTTAAAAATGGCAGTCCAAGCACTAGTCATCTCTAGACTGGAATATGGATGTTCCACCCTCACAGGATTACCTAAGATCTCCTTGGCACCTCTAAAAGCCTGCCTCAACGTGGCCGCCAGACTACTCACAGGTGCTAGGAAATCTGGCCACATCTCGCCACATATGAAAACACTAAACTGGCTCCCTCTGGAGGCCAGAATACAGCTGAAACTGGCATGCATTACACATAAGGTGCTATACACAAAATCCCCTGCTTATCTGGCACAGAAACTGGTGATATCTGGAGGAAGCAGGAGCTCCCGGTCCGCTAGAAACCTCCTGCTCCAACCTGCCCATTTTCAGAAAAAAAGAACCTACAATAGGGCATTCTCCGGAGCAGCACCAAGAATTTGGACGTCTTTCCCACATGACATCAGAAAAATCTCTTCTCTACTACATTTCAGGAAGGAGGTCAAAACTTCCTCATGGGTAAATTCCTGGTCTAAGGCCTACTCTCATCTACCACAGTGTGCCTGACGAATCTAAATCTAATGCTTCTTCCTCAGATAACCAACTCACCCCGCCAAGAAAATGTGAGGATTCTGTTTTTACTGATCCTAATTATAACCGTAACCATACATTTGTGTCCCCTTTTGTCTCTATGCTCTCAGCACCCCTACCCCGCGCCAACCTTTGTATATTTCTGTACTTGAGACTGTTTGTTTGTTAAACTCTGTAAACCATGTAAAGTGCTCTGATACCCTCACTGGTCAAGTTTGTGCTCTATAAAACAGACTTTTTTTAAAGCAAGAAGATGTACAACAACTCCAAAGGGTCAGATCTGCCTCTCCACCAAATTTGGAGGCACCAGGACCTACTAAAGCAATGGTGTACCAATACCCCAATGGTGTGCCAGATCCCCAAAAGTTAAAACCAAGAAAAAGAGTCCACTCTGGACTCCAAAGCACCAGAAGCAAGCACCCATCAAGTTCTTTGTCCATGGTCTGGGAACAATCCATCTAAAACTGCATGCAATTGACTGCTGAGAATGGTGGAATAACATAGCAAGATGTGAAGAGTAGCAATGCTCCAATGCTTATTCTCCAGCCATGTGGTTACATGTTGCCGTGTGTGTAGATTTATTTGGCTGGTGAAGCCAGAAGAAATAGTGCAGACGATGGGGATAACATCGCATTATTTGTGCCATAAGATTAACACAGCCTACATACATCAGCATACATCAGCCAATGTATGACAACACACAATCATGACATATTTCTCAATACAAGTGACACAGATGGACGAGCAGATCCTAAGGCAGAGCACCAAAATAATTTCCAATAATTGCACACAGAGAGTCTGATTGCACACTAGATGCATTTACAGGAGCAAACACAAGGAATGTCAAGGAAGAACCTCAAATCAGTCAGCCCGCACAATACATAACCTCCATCAACCAAATGATGGATCCATAACAATGGCTGCAGTTAGCATTCAGTGTCTCCTGTAACAGAAAGACAGAGTGGGCCAAGTTGAGCTGCAACACAATACACTTATAGATAAGTTACAGTTGCTCGCTGTATGGAAAAGTGTGGATCCCAAGGAGAAGGGTGCGCTTAAAACTAAGGCCAATGGTGACATGGATACCAGAGTTTAGGATACTGATGGGTGAAAGGGTCAGCCAGTTGCAAGGGTCACAATTGTGGAACTACACAACCCACCACAACTCCAACTCTACTAACAAATAAACACCTAATACTTCCAGATGTTATGCAGTGGTAAATTAATGTAAGTTAGCACAGCCACTGTTATCTACTGTTCAGATGGAGCATCAAATAAATCAAATGCTAGAAGATTGGGAGGGAGAAGAGAGGAAACTAGTATTTAGGACAAGCAGCACCTAAAGGATCTCATAGGCAATTCATACTCCATGAGGCAGTTGCGTACTGCTTATGTAGGAAATTGGAGTATTAGTCGAGGGGGTAAGAACCCACCTCAAATAATATTCACAATCCTTGCTAGCGAAAACCACTAATGTCACTAAATAAACATTTGCTTAACCTTTGGATAGCTTGACACAAAGAGGTCAAGCTTAACTTATCGGCAATGTGAAAAGTATACAGTATTCAAAAAGTAATAAAATGAAAACACAACTCAATAAAATCCAATTTAGAAACATAAAGAATATTTTAATAATTAAAATTGCACCAAAACAACAGAAACTAGAGATTTGATTTTTTGAAGCTTGAATAAAAAACAGCACCAAAAAGCACAATGCACCAATCATGGTTATCTTGTTGTGCTAGATCAAAAGTTAAGAATGGCTACAATGGAGCATGGTTTGGATACAGGGACCACGTTCATCCAGGTGGAAAGTTTACCTTCTGACATAAAACCTTTTATATAGAAAATATGGTAATTGATGAGTCATTGGAGGAGCAAGCTGCAGGCTGGATCTGAAGCTGGGCTTGATAAAGTCGAGAAAGCTCTCTACAGGGTAGGTCTGAACGAACTCTGTGCCACGAAAGGCCTTAACTTTGATCAAATGCTGTTGCATCGGTCCCGATGAAGTCATCTACATTCCAACAAAGAGCAAGTCAGATCTCCCTTAGCAGGGCAAACTGGAAAGCTGAGGCCAACCATTGAGTAAATGTCAATAGCTGTGGCTTCGATGGAGGTTCCGGTCTCCAATGGTTCTCCAAGCAGAAAGATGGCAAAAGGTTTTGAAGTCCCACTTCTTGCAGTTTGGGGACAGGAGGAGTGTACTTTAACAACAGTCAAGAGTCCAGTACCTGGGGGGGCACCACTCAGGGTTGGATTCACTCCAATAGAGGCCAACAGCAGGGTCCATGGCAGGTCAAGGTGGAGATGGTCAGCTGGGCAGTTGCAAGTTGTGAGGCCTCTGGAAGCTTGTTGTATTCTTGTTGCTCAATCAGGTCAGCCAACTGACACTTAGAGTCACTTCAGAGGCATCATGAGTCCTGGGTTCAAAGCAAGCCTGCGCAGTCTTTCTTCAGGGCTCAGACAGCAAGAAATTCCTTCTTCTGATATTCAAAGGTCCAGGAGAGTTCTGAGAAGTGTCCTAGACATGCCACATTTATAGCCCAAACCAGGCTGTAGGTGGGGAAACTCGTATTTGCTCCCTAACTAATGTTAAGCCTTCCCAGGTGTGACTCTAATCATTTCTGAAGTACCTGCTGTGTGTTTTACTTTAAACTATCTACCAGTATCTTCCTTTCCCTAAATAAACCATGGTAGAACCGTCTGGCCCCTGGTCAGAGCTCCCCGTGCTGTCCCCTGGTCAGAGCCACCTGTGCCCACACAGAAATTTGGCTATGAAAATGGGCAAATCCTCCCTTGTTGTCAATTCAAACGAGTTCTGGAGCAGCTCCCTCCTGATCTCCATCTACTTATGACAAAGCTGGCATTCTTTGATACTCAGGAAGGAGCTTAGCACAGCCCCCAGGAGATCCTCTAGGAACAAACAGTACTCCACCACCAGAGCATCTTTGGAGTTCCCGTCCGCTGGCACCCTTGACAGAAGAGAAAAGTTCAATCTTTGTTGTTCATGTCCGCTTGCACCTTCGACAAAAAGGAAAAGTCTGGTTCACACCTAACCAGAGCCATTTGGAAAAGATAATAAACACAGAGATACTCTATGGCTTGCAGGCTACAGAGAGAGATGTTTGCGCAGCCTCGGAACTACATTATGAGGGGGTGCTGAGGATGCCGTGTATGCTACCAGCTGTGGAGGCAACTGGGGGAACTGAAAGCAGAAAGGTAGGAGAGAGTTGGGACAGCCAGACAGACAGCAACAGGTGTGAGGCGAAGTGCTGTGCAGTCGCATCACTGAGTGCAGCGTCCCAACTAAGACTGGGTGCGGCTTGCAGGATAGCCTGGAGAGCTCCCACTTGGCCTGCAGCTCCCGCAGAGCACAACACAGCACACCACAGCCCGCAGATTCCCGTGTTTCATTCCGCTGGTAATTGCTGCCCCACTATTACAGTCTACTCCTCCTGGGTTCGACCATCAGTCATCAGCCCCAGGAGTGTGCCGGTGCTAATCACTGCCTTCTATCATCCTCCCCCACACTCACCTATCAGCTCACCTATTAGCCCAAGGTGCATGTCTAGGTGTGCTGCCCAACGACCTGGCGATCTTGCTGGACTAATATGTTTTGCACTTTCTGCAGAAGTGCCATTCTTTCAGCACGTTCATCATGTTCGGCAGCTGGTTGTTTGTGGAATGCAGCTCTGGCCCGTGGCTTTTGTGTTTTTTTTAGCTTTGGTAGGGCGCTGCTTTGCTTACCAGGACACTAGGACACTGGACCTTACCAGATCACAGCCAATGCGGTAGCATGACAGGGTAACATGGCATGTGACGCTCCCGGATTCTCTCTATCGCCAGTTAAGCATCCCCTTGGTAAGGTTCTTGAACAACAGCGAATAGAGTGGCGGACAAGTAGAGAGGGAGCAAGGGAGTGGTTTGGGGATGCAAGGAGTGAGGCCGTCTCATGCAGGGTGTTTCAGTACATGCGGAAAAATCACCCGGTGATCTAGTATGAGCTGCGGCATCTGGTATGAGGTAGGGGTGGTATGAGAGCAGGCGGAGATCAGCTCTTGAAAAATCTTGAAAACCTCCTGAGTTGAAGGGGGGAGAGTGCCTGGACTCCACCTGTGAGACATTATCCAATTAGCAGCTCCTCATTCCCATCACTTAAATATGCTAAAAGTAAGGGCCTAAGGTATACAACCCAGGGGAGGAAAGGAGAAAAGCACCAAGAGCAACGGATCAATTAGACTGACTAAACAAACAAATAGAGGTGTACTACAGCTGGACCAGAATAGGTCCAAACAAACAAGAGACACATTGCACATGTGCACACAAAGGTACGAACCCCAGGGGAGAAACAATATGAGATCTGGGTGGGAAAGGCAAACGGCCACATCGATAATCAATAAAAGAAAAAGGAAGACCAAAGTTCATAATGAAACCGCTAAGAAAAATTCGGGGATGGAAGAAAATGACTCTTCCCAATGCTTGACTCTGTTAGTGGTAGACTATACTTCATCCACCAAAGCAATAAAAACTTGATACCAGCCAAATATCTTTACAAACTTTTCATTTGTGAGGGATGCAGGGGTGGTACTATGCTCAAGCAACAAAAACCTTAATTGCCTCCCATCCCCACTGCACCCAGTGGTTTTAGAGCAATCAATCTCCACAGCCGACAAGCTAGAGCTGGCAACTGAAGAGATCACAAGCATGGCCAAAGAATCCCCAGGCACTGGTGGCTACCAAGGAATAATAGCCAAAAAAAGGAAAGTGGTAATCGGGCAAGGGAAAATACAAATGCATTCTGCTTCACCAACTCCATAACAGAAAAATCTATGGCAAACTTGATATTATCAAGCAATAACTGTAAAGGGAACACAACCTCTGTTTTGACAGATGTCGTTGGGGCTTCTGTTGTTCCGCTCGAACTGACAATTACAATCCTATCAAGTACAAACCTAACCCACAAAACAGCCTCTTCAATCAAGTCTCACAGGGCTGCATCTCCAATGAACCAAGATAGCTTCATAGATGGCTTTGTACAAACACACAACGGGCCACTTATAAAGGGGAACAAAAACGAACCACCAACGAGGTTCGCCAACCACAGGAAATAAAGGAATCACTACACAGATACCTGCCAACAGGTCGGGAAGACCTGCACACCCTAAAATCTGCTCTGTCCAAGGTACCACACGGCAACATTAAGTTGGATCTGCAGCACAATATGGCAGGCACAGTTAACTTCCCCAGTCCAATCGACTTGGTTACAGCTGCTCAACCAACCTAAAAATTGCCCTGCGTTTAACAACAGCGAACGAAAAAATACACACATAGAAGGTTCAAACAGTGAAGCAATTAATACCTCATTCCTCACAACGCAAGAATGGGAATGGTTAGTAGCCTCATACACCCCTGATCCCCTGCAGCAGGATTATCAAAACACTAGTAATGAAGAGAAACAAATTGGCGCAAAAAAGCTATGGGCATCTCTTGTAACTACAATGCAACTTCCAATAAAAGCATTGCAGTACCATTCTGATAACATTGATATCACAGTATCTATCCTTAACTCCCTGGCTATTCATGTCTCAGACATTGACACTAAACTATAGGACATAAATACCTTGATCAAAAGGGCCCAGGCAGAAATACAAATAATACAATTACATTGCATATGTGTTGCGATAATTGACAAACTTTCAACCCTTCCAGCCGCAATGGGAGATCTCCTATTGGATATAAAGAAGGTGATGAATACGGCAAGAAAAGCAGACCAAGACAGCCAAGGGAAGGGCTCCACAGAGGGAACACCTACCATCTCCATGAAGGGACCTACAAAAGACTCCCCCGAAACTACATAAGGCACTGGCCCATGCCAACTTGGGGATGACAAACACAACAGTAGAACACACAAGCGAGAAAGGATCAAGCAGAGAGGGCCAGCGTAGGAGGGGTATTAGGATATATCTAATATCTAGAGTCCAAAGGTCATCTACTGCATTCTGTGGGAGAGCTGTCAACCAGAATGGGCCCATGCTTGCCATAGCAGCCTAATAATGGAGAAAAAGGGGAAAAAATGGAAACAGAGGAGGAAGGCAAGAAAGAGGAAGATGGGATATTGGTGCCAATACAACTACAACAAAAGCAAATAAAGTCACTCAGAGTGGACATAGGAGGTGGTATCAACAAGCAACAACTAATATTGTTAAATATATACTTCAACCACAAGAAAAAATCTATGGAGTTAAACTCTTGGGATACGAAAGTACAAGACTACTATCAGAAGAATCAACAATTAAATTTGAATATGCATCTAATGGGAACCCGAGAATGGGTTGAATAACTGGAAGAACAATTTTCGGCATGCCACATCCCCCAACAGGAAGAATGTAACTGGAGAAAGCAATCTAGGCTAGCTAAGACATTTATAAGGGACATGGAACAACTGAGCTTCTGTGCACAAATGGGCAGTTCTCAGGAGACCACCCTCCGGCGGCGACATTTCACAATGCGCCAGTCAGCACTATAATAGATTACACCTCTGTAACCTTACCTTTGATCAGCAAAGTCGCAGAGTTTCAGATAGGTATATCATATTTAAGTGACCACTTACCTCAAGAAATAACAATGACCCTACAAGACACAATACTAACTCAGTCATTGGTGGGTCGTAGCTATAGTCATACAGTTAATCACAGAAGGATAAAATGCAAAACTCACCAACCAGTAAAATTGCTGGCCCTGCAAAAGACACTTTGGGACAAATCCAAGGGCTCAGATTCAAACGTGCTAACATGCAGGAAACTTTTTATCCAAAGGTTAGGAGAAATGCATGCGGAAAGGGAAGGGCTTTGCTCATCATTAAGAGAAATTCTCAAAAATTGATTTCTCCCCTACCGTCAAATAAGCCAATCAACCACCTTCCCACTTTGCAAAACTCCCATTTAAGGAAACTAAAGAAAGCAATAAACAGAACATTACAGAGGCTGGGGTGAATCATCCCAGACCCTATCATCCAGAAGGAGCAAATTCAACTAAAAATAAAAAATAAAAAGATAATCTGGCAAGTAAAAAGGTAAGCAGAGGAGAATTTGTGGGCCACGGTCTTATACGACTCAAAAACCAAGACAGTGCAAGATTATGGTGCACGATAAGCAGCTTTCAGAACCCAAGGGTACACTGAGTACACTGAGTCAATTCACATTTAATGGAAGAAGCATGAGCATTCTACCTATGGCATCACTTCAACACAGAATCCTGAAGGATTCACAATTGGGAAACCCAGACCCAGTTACATATCTGGGGATAAATCGCCTGACCAAAACAAGTAATTGGCAATCGCCTCTTTCATATTACGTCAAAACAGATTAGAAACAGGATAGCAAAAGACAGGCTGGAGTGTGCGCTGGGCCCTAACTGGATCCCTCTGATCCTGTTTAGACAAGACACGGCCTACTGGGTGGCATTAACACCTCTACTGACCTCTTAGTCAGCTTTGATGTAGAGTCACTCTACACCTGTATACCTCAGGAAGAAACTTTACAATCTATCAGAGGTATTTTGGACTCACGCGACCTGGACAGCATCACCCCTGTAAGTTTCATCATGGAGTGTGCCCGCTTGGCAATGATGGAGAACTTCTTTATGTTTGAAGAACAAATCTATCTCCAGATCTCCGGGACATCCATGGGGAGTATTTTTGCGCCAAGTTTGGCGAACCTGTATGTCTACCTTTTTGAGACACAGTATGTTCTCGACCACAGCAACCCGTTCCATCATCATGTGGTGCTGTGGAAGAGATACATCGACGACATCCTGGTGGTGTGGCGTGGCATCACGAGTGCGGTTCAAGACTTCCACACCTGGCTCAACAGACAGAACAGGTTTTTTAAATTCACTGTTGAGATCAGCCACACCCGGCTATCGTTCCTGGATATCAGTATCTTCCCACAAGAAGGGAGACTGGGATGTGAATTGTACAAGAAGCCCATGGCTAAGAACTCATTATTAGCCTTTAACAGCCATCATCTGAGGGCTTTACGAGAGAATCTGCCCGTGGGACAGTTTCTACGGTGTCGAAGAAACTGTTCTGAGAAGCCTCCATTTGAGAAACATGCTAAGGCTTTGGCTGAACAACTCAAAGATCGTGACTACCCACAACGTCTGGTTAGACAAGCCTGGAAACGAGCCTCAAATAATGATCTGGATGCCCTGTTGGATACACGTACTATAAAGGAACCCCTCAATCGCCTGACATGTGTGAACACATTTAGCACATCATCCAACCAGGTGAAGAAAATCATATGCAGACTTTGGAAGATCCTGAATGTGACTACAGTGAAGATCCCTCCTCCTCTGTTTTCTTTCCAAAAGGGCCCGAGCTTACGCGACAGCTTAGTCCACACAAGGCCGAAGACCAACAGCAATACCAAGGAGCCGGCCAACACATTGTGGGGCCTTCCAGCTGTTTGAGGGCATTTTCCATGTAGCACCTGTAATGCCTGTCCACAGACTAAGAAAACACAGAGTGTTGATTTTGGAACAACACGTCCATGGATTCTCAACACTCATACCAACTGTAACTTGGATAGGGTCATTTACATGATCACTTGCCCTTGTACGTTAAGGTATATCGGATACACGACTCGAAAGATCAAGTTAAGGATTAGTGAACATAAAAGTACTATCCGGTGTAACAAACAGGCAACAGGTCTTACCAATCACTTCCTCGAATTGAAACACAAGGCTGAAGATATGCAGCGGCTCGTTCTTGAGCGTCCTTTCATACCTCCCCACATCACCGATGTGGTGAGCTTCCTGTTTTTAAAAGAACAGAAATGGGTTTTTCGCTTGAAAACAAACGTTGTGGGGCTTAATAATGAGATCCCGTGGGTCTCCTTATGATTGGGACACACACACTCCCTAATCTTCTGGTTCAATAGTTGATCCATTACCAGCATGCTTTGTATAGTCTGCGGTCTTATACAACAGTTAGCAATAGGCCTGACGTCCACTATCCTGCTTATCCTTAATGAGCAGCCAATATCTAAAAAGCTTTTTTGTCCTTAAAGTACTGTCCTCTCTATATGCCCGACTTTGGCTGCATCATTGATTAACCCTTGACACACCTACAGAGAGGTACACTATCCAGCATATGGGACATATGTATAATTCATATATTATCTCTGTATGTTAATTCAAGCATTAAGACCATTAGCAATCCATCTGTAGTCCATTAAAAGGCGTCTATCCTATGATATTTATTATCAACTGCTATGTTATCTAGGTTCATATGCATACACAGTGAATTCGGCACCACGCATGTGCATAGGTGAGACACTGATCTCCTATACATGCCTAATGGTGTTTCCCTGGTGTCAGGTGTTAGGGATTAACCAATAAGGAGGCATACACAGTGAATTCGGTACTACGTATGTATATAGGAGAGACACTGATCTCCTACACATACTCAATGGTGTTTCCCTGTTGTCAGGTGTTAGGGATTAACCAATAAGGAGGCATACACAGTGAATTTGGTACTGCGCATGAGTATAGGAGAGACACTGATCTCCTACACATGCTCAATGGTGTTTCCCTGTTGTCAGGTGTTAGGGATTAACCAATAAGGAGGCATACATAGTGAATTCGGTACTATGCATGTGTATTGGAGAGACACTGATCTCCTACACATGCTCAATGGTGTTTCCCTGGTGTCAGGTGTTAGGGATTTACCAATAAGGAAGCCTATATAGAGACACTGTCCCGCTCTAGTCTTTACCTCCCCTTCGGCTTGGTCAAAGACAGAGGTACCGACGGACAGGTAAGTCCTCCACTGGTCAGACAGCATTACCATACTTTTTATACCAAACCCCTGTTTAATCTAGTATCTTTATGGTTTAGTTATCAACCTGTTCCATTCTGTAAACTCCTAGCATGTGATCCACATTGTATGTAATGATTTCAGTTAACCATGGGACTCTGTCCCCTAGGAAATCTCTAAATATATCACAATTCCATAGGTATGTCATCAATCCCTTGCCCCTGTGCGGTTGGTTTATGGCCTGCAGACATTTTCAACAATAGGGTTTCTGTTTTTACAGAGAACACACTCAGAATTAAGAAGTGTGTTTTCCTATTCTTTTTATTTTATATAGAGCGGGGCCTCCCACACCCAGCAGTTGCCGGGCGAGGTGAGGTCTACTCCCACATAAAGCTGGGTGAGTACTTACATTTGGTCAATAGAACTATGCATTGAGCACCCTATATGCCTCTATCTCTCAAGGTTTTTGCTTTTGTATAACTTTAGTACAGTATAGCGTTTGATTTGAGACTGTTAGCTAGTTTTCTAACCTTCAATGTTTTTATGATTATCACTATTTTGGTTACAGGAATGGATGAACACCCTACATTTTCTGGATACTGAAGCAGTCACTTGTACTCCAGGTCTTTGGTAGGGGTATCATACCAGTTCTTATTAATTACATTTACACTGAAATTCTTCTTCATTGCAGTAGCATTTTTCAAACTAGGTCCTGAGGAAAGCCAGGTTAACATTAACCATTATGGCTGAAACATGTCGACCCTGATCCTATTGCCTTGAGATAGTTATTATTTCAAACTATCTGGTTTTGTCACTTCTATTTAATCTTGGCACTTGGCAAACACTAAATAAAAGATGGTGGTGTTTTCCGGTAGCTATTTTTAACCTGCACTTTTTCATGCACTGCACTTTTCAACATTTTTCAGCACCACTCTACTGAGAACTTGGACAGTTTAGTGTCTTCTAGATGCAGTGTGAGCACAGTCCCCCTCATTGAGGGGTGCACTTCACTGTATCTATATATCTCAGTCCCAAATGACAATGCTCCGCCAGTGAGGTGGGCTGATGGGACGTGTCTCAGAACTGAGTCCATTGGGGTTTTTCTCGCTTAACAGTCTCACCATTTTGTGGACCAGTGTTCTCCTAGTTTTGTTATTTGCAAAAGAAAAGATCACCTTGGTTGTTTAGAGAACTATTTTTCACATTGCTTGCTCTTTTTAACGTACTGCTGACCATTGACTTCTAAATTACAGAATTGTGGGAACTTTTATTCATCTGCTTTTCTTTTTTAAACAATGTTTCATCACAACAAAATACTTTTATAGCAACTTTTTTAACAGGGTGCAATTTCAGCATAATCTCTGGTAAAAAAATCAAATTGTAACATTTGGTCTTAATTTTGGAGAAGTTAAGACGCTACTGTTACTCTCTTTTTTTTTTTTAAGTTTGAATTTTATTAAGGAATGAAATAGAAAAGCAGTACAGGAAGAAACAATCATAAGTTATAAAAAACACAACTTTTCTCTTACATTACAGTGGGATTATTCATGAAAATAAAAAGAACAATATGTATTGAAGAAATGCAAGAATATTGAGGAGAAGGGAAAATCATTAAAAGTATAAATCTTAGAAATAACAATAAGAAAACATAGTGTGTATCAATAAACTCATATATATTAAGACAAAACATTCATGGTGGTTTTTGAACTTCGACATTGCGTAATGGAGAAATGGGAGGTGGTCTGGAGATCTGGGATAGGTATTCGGTAAGGGGGATCCATAGTAGGTCACGTTTAATTGCTAGGGAAATAGGGGATACAAAATTTGTGTCAAGACGATGGTTAAAACACACTGCGTTCCACCATGCAGTGAAGGAAACATCATTAGCCCGTTTCCAATGTGATGTAATATGATGAAAGGCTATGGCAATCAGGAGGTCCAGTAGTTTGAGTTTGAGGTGGGATCCAGAAAGATCAGGGGAAAGGGAACCTAGAAAAATATGAAGGATGGAAAAGGGATGAGTGATGTTGAAAATTTTTTGGATTTGGGACCAAACTAAATGCCAGAAATGGAGAGTGGGAGGGCATTCAAAGAGCATGTGTTTCAAATCAGCTATAGGACAAGAACAGGACCAACAGGTGGAAGGAGTGTCTGATGAGAAAGATGATAGAATAAAGGGAGTATATAATGTACGATTATAAATAAAAAATAAGGTTTGGGTAGTATTGGCAGCTCTAGATGTTTTGTGAATTTTAGACCAAATTTTATCCCAAAAAGTAGGGAGCCAGTTTTGAGACAAGTCTTCTTCCCAAGCCAACTCAACCTTAGTTTTAGAGCGTGCAGTCGATGATTGTAGAGTTTTATATAGAAAAGAAGCAGAGGGGGATTGGTCAAGGGCATTAGAGATGGAAAGATGAGGTATAGGAATAGAATTGGTATTGGGAAGATCGGAGAGATATTGGAGAAGGGATGGGATCAGCGATAAATATTGTTTACGAGAAGAGGAAGGTAGTGAAAATTGTTCTTGAAGAAGGTGAAAGGGGAGAGAATCAGCACCAGAAAAAAGTTGAGAAATCCATTTTAAACCACGAGAGTGCCAAGATTTCCAATAGAGTGAGCGATTGCGAATTTGAAGATGCTTATTATGCCAAATAGGTTGAGTGTGAATAGAAGAAGTAGAAGGATAAGAGGATAATAAGTAAGGCTGAAGAAGGGAGCGAGTGCGAGAAATTATAGGAGATCGAAGAGAGGAGACATTAGAGGAAAAGGAAAGAACTTCACTGAAGTCATAGGGATGAAGGAAGGATGATTCTAGCGTGAGCCAAAGTGGAGGATAATACGGAAGATCTGAAGAGAGCCAGCGTAAAGCTTGTTTTAAAGAAAAGGCAATATGATATGCTTTAAAATTGGGGAATTTGACCCCGCCCATAGATTTATCCCTCTTCAAAACAGAAAGAGCTATTCGAGATCTTTTTCCTTTCCATAAAAATTTCAGCAAAATAGAATCTATTAACTTGAAGTAATGATTTGGGATGTGAATAGGAGTCATAGAAATGGTGTAGAGAACCAAAGGCGCTAGCATCATTTTTATGGAGTCCAATCGTCCCCACCAAGAAAGAAAGAGAGGATTCCAACGTGTGGTAGAAGTAGTGATCTTAGTAGAGAGAGATTCAAAATTAAATTTGAGGGTATCAGAAAGGCGAGGGGCGAACCAGACACCCAAATATTTAATCTTAGAGGGTTGCCAGGAGAAGCCAGAGGTGTCAAATAGATGTTTGTGGCATAATGGGTTCAGGGGGAGTATTTCACATTTGTCCGTATTAAGTTTATATCCAGATACGATAGAGAAAGCAGAGACTTGATTAAGGAAGGAAGGTAGAGTTGTTTGAGGGTCGGAGCAGTAAAATAAAATATCATCCGCGTAGACCGATAACTTAACCTGTTGGTGGGAGCCATATTGAAAACCAGAAATGTGCTCATCTCGTCTAATTTTAGTTAAGAAGGGCTCTAAAGCTAGGATAAATAGAAGAGGAGATAGAGGACATCCTTGACGGACTCCTCTGCGAAGAGGAAAATAATCAGAAGTGATACCGTTGGCAAAGATGGAGGCGTGGGGACTGGAATAAAGTAAAGAAATAAGAGAAATAAATTTAGGTGGAAAACCAAACCAACAAAGAGCTTGAAACATAAAATCCCACCCTATTCTATCAAAGGCCTTTTCGGCATCGAGAGAAATGGCAGCTAGAGGAGATGGAAGAGAGGTCGCTTTACTTAAAATGTTAAAGAAAACACGAGAATTATCGGACGACAAGCGACCTTTAACGAATCCGGATTGCTCCGGGCCGATAAGTTCTGGGAGTAGAGGGTCAAGTCTAAGGGCTATAATTTTGGCGAAAATTTTATAATCAGTGTTTACCAGAGAAATTGGGCGATAATTTTTACATAACGTATGATCTTTATCTGGCTTGGGTATGAGACAAATTAATGCTTCCTGAAAAGATCCCTGAGAAGATCCAGATTGAACAAAGGACTGAAATAATAGTAAAAGCTTAGGGAGGAGAAGGGAGGAGAAATGATTGTAAAACTCAATAGTAAAACCGTCCGGTCCTGGGGCTTTGCCTCTACGGAGGATCGAAACCGCATGTGAAATTTCAGAGGGGGAAATGTCCAAATCCAAGGATTGAAAATCTACATGAGAAGATTGAGGGGAAGGGATATCTTGGAAATATGATAAAAGGTCATCAGGATCAGGGCTAGACTCAGGAGTGTATAAAGTTTGGTAAAATGAGACAAACTGAGCTAATATATCTTTGTCTTTGAACAGAGAAACACCGGCAGAATCTAGCAAGGACTCAATCTTTGTTCTTTCTTTGCGTATTTTTAGGTAGTTAGCTAGAAGTTTGCCCATTTTGTTTTGACCTCCATAATAGCGGGAGTTACATTTAAGAAGAGAGTTGGAAGCTGCGTTAGTAGTAAACCTATTAAATTCAATTTTGGCAGAGAGAAGTTCACGAAGTGAAGATTCAGAGGTAGATTTATAATATGTATATTCTAGTTACTGTTACTCTTTCATTACAAAGGTTTTAAGTAATAACGTAAATAAAGTTATTTATTACATGCAAGCTCTTTGCCCACTGTCTGGGAGCAATATACATCTCACTGCAGGGGAGCCATGAATAATCAGAGGACACTAGATACTGGCAAAAAGGGCTTCTGGCATAGGCAGGAAAATGACAACTTTCTAAAAGTGTCTTTACCAAAATAGTAATATACAATCTGACCTGACAATTAATTTGTATTTTAAATGACTACTAAAATTAGTCCTTTTATCGCCAGTCCCATCACTCCTTATCAGAGTGAACTACAATATTTCTCTAAATTACCCTGTGCTTACTCTCTGGTACTTGTCACTATAGAAGTCAGGCCTAACTTAAAGGCAATGTGCAAAGTATTTATGCAGCACTTAACCTGCAATAAAGTTAAAATACAACAGAAGAAAAATCTCACACCAGTTTAGAAAAATAGAGGAAATTGTAATAAATTATTTGACATCAAAATGACATAAATCTAATCAGTTGAGCTGGAGTCATGAATTTCTAAGCTTCAAAGTGTAAAATAGTCTTTAAAAGATCAAATTGGACATCTAGGGCCATATGTATCAAGCAAATTCGCATTTGCAAATGCCAAAATTCTGCGAATTTCGGCGTTTGCGAACGCGAATTTGCAAAATGGTATGTCTTAAGGAAAATTGGTGCAAAATAAGGAATCACAAAATTTGCGATTCCTTATTTTGCAATTGCATTTAAGGAATCGCAAATTTTGCGATTCCTTAAATGCAATGTATGTAGCAAAAACAAATGCAGATTGTCCTTAAGGAATTGCAAATTTCCACCAACTTCAAGTTGGTGGTAATTTGCGAATTCCTTGAAAAATGCAAATTTTTGCATTTTTCAAAGTGCCATGTGATGCACATACATGCCCTTAGGGCATGTATGTGTGCCACATGTGCACCCATGCTTATTTCAGGGGTGCAACAGGGTGTCCTTTGGACACCCATGCACCCTTGAAATTATTCTCAATTTGCGATTCTCAAATTGCGAATCGCAAATTGAGAATAACTTCCCATTTATTCCTATGGGCCTCCTGGCCCATAGAAATGAATGGGAAAGTATTCCTTAATTGCGATTTGCAATTTGCTAATCGCAATTAAGGAATACTAAGAATTCGCACAAAAAATTGCGAATTTGTACATACATCCCAATTTGCGATTCTAAAATAGCGATTTCAAAAAAATTGCTATTTCAGAATCGCAAATGTGTACCTTGATACATATGGCCCTTAGGCACACAAGAGTGGGGCAAAGTCAAAAATAATGGCCTTCCACAATGAAGTGTGGATCGAATACATAAAGTGGGTTAGACACGTTCTCCACTTACCTTCGGACTTAAAGAAAATTTTGTAAGAAAATATCTAAGAAGGTAAAGTTCAGTGGAGCAAGGCAGCTGCTTGTGTCCGAGCATAAGGCTTCATTGTCGGGTAGCCAGTGGCCGATGTCTGGGTGAAAATTCCTATGTTTAGATTTAAGGGCATATTTACAATGAAGTGATGGAGTGCGGTGTTACACTTCTTGGCTTAACACTGCAATCCACCACCTCAGGAACGCATGGCTGCATCATATTTACCAGAATATGGTGCAGTCCTGCGTTTGCCCTGCGCTGGCACTAAACTAAGCAGCTTAGCGCCAATGCAAGCACCCTTGCACCATAGTGCAAGGGTGCCTACATTGAGGGGAAGATTGTTTATGTGCAGGTAGGTCTCCCTCCCTGCACATAAAAAATCTTTAAATGATGTCTTGTAACTTTTATGTGTGCTGCTTAATACAGCACACATAGAAGTTGCAAAATGTCTTTTTTTAATATTTAACTAGCAATTTGCTGTTTCTATGTGTGCTGCACAATGCAGCACACATGGAAACATAAAAAATAAGGACAAATAAAGCATTTTTCCTCGTTTCACCTGTTTAAGACCAGTTTTTCTCTGGTCTTAATTTTGGCACTGCCTCCTATTTACACCCCCCTTGTAAATTGGGGGCAGCATCAAAATCAATGGGTGTTGAGGTACAACGCCTACCACAACACCCATTGCCCTCCCCTTTCACACTAAGTACAACGTGAAAGGGTGCCTTATTTACAAGGTAGCATTAAGCCATGTTAAGTGGCTTAACGCTGACTTGTAAATAAGGTGAAGCCCCTATCGGCACCACAACATCACTAAAAGTGACACTGTGGTGGCGATAGGGGCTTGTAACTATTTCCCTCTGTTCCTTTGTTTCGAAGTCAAAAAATTCCAGTGGGACAAAGCTGTAGGCCTGATAACCCTTCTGCGAGGAGGCACTGAACAGGATTTGCTGCTGCAGAGATTAATGTAGCGGGAGCTCCCGCAAAGTCAGCCAGACTGGTGATGCACGATGGGTAGATTGATGAGCATGTAAGTCCTTGTCTCCTCTCTGTTCTCAGAGCAACTTTTGAGCAAACACTTTCTAAATCTATCTTTCCACCTTTAGCACCATAACCAGGGGACCAGGACTAGGGAATATACACCTGGGGGTTCAGGACTCACTCCGGCTCGGTCCAGGTACAGGTTCAAGATGGTGGAAGACTTTTATATCCCTGTGGCTCTGAACAGTGGGTCAGCAAACTAGCCATTGTAGTCAATCTAGTAATCCTAGGCTTGGGTGAATATGCAGGGCTCAAACAGCAGGGCTCGCCTCAGGTGGTTCAAGGCAAGCTTCACAGTACAGGTACAGGTACAGCATTGCAAAGTGCACAACAGTTCACAGCAGCAGACAGTCCTTCCAAAGGTCCAAAAGTGAGCCAAAGAGTGGCTCTGAGGGCCCTACTTTTCGTTGTTGTGCCTCCTTTGAAGTTAGGAAATGTTTCTAAAGGTTTCTCTTTAAAGTACTAGGAAGTTCTTGACTCCCCTGCCCTGGTTCCAAGCTGGCTGCATTGAAAATGTGGAGGTGACAAGCCCTTTGTTTTAAGGAAGAGCATAGCCTCTTCAGTTACAAGTCAGGCTGTGCCTAGCTCCTTGCCCAACCTAATCCCTCTATTGTGTGACTGACTGGGAGGAATTCACAGTGGCTAGCTGTTGGTTACACCCAGTCATGTGACCTAAGACAGGCTGCTGGCACCACAAAGCTAAGGGCAGGAAAATGCCCACATTCTAAAAGTGGCCTTTTCAAAATTGGAATTTAAAATTTGACTGCCATAAAGAGGAGTTTTTATTACGTCTTACATACAAAACATAATATGCTTACCTGGTGCCAATCAAATGTGAGCACCTATGAAATGTAATAAGGAAACCCAGTGTTATCTTATGACACAAGAAGGCTTCACAGTAGTGAAAAACGAATTTAAGAGTGTTTCACTACCAGGACATGTAAAACTTAAAAGTACATTTCAAACATTTTAACTTTCATTGCACCCTGCACGATGTGCTACCTAGGACCTACCTTAAGGGTATCTTAAATGCAGTTAAAGGGGAGTTTAAGTCTTGGAAAGGGTGTTATATAGCCAAGTTGAATTGTCAGATTAAAACTGCATTCAGGCTGCAATGGCAGACCTGGGACAGGTTTTAAGGGTATGCTTAAGTTGATTGCACAATATGTGCTGCATAACCACTAGCAGCATTTAATTTACAAGCTCTAGGTATATGATGTAACACTCTACAAGGGATTTACAAGTTTAAAAAGTATGCCGATCTGGTGAAACCAATATAACCATGTTTGGAGGGAAGAGCACATGCACTTAAGTACTGGTTAGCAGTGATAATCTACACAGAGTCCTAATGTCAAGAAAAGAAGTGAACAGTAAAAGGTAAAATGTTTGAGGGTGACCCTGTAGAGAGGATCAGGTCCAACATTTAGCAAGTGAAACAATATAATATCGGTGGTCTGATGATTTCCACTAGAGGGCTCAGTGTCTGGTCATCTATGTTGGGGACTTGGAAACAGTTCCTCAAGAGGATAAGTCCTGTAAGGGCAGGGCTCAGTGGTTGGGGACCATGGCAAAAAAGGATGCCAGTTCACCCTTGATATGCCTTAGATGGTGCAGAGGTAAGAAGGCCTGCATCTTGTAATTCACTGGGCAGAGTCATGATTTTGCAGTAGTAAGGAAGGGTGCCCACTGAAACTTGGGATGACTACAATGCCTATCAAAGGGGACAGAAGTACGTTAGAGACTAATCCACTCAAGCATTCAATGACAATATCTCAATGAGGCGGAAGCCGGGGGTTCTCTTCCCTCTTTCCTTTGCATGAACGATATTTACAACGAGTGGCAGCATATTTTTTAAACTGTTGTAATATATTTTAATAGTTCGATTTTACCTCTGCCTGATTATCGGACCCCTCGGTGCAAGATTCAAGTTGCACCGAGGCCCCTCGTCCTACTTCCTGACCGGTACAGCCGAGCTTGGGGCTGACGCCGGCAGGACAGAACGGGCGCCATCTTGGGGGAACATTTGGGGTTGCGGTCCAGTAGTTGGACGCTTCCCACCCGCCTCCCACGGGATAAAATGATGACGATTTCCCATCCGCGCAGCGGGCGGGCGCAGCGGGCGCCCCAAAGGCGCGCCAAAGGCAAGCCCGTCTGCGCCCGTCCGCGGCAGGCCGGGGCACGGGGCCAGTACCCCTGCCCCTTTTACCCCTTATGAAGACCTTAGGGAACCTCTCAGATATACTAGGGAGGACTTGCTCTCCCTGCGCCCCCATGTGAGGGATGGCTGCTGGCATACGATGGCTATGGACTCCCCACTGCCACATTGTACGGGATGTAACTATTCCACGAGGGTAGGGAGGAAAGATCAGGCAACTCCTTCTAAATTGAACATGACACTGCTAAATTGTCGCTCTCTCAAAAAGCATAAATTGGAGATATCTGATTTGATTCTGGAGGGTGATCTTGATGTGCTTCTACTTACAGAGACTTGGCTAGATGATACCTCCAATACCTCCCTGGAAGCAGTCCCTGTTGGCTACTGCCTACTTAGAATTGATAGAGTAGGGCAAATAGGCGGGGGATTGGCTATAATCTATAAAAGCAATCTGCACTGCACCCTAGAAACGATCCACTTGCCTAATTGCGAAAGTGGCTTCTTCACGATTAAAGTAAATCCCAAAAATATTATCAACGGTATTCTTTTATACCGGCCCCCTGGTAAAACTGCTCAGTTCTGTAACCAACTCACAGAGCTGATAACTCAATCCTCTCTCCGTTACAAAAAAAATTTCGTTTGGGAGATTTCAACTTACATTTTGACAACCCCAATTGTAAGGAGGCACAGGAGGTGATGGAAGCTCTGGAGTCTCGGTCACTCAAACTTCAATCGACCGCCCCGTCACATCAACGTGGCCATCTTCTTGACCCCGTTTTTGCTAACTGGGATGGATTAAAAATCGCCACACCACTGCAAATTATCTGGTCAGATCATTTTGCCATTCCCTTTAATATGGAGATTGGCTTGCAGGAAGATAAGGGGCATAGGACCGTACCCACGAATTTTAGAAACTGGAAGAAGTTTACACAGGAAAACTTCAAAACTGCCCTTCTTAATGACCCACCTCCTCCCACTGACAACCTGCTTAAAGCATGGGATAACTATGAGAAATGGGTGTCAAGGGCGCTAGACACAGTTGCCCCCTGGTCCCTTAAAGCCCCAGTTAGGAAAGCAAAAACGGCCCCTTGGTTCTCTAATGAACTTACGGTAGCTAAAGCCAAATGTAAAAAGGCTGAGCGAAGTTGGCGGAAAAATTATAATCTAGCTGAACTGCTGAATTATAAAAAAGAATTAAACATCTATCACAAACTTGTCAGATCAGCAAAAGGCGCTCACGTCAAAGGTCGCATTGAATCTGCCAAAAATCCCACCAAAGAACTCTTTATGATCTACAAATAGCTTACAACCCCTACGAGGCTTGAGGCACAAGACATTTACACCAATAAATTATGCGATGATATCGCTGATTTTTTCACAAATAAAGTAGATCTTATACATGCTACCTTCACTAACATCATACCCATCAATGAGGTAGAAGTGCGAAGTGCTTCAGCCACCAAAACCCATCTGACCCAATTTTTTGTTCCTGAGAGAGCTGACCTGCTCACGATCATTAACAGCATTAAGTCTGGCTCCCCTCTCGATGTGATTGCCCCCAATTGCTGCAAGGAAGTCATTGATTGTTTTATCGAGCAGATTGAGCACCTGATCACCCTGTCCTTCCAGGAATGTCATGTGCCTGACGCTTGGAAAACGGCACAAGTAATACCCCTAAAAAAAAAACCAAATATGCACATTTCCCAGCTACAAAATCTCCGCCCTATCTCCCTTCTCCCCTTCTGTGGAAAGATTGTGGAGAAGATAGTAAATAGCCAACTGATGAAATTTGTTGAGGAAAACTGTCTACTCCACTCCACTCAGTCAGGGTTTAGAACAGGCCACTCCACCGAATCAGCTGTCCTCTTTACCACTGAACGTTTGAAACAACTTGCCGATGGGGGACAGACAGCAGCGTTGATTTTGTTAGATCTTAGTGCAGCATTTGACACCGTGCTGCACTTAACGCTGCTGTCTCGCCTCTCCGATCTGGGAGTGGTAGGAACAGCCCTAGAGTGGATGAGATCTTTTCTGGAAAATAGAAGTTTTCAGGTGCACTGTCCTCCTTATAAATCGTCTCTTCGCAAACTGAGACATGGGGTTCCACAGGGCTCAAGTCTGAGCCCGACGCTATTTAATCTATATATGGAACCCCTAGCCCAATTGGTGGAAAATTATGGTGTGGATATCGTCACATATGCTGACGATACCCAGCTCATAATTAACCTTTCCAACAACTTGGCGGAGGACGCCACCAACTTCTCCAACTGTATGCGATCAGTAGCAGATTGGATGAACAATAACTGCCTCTGCCTCAATGGCGATAAAACTGAGCTATTGATGGTAGGCAAGTCCTCCACTGCATGGTCGCAGGCTTGGTGGCCTGCCAATCTAGGAGTTGTTCCCCGCCCAGCACTTTCGATTAAGAACCTAGGAATATGGCTGGATTCGGAACTTTCCTTCAAGCAACAGATCAACAAAATTACGAGTAAATGCTTTGGAATATTAAAAACACTCCGTAAAGTTCTTGATCTGTTACCGATCAGTGCTAGGAAGACTCTTGTTCATGCCCTAGTGACTCCGCATCTGGACTACGGTAATGCCCTCCTCTTAGGATTGAGCAGGAAAGGCTTGCATCAACTTCAATGTGTCCAAAATGCTGCTGCTCGTATGGTACTTAATCTCCCGCGAAGGGCGTCCGGCAAAACTGCACTACAAAAACTCCACTGGCTACCCATCGAGGAGCGTATTAAGTTCAAAGCCCTCTGCTTTGCCCATCGCATTGCACAGGGCAAAGGACCAAGATACCTGCGCAACCTTCTCACCATCCACCGTCCCTCTCGGGACCTTAGATCGGCTGGAACAATGCTGTTTCAAATCCTGCGTGTGCGAAGGAGTAGGATGGGAGGCAGCTCCTTCCGCTTTCTTGCGAGCAAACATTGGAACAATCTCCCCCTCAACTTGCGCATGGAACCCTCAGAAACACTTTTTAGATCTAAACTCAAAACCTACCTGTTTCCAAGGGAATAACTGAGTCTGCAGCTTGGGGTATAGGCTATCCCCGGCTCTCGGCCTCTTCTGGGAGTGACAGCATTTCTTAGCGCGGGGACACACTGTTTTTAGTGTAACCATGCGCTCTACAAGTGGTTTTATTATTATTATTATTATTATTATTATATGCAGAATTATTCAGATGTTGATGCACAGAATGGCATAACCACTAACCTGCTGTAGTTCACTGCATTCCTGCAGGACGGATGCGGGACCTGACTCTACCACCCTACCTACCGTGGTCTCCAGAGTACATTTCCATGAAGGACACAAAAATAGAATAATGGAGGGGGGAGATAAAGAAATTCCATGATGTGTTACTGGTGCTGTCATCTTGATGTAAAGAGATGGTATCAGTAGTTGTTTGTCATATTAGCCCAGAGGGAATAATATTAACTCTCTAGCCTGAAGGCCATGATGTTGGGTGTGTCTCTTAGTGCCCTTGTGATTATTTCCCCTCTGGATGGTCAAATCATCATGAGTATTTAGGTGTCAGTGATGTTTTCCACTTGCCTCATGCTACAAGACTGGATTATCGGTGACAGGCTTCGAAATTTAAGAATGGAACTCAAAAGAACTCATGTGATCCACATTACTGACAGCACTACAGAGGAGTAAATTAACAAGAGAGAATATATCAGATAAAACAGAAAGAAAAGCCACTGAATTAACAGTCAGTCAGGTGTATTTTTATCCATGCATGAAATGCAATCTGAAGGTTGAACAGTCTTTATGGGTTGAAATGTCCCATATTGTGCTTGCTTTTTGGATTTAATAATTCCAATCCTTCTGTTTACTCCCTTGAGTACAATGTATTTGGTGATGGACGAACAACAAACTCTCCTATTGTTATAGCCCTTTCAGACAAAGAACATTATTAAAATGATAAAAAATAAAAATGGAATTTACCTTAAAGCGCCAGCTGCCTCCCACATCGTGTTGTGCCTCCTGTGCTCTGCCTGGTCCCAACAGCCCCTGGGACAGACTCCAAGTGCAATCCCTGCCCTTCTCTGATACTATGAGAGCAGCACAGGGATTGGCCTGAGGAGGCTGAAAAGATGCTTGGCTCAGGCCAGGGAGTCTATGGGGTTTCTCCAGCATGGCTGTTCAATAGAGCTGGCTCGAGAAACGTAAGAATTAGATGGCGGGCCAGACACATATGCGCACTATGTCCCGCCCTGCCCCTCCCTGCACAAGCTGGCTCAGTGCCGGCAAATGAAAACTAACATGATGTAAGAACAGCATTCTATTTTTCATTTGCTGTCTCTGAGCCAGGCAGTGGGTTGACATTCTTCTGTCATTGCAGAGTAGCCGCCGCTGGTTGTAGGTCTTGCTTCCTAGTGAGATTGTTTGATGAATTCATTTTTAGAGGAAACCATGGTCTGTTGGGCTGTCTCATACAGATCATCTCAGGCAGCTGGGCTACACACTTCACTAAGAGTTGGTCAATTATCCTGGAATTGTAGTCCATTGCCACAGGAGGCAGATATTTTCTCACTCTTAATAGGTCAGTAAGGACCAAGGACCCTATAGACTCATCCAGGCTTAGTCCTAGTCAGGGTAGAAAGAAGAAACCTGCTGAGATTCTATTGCAGGATCTTCCATTATCCTGTCCTAACTGCAGATGTGCAACTCTTCCTTAGATGTCGAACAATGAACTCAAGCACTTATCATATCCTGCATTGACTATGGCAATGCGTTGTACAACAGCCTTCCAGGATATCTCCTAGACAAACTCCAGGTGATCCAGAATGCGGCTGCTCGGCTTCTGCTTAATCTTCCTCAAGGGGTGAGCGCTAGGCCTCATCTTCAGGATCTCCGCTGGCTCCCTATGAGGGAAAGAGTGAAGTTCAAGACCTTGGTGCTGGTCCATGTCACCCTGTATGGCAAAGGTCCTACAGATTTGAGCTCCAGATTCAGCTTTTAAAACCCATCAAGGCAACTGCGATCCTCGAATAAACTATTTCCTCTGTACGCCCAAGATGCAGAGACAGAGAGCTGGGGGCAGATCGCTTTCCTGTTGGGTGCGGTAGAATGGAATCAGCTCCCTCTGGAATTACGCTCTGTACATGATCCAGGTTTATTTAAGAAGAAGTTGAAAACCTGGCTTTTTAAATAAGCTCTGCGTGCTCCTTGCCTAACAGTCCTGCAGGTACTACATCGGGATACTCTTTGGAGTAGCTATGCAATATATGTGCTGTAAAATAAAATAACAAAAGAAAACTCCATACTATTTGGAGAGCCCAGTACTTATCCTCTCTTACTGCTATGTCTCACAAATAAGGTGTTTTGGAGAGGCATGTCCTAAGTATGATCAGCCCATGTTTGGGTCATGTAACAGTGCCAGCTCCCTTCTAGTGTGGTCTGAAGAGGCTCCATTTAGATGTGTATTGGTATCAGAAAAGAGGCTACATCGTAAAGAACCGAAGACTTGAGCAAAAATTGAGAGGGGGTTGTGTCACCTTACCAGGGGAAGTGCATCTTATTTAAGGGCTGGTGAGCTACCTCCCCCACCTCCAAATACAAATGATTTCGGGGTGGGGATACAAGTGATTGTTATTCTGCAGGTGCCAGATCCAAGATGGGCCTTTGTTTGCCTTGCACAAAGAAGACTTCTGTGTTGAGGAGCACATGCATAGAGTACATACAATGTATTCCAACATTCACCTGCCAGGCACAAGCATCTAATCACAATAGTGCCCATATCCATGTGTGTGCATATATTGGCCAACCCCAAGTATGTTTCAGACATGAGGGCAGCAACATACTCCAGTTAAGGGTGATACAACTAATGCCACATGGAAGAGTCTGGTAGGCTATCCTTCAATGGTGGCGCAGTTAAAGGGGCCTGATCCCACGGCTAACAATTAAGGTGCTAACACAGGCAGTTTCTCATAGCCTTGTTAAACACTCTCACTAAGAAAAAGGGAGCACATAAGGTGATCTCTAAACAACAGAGCCCAACACTTATGTCTTACTATTATAAAGCTGGGGTTTCTGAAGTGGTATGCAGGACTACTGCTTTCACAAAAGGAACTCTTTCACAGAGCTGTTGAGAAAGATACTGGGGCAGTTTTGTGCCGCAATTCAAAGCCATGCAGGGGACTTTCATTCGACATATGACATGCTTTAAAACATTAACCACCAGCAGATGTCCCTCCGTTCCCAGGACCACATGCAGCTGTAGGAAATTGTATGGCTTGCATGATCATCAAGTGGAACTTTGGAGATAGGGCAATTGGTAACCATCAAACTCCTTCCAGTGAAGTCTGGAAACATGATCTGCATTTGTAAAAGGTAAAGTTTCTTGACTCCCCCAACATTGTGGGCAAAGGGGAAACTTGGCCTTGCCCACCCATAATTCAAATAGGGATGGAAGAACGTATTCACCTAACAAGAGGAGTATACAGTGACACATCTAAGCTGAAATAGAAGCCACACCTGAAAAAGGATTCACAATCCGGCAGCTCATGCATATGAAAGCTAAATGGAGAAATCGTGGCACCTTGTTTACTCAAAACCTCATGCGCTTGCCACTTCACCAAAAACCTTTATTGCTTGAAACATAGTGGTGATGCCCATTTCATTCATTGTCATGAACGGCATTGATTAAATGATTGGATATCACACAGGTGTTATGACTCTGCAAGAAATTGGAAACATATAGTCAGAAGTATTGGATAAAATGTATCCTGTCAGACACAATGTCGTGAAAGCAGAATAGAAACTAGGAATATTTTATGTCTTCCGCTTATGCACCCAAACTTAAAAGACGAGAGGTTTAATAGTGATGCCATGTGTGGTGGCCAAATATTACAAATTGAGAAACTGAGGAAATAAAGATTGCCCAAATTATGCAGAAAGGCTGAAATTAATTGATGAGCATAACATCTTTACAGAAAACCATATCCTGACTCCAAAACCATAAGTCAGCATGCAGCTCAGTAAATGGGGCTGATGTTGCGTGTTTCAACAGGGAAGGAATCAACAACAGATGTAACTAGGGGGTGAAAGATGGCCGAACATGGTGATACAAGACCTATTTGGGGGTCGTCTGAAATCACAAAGACCTGCCTATTGAGAACTGGGAGTCATTTGACACTAAACAGCAGTTCTGCTATCGTCTCCATATATAACTCTACCTACTCATCTCTTCATTTTCACTCACGTGTCCTCACCTGTCATTTTTCCATGTTGTCACTCTTTTGAAACTATATTATATCTCCACTAAAATCCCAAAGTGTTGTTGACATCTTCACCAAACAATAAACTTGATATTCTGAATATTGTAAAATGTGTTGTACAGTCAGGAGGAATTTCTTGCCGTTAAAGCTAGGGACCTTATTCCCCTGTAATCCTAATAGGGCCGCTAATGGGAGTTCAGCTTCCAGCCTCATCAGTATAAGAGTATGTGGAGTTTCATCCAGAGATGTTGGCTTCTGAAGTCTCTGGGTGACATACTGTAGAAAGGTTGCGGCAATCATCGTGGGAGCGCCAGTTCCTGTATGGTGTTTCCCAAAAAATATGTATTGGGGAGTATTTTCACCCAACCTGATTTAGTCATGCCCTCAGTATTGGTAACTCCAGTAAGGATGGGGGAAAGTTGGGTAATATAGGTCAAAAATATATCTAACCTGGAATTCTCACTCCATGTGTGTTGATAGAAATATTGTAAGTGAGGGTGAAAACCAAGGAATGAGAATTGTTAAATCACAAGGGCTACCACCTGTGACATAACTCAAACAAAATGAATTAATTTCACCTCACTTGGTTGTTTTTCCTTTAGTCGTGAGAATCTGAACTAACATTAAGAACTAGTTATGCTGTACAGTTATCTTTATTCTAACTTCCTCCTTGGCAAATGAAATGTGCTCACATTGGCCTTGTAAAATAACATATAAAAAAATATGTTGGAAAGAAAACCTTAGTTGTGTAAAACTTGGTCTCGCACTGGAAAATCTTCCTGTAGTGTGGTAACCATTCAGGCAGAATAAACAATGCTGGTTGAGGAGAAAGAAAGAAATAATTGGTCATTTAAACTGCTTTTCTTTTTATTCATGCTTCAAAAATAGCCTCATACAGATTTAGCGTGTTTATTTTTTTTAAATCGGATGAATTTACTAAATGTGATATTGAGGAGAGAATGCAATGAATATGCATAGAACTCCCAGAATCCATTAGCAATTTGAAAGACAAGATTCGCTACGTCCCTAAATCACATGTAACAAAAATATTTGAAGAATTAATGGGGAACATGACACTTAGAAAAGTTGAACTTAATGTGCAAAACTCCAGGTGCCAGAGTTTTAGAGACATAACCAATAATAGTTATTCTTTTACATATTTGATGGGGGCTGATTATGCAATGCGCGACTCTAAACGGCGTGCAGCACATTGGGAGAGAGGGCGAGGGGTGGGAGAAAAGTAGACCAAAAGTTGTTTGTGTGTGTAAAAGGCCGCTTTATTAAGACACAGGTGCACATTACAAACACAAACCTTGGCAACGCCTTACAAAACTAAACCTCACTAAATAATTAAATAACTACAAATTCAGCCCCCCGGACCCTCCCCCACCCCTAAAACATTTGAGCCCTCCCGCTCCCAACAATACATCAATAAAAATATAACAGCATTATAACATTACGTCATCAATAAAATTACATCATCAATAAAACATTTCGTCATTAAACAAACATACGTCATCGTTAAAACTTTATTCGTCCAACCACAATTACAATAACAACGGTCAGGTCCTCCATAACCATAAACCCTGCCTGACCCTGCACTCCTGCAGATACCCCCCCCTCACAAAACTGAACGGTCAAACCATGACCAACATACCCCAGCACTTGTCAAAGAAATACTTGAACTAATACTCAACCAGCAATCTGCCTAAAAACCGTAATGATACCCAAAAACACCGCACAGCACCTGTGTCAGCGACGGATACAAATACAAGAGAAACAACCCCTGCACACCGGTAGCCCACAAAACAGCCTTTTACTTAAAAAAGAAAATAGTGGCAAAAAACGCCCAAAAATTGGGGAAAAAACTGAGCAGCGAGGGGAAAAGCGGAGCATTTAAAGCGAAAAATTGAGGGAGGGAGGGTGGGACAAAAAGCTATGAGCCCACCTAGCCACCAGGTCACCAAACCTAAAATGGTGGCTGGTAGGCAGTGGGCGGGGGGTTTATAATTGGGCTATGCTGGTCCTACTGGACCAGCCCAATTCTGGAAACTTCTGTCCCTCTTAAAGGGACACCCCTCGCAGCTCTCCCAAACCGCCCGGGGGAGGAGACCTCCCGGCGGTCGGCTCCCTCCCCCAAGCCCCCCTTGGGAGAGAGGGCGAGGGGTGGGAGAAAAGTAGACCAAAAGTTGTTTGTGTGTGTAAAAGGCCGCTTTATTAAGACACAGGTGCACATTACAAACACAAACCTTGGCAACGCCTTACAAAACTAAACCTCACTAAATAATTAAATAACTACAAATTCAGCCCCCCGGACCCTCCCCCACCCCTAAAACATTTGAGCCCTCCCGCTCCCAACAATACATCAATAAAAATATAACAGCATTATAACATTACGTCATCAATAAAATTACATCATCAATAAAACATTTCGTCATTAAACAAACATACGTCATCGTTAAAACTTTATTCGTCCAACCACAATTACAATAACAACGGTCAGGTCCTCCATAACCATAAACCCTGCCTGACCCTGCACTCCTGCAGATACCCCCCCCTCACAAAACTGAACGGTCAAACCATGACCAACATACCCCAGCACTTGTCAAAGAAATACTTGAACTAATACTCAACCAGCAATCTGCCTAAAAACCGTAATGATACCCAAAAACACCGCCACCCAGAAAGGTAGGCGGGGGAAGCAACGCCTCCCTTTCTGCCCCCCAACCGCAAAGCGAAAGACAACCAGAAAATCAACGCTGCATGGCCAAAGCCCGGGCTAAAACCTCACGAATCTCCAACAAGTAAAGTTCCATGCCCACCCGGGACAGATGAACTCCATCATCCCTAAAGAACTCAACAGCCTCAAACTTAATGTCCCTGTGTGAAATCCTACTGAAACCAAGGCTCCTACAGCAACGAGACACCTCCGAATTCACTTTCTTCCTAGCCCGATCGACGGCCCTGGGATTCACTGCTCCCCTCCATATCCTGCGAGGAATCAACTCTGTCCAAAAAACGTGGCACCCAGCCCATCGTTCCTTAATGAGGCCTAAATCTCGTTTCATAGCTCGCAGCAAGACTACACCTTTCGTTGCACATAGGTCATTTTCTCCCAAATGAATAACTAAAATATCCGGGCAGACACCGCCCACCATGTTGTTGTTCAAACAAGGGATCAACTCTCTCCAGAGCATCCCACCTTTACCCTTCCAAAGAACGTTAAACATTCGATCATTGAAACCAAGTAGATCTCCAAAGTAACTCCTCGCCGCCTGGACTCTGGCCCACTTGACAAATGAATGCCCCACTATCCAGACCGTTACCACCGAGGAGCGAGGTCCAGCAACGGATCCTGAAAAAGAAAAAAGAGTTAAAATCCTGTGAAGGAGGATGACGCATGCGCCTCCTCCGCCGAGCTCCTCACGTAACGCTGGAAACAGTTAGAAGACCAGCGCCCCAATCGCTTAATATCCCTTTCAGACCAATTCCTGTGAAAAGCTTCAGTGGCAGCACCTATTCTGAAAGAGTGAGTCCCATAAATATTGCTATCGAGACCTATGTGCTGTAGCGCTTTGCGCAAAACCATACGTAATTGATAAGGTGTTACAGGGGTGCCAGTGATATGTTGGAAAACCAGGACTTCATCGCCACCCCCACACAAGGAACGCCAGCGCCGCGCAAGCAGTAGAGGGCAAGTAAGCTTCGGAGCACATGCCTGTAACCATACACCTTTCCCCTTCCCCGTCTGATCCGTTTTAGAACTGGCCAACCATACATGAACTCCCTCATCATAACAGAAAACGTCCTTCCAAAACAATCCACACTTATACTTTGAACCCAACAACTCAGATACCCTGAAAGCACCAAAAAACATGAAAGCCATCAACATAGAGAAAAGACATGCCTCAAAATCATCTGAACAAACTAAAGGCAAAACCGTAATCAACCTGGCCAGAACTTGCCAAGATAGAGGGGCTCTGGATCTACCAATGTGCCCTTGCTCCCTGGCCCATCCCTCAAGCATCCTTCTACCAATTTCCCCCGCAGATGGAGGATAGCCCCACCACAACTTCCCCATGAAAGCAATCCCCGCCAGTTTCCCAGCAATGGTTACTTTGGTCAAACCCTTATCCATGAGGTCCAGTATAAAGTTGACCACATCATCCGACCGACTCGACAGATCCTCCCTTCTGACAGCACCAGATTCCAGAAATTCCTTCCACGCAAGGGAATACGCAGAACGCGTGGACACAGACAGAGAACCTACCACCAATTGAACGACCCGACCTCGCCGACGTGCCACAGATGACTCGGCATCGGAGTCGGGGATCTGTCCGCATCCTTCGCCAGACCACGGAATCTCTCCCACTGTGAACGAGACAGAGCATCCGCAATGTCATTGTCCACACCAGGAATGTGCAACGCACGAAAATGAATATCGTGTTTCAAACAACCAAGAACAAAAACTCTCATAAGTTTCAACACCTGTCCGTCCCTGGCCGATTGGCGATTCACTATCTCCACCACCGCCATGTTATCCACACGAAACAGCACTTTCTTGTGCGCCAATTCCTCCCCCCACAATGTCAAGGCGACCAATAAGGGGAACAGTTCCAGAAAAGTGATGCTGCGACCTCCATTCAACCATTCATCAGGCCAACGTTCTGCACACCATTTGCCATTCCAAAAGAGCCCAAAACCATCACTGCCAGCAGCATCCGAAAACATTTGTACATCCCACTGAAAGTCAACCTCTCTGACCAAGGGGACACCATTGAAGGAGTTCAGAAAAAACTTCCACATTCTCAAATCCTCCTTGACACCAGCAGACAGACGAACACGATGGTGGGGCAAATGATGACCTGCCAAAGCCCTGCCCAGTCTCCTACAAAAGGTCCTGCCCGCTCTCACCACTCTGCAGGCAAAATTCAAATGACCCAAAAGCACTTGAATCTCTTTCACCAACACTTTTCTCTTTGACAACATCACATCCAGTAATTCAATCATGTTGACCCTTTTGTCTTCCGGCAGTCGAGCAGACATACACACAGAGTCAATTTCAATACCCAAAAAGGATAGGACAGTGGCAGGGCCCAGTGTTTTCTCGGGAGCCAAAGGAACTCCCAAATCCTCCATGAGCCCTTGGAATGTGTCCAGAGCCTTCTGGCACTCCGCGGAGCCCGGGGATCCAACAAAGAAAAAATCATCGAGATAGTGAGTTACCAGGGTATGACCGGACTGATGGGAAAAATACCATTGCAGGAAAGTACTAAAACACTCAAACAAGGCACATGATATGGAGCAGCCCATCGGCAAAGCCTTGTCCACGTACCACTTACCATTGAACTGAATACCTAAAAGGCTCCAATCGTCCGGGTGGACAGGCAATAGCCGAAAAGCAGACTTGATGTCACACTTAGCCATCTCAGCGGCTGCGCCCGCTGTCACAACAAGTGACATGGCCACGTCAACCGAAGAGTAAGAGACAGACACTGCCTCTGGGTCAATGAAATCATTAACAGACGACCCTTCAGGCCATGACAAATGTTGAATCAGGCGAAACTGTCCCGGTTCTTTCTTCGGGACAACCCCAACCGGTGAAACAATCAAGTTATGGATCGGCCAATCGTGAAACGGGCCAGCCATCCTCCCTTCATGTACTTCCTTAGTAAGTTTGTCTTGTACCACCGTGGCATGTTCAGAAGCTGATTTTAAATTGGCAGACCATCTCCGTTCCCTAACACCTAAGTAACCGAGTCGGAACCCAAACTGAAAACCTTCCAACAGTGTAACTTTTGCTGACTGATCATCGAAACCATGGAGGGCAATGCGCAGCCTTTCTAAATTAACTGGCGTACGAGCCCTTGGACCCAGCACCCTTAGCACCTCTGTATCCCCTTCCTCCTGAAAACTGTGCAGTCGTATTTGATGTTCCTGAAACTGATTGCTTTCCCTGTGTACCGTCCGATGGCTGATTGTTCCAACACTTGGACAACGGGTGTTTCTTACCACAGCCTGAGCATTCATGTTTAAATTTACAATACTCCCTGGTACAGGAGCCCCTATTAAATTCCCAACAGAAACCAGACCCTGAGTACAAGGTTGCAGTGGCCCCCACCCCTCCCCGGGTGGGCTTCCCCTGAAAGGGCCGATAAACTAACGGCAAACCACTTGCCGTGAAAATGGTTTTACCCCCTGACGCTGACCCCATTGTGTGTTGCCACAAGTCATTATCTATCTCCCCCCACTTAGCTTCCGGGTCCCAAGCCATCCTGGCCCGAAATTCCTCATCATATTGAGACCAAGCAAAACCACCCCCGGTGATCTGGGCCTTGCGAATGACGTCCATGTATTTAAAAAGGGACACGCTGCGCTCAGGGAACTTTTCGCAATATACACTGGCATAAATTAAAAACGCAGCTGTCCAGTTTTCAATAGTTAAAGGCACTCTGGGGCGTTTTGCCAGCTCAAACTCCTCCTCCTTAGACCCCTCTTTGGACCTGACTTCCCTGTGGAGTAGCTTCAGTAGTTCCACATACTCACCATTCCAAATTCGGTCCTTGGTACTTAACATGAGATGAGCACCTAATGGTTTCGTAACCCCCATGTAAGGCAGTTTTTTGATTTTGAGTTCTTTACTGGCCACAGGCTCTTTAACCTTGCTGGAAGCACCAGCCATAACATGACCTACCACTGTGTTCTGAATGTCTACCACATCATCTGTACCAACTGCTGTGTCTTTTACATATCGACCTTTGACCAGACGGCCATCACTACTAATCACTTCAGTTTCACCACCAGTACCCACAGACACCATCTTAGGTTTGGCCTGTGTGGCTGATTGCTCACCTGGCAAAAGAGAGACCACTCTCGATGGCTCCGCCCGTGTCTCCGAGGTCAATGCATCCGGTCGGCGAGGCGCCCTACTCGATGGGCCGTGCTCTCTTCTCCCTTGCACTTGACTTTGGACCACTGGAGCCTGTAACACACTATAAGAAACATGAGAGGGCACCCCCCTTTCCGTATCCCGCACTTCACCTTCTTCAGGACTGTCTTCATCGTAGTCCAACACTACTGAATCGGCACTAGTGTGCAACAACTCATCACGGGTCTTACCCAACCCGGTATCAACCACCGTACATTTAAATGATTTGGAAACTCCAGGAGGGGGAGCAGGCTGTACACGCCCGTACCTCCCTGCGCGTTGACTCTGTAGCTCCTTAGCCGCCGGCAAGGCCTGCCACCTATACCTGCTACTCGTTGGGGCCAGCGGGGTCACGCCAGACCCTCGTGTGCTGGCCGCGGCGGGATCCCTCGTTGGAACAGAGAGGGCCGCGCTAGGCACTCTCCTCACTTCCCCTTGGCGTGATGGGACTGGACCGCGCCCTGCCAAGTCTGGACCTCCACACCTATTCCTATCCTGAAAAGAAAAAGTTTGGACTGGTGTGCTAGGGTCCCTAAAGGCAACACTCGAAACAGACCTTGACCTCCGCAAATCAGCATCCACAAGCGACCCCTGGCACCTCTCCAAAGAACGTCCCCTAATGCAACCCTTCAATGGCACTCCTCTAACCGGAGAGTCGCCTATCATCTCCTCCTCATCACTGACATCCAAATTAGCGCCCGCCGCCACCGAAGAAGAGGTCTGCAAAGGTACCCCCACACCCCTCGCATGGACCCCAATATCCTTGTGAAAACCCCGCTGCGCCAAACCTGCTGTACCAAAATGCTCCCATCCAGGAGAACCTAACATAAGATAAGGACCTCCAGCATCCCCATGTACAGACTCTCCACTCACCTGCCTGGAAAACCCCTCACGCTCCAACAACGTACTTGAGAAACCCCCAGCCCCTGTAACCCGCACACCAGGGTGAGCCAACCCCACAAACTCATTCCCCACAGCCCTACCCAATCCCCCTAAACCTGTGCCATGCACAGGTGCAGACCCCCGACTCTCCCCATAAAAAGCTCCCTGACCCCCCTGTGACAATCCCCTGTCATCCCTCCGCAAACGGACACTCCCCTCCTGAAAACCAGGAAACATAACAACCCCTGAACTTACCGTGTCCTGGCCCAAAACCTCACCATGCATGGAACTACTGTCGCCCACCTGGGCCCACTCACCCTCTCCTCTGGATCCCCCTCCAACAGACATAGCAGAACCCACATAAGAACCAGGTGTAGAGAATAATAACGGGCTGCCCACATTACTGTTCCCATCCCCCCGGACAGCACCAACATCCTGTGCAAAAACAACCTGGCCAGCATGATGCTCCATACCAACCTGCCTGCCCAATCCACCTGTAACACGCTGGCTAGACTCCCTATCATAAAGCACATCCCTCTCTGAGATAGCAAGGTGTGAAGGGGTTAACCACATACCAGAGCGTGGGTCAACAGTCCTCTGCGTCTCTGTTACAACCTGCTCTGTAACATTCAAATCCGGCATAACATGCTGCTGCTCTGCCACCTGCCAACCATCCAATTGAAAAGAACCCCTGCGCGCACCTCGCGCGGACCTGACAAACGCAGGCTCCACACGGCGTTCCCCAATGGGGTCAGAAGCGGAGCGCTTCTTACTCCCTCTCCGTCCCCCCCTCCCCCGCTTGGCCGGTATAATCGGAGCGGGAGCGGGAGCTTCTGCCTCCAACCCGTCACCCGCCCGCCCCGCCGAAGCAATCAATTGCGCCTCAGGCGCCTGACCCGGCTGCAAGCGAGCCGTCTGCCCTGCCGCCAGAGAGCCTCCCGCCCCACCCCAGGGCTCCGTAACCAACCCAGAAGCCGGTCCCGCGCCAGCACCCCCGACTACGGGAGCGCCCAAAATTACCGGCGCTCCCCCCTCCCCCGCCGCCACACGCGCCTGTAAAGTGGGGGCCGGTTTCCTCGAACGGGACCGGCCCCTTTCACTTACCTGAAGAGAACGCCTCTTCTTAGGCGAAGAACACGCCAAAACCGCGGCGGACACGCCGGCAGAGGCCTGGCGCTGGGGGCGCGCCGGCCCCCCTCCCACCACCAAATCCATGCGACCTGCTTCCGATAGCAGACGCATGGCTTCCAACACGCGGTAGTCCTCCATGCTACTAAATGAACAACAAAGGAACAATAACGCTGTCGAACACACACCCAAAGCACCTCACAATTACCCTCGACCACAAAAAGCTATGAGCCCACCTAGCCACCAGGTCACCAAACCTAAAATGGTGGCTGGTAGGCAGTGGGCGGGGGGTTTATAATTGGGCTATGCTGGTCCTACTGGACCAGCCCAATTCTGGAAACTTCTGTCCCTCTTAAAGGGACACCCCTCGCAGCTCTCCCAAACCGCCCGGGGGAGGAGACCTCCCGGCGGTCGGCTCCCTCCCCCAAGCCCCCCTTGTAGCATGGTTCCATCCCATTGGCTGCAGTAGGGTGCAGGCAGATGGATGACAGTGACAAGGAGAGAAGTGCTTCTGCTTAGCCGTGCGTTAAGATGCCATCCAGAAGCTCTGTGCACCGCAGACACTTCATTAGGATGCCAGGATAATGGTAAACTACCACTCAGAGTGACACCCCATTTCCTGCTTACTGAGCTCTCCCACCCCAGCAGATGTCAACAATCTCACAGCGCTACAGAGTAGGCCTAACTTTCCAACCACTTAAGCTGCGTTTTTTCCCTTCTCCTTAACGGTGCCACACAGTCCATTACATGCTCCGTGCACTTGGGGATCCGACCTCGACAGGGAGGCTTGTGCTCATTACAGCAGCCGGCTGTACCTGCTCCGGTGCCGCGTGCCTAAGCACCTACATGTCGATGCCGCGGAACCTCGCGCTCGCGCACCTGGTGCTCCAGACACAACTATTTCCTGCATACGTCAGCGTGGCCGCTCAGCGACAAGATGGATGCAGTGCATTGGCTGCAGGTTACGGTTTAAGGCATTTCAGGCTGTGTCACAAGAAAGCAAGCTAGGGTCCAATTCCTGACTCCATATTATAGAGTCAGAATGCAGTACTGTGATTGCAGAGTGTGCCAACTGAGTGTGGGGTTGACACAGTCATGTTTACGCGAGGTCATAGAAGGCACAGACAGTCCTACTTTCAAAAGTACCAGCAGATAGTGAAGACAGCGCTGCTGGCATCACGTCAGACAAGGTTTAGATCCCTGTTCTCAATCAGCAGTTTTACAAGTCAAGGTCTGGAGTTTTAACCTTAAGTTATTCTATCATTGACGTTTTGCAAATTTCTTGAACAAAGCAAAAGACGTAGAGGGACATTATTTGTTTACAAAAACAAATATGTCTACATGCACAGAACGAACGTCGCAGTTAGGCTGCATGCACATTTTTAACAGCTTGCTTTAACTTCATGTCACTTCTCTTTAATGAGCTGGCATTAAACGCTGTCTTTGAACTGCTTTATCAAAATGCAAACACTCTAATGGTCATCGGTCCGTCTCTCTGTCTACATTTATGCCTGCCTATTTGTCTGCCTATCAGCCACTTGCATAACAACCGCCAGTATCCGTATATTGATCTGTATTGTTCACAATGGTATCTATCTTTCTATCTATCTATCTATCTATCTATCTATCTATCTATCTATCTATCTATCTATCTATCTATCTATCTATCTATCTGTCTGTCTGTCTGTCTGTCTGTCTGTCTGTCTGTCTGTCTGTCTGTCTGTCTGTCTGTCTGTCTGTCTGTCTGTTCACCTTCCTATCTATCTATCTATCTATATATCTATCTATCTATCTATCTATCTATCTATCTATCTATCTATCTATCTATCTATCTATCTATCTATCTAGCTATCTATCTATCTATATTTCTATATATTACCTGGGCATGTGCCTCTGGAAACAAAAGCTGTTTGTAAAGATGCACAGGTATTGCACACTTAAAATTTTACATTTTCACAACGATTCTGGAAAATAATAATCTGCATAATCTCGCATTTTTGGTTTGTTATTATCCAAAGCAAAGAGGCGGGCTGGATTCCAGACTGTATCATTGTAATCACATAAGCGAGCCACACAACCTCTTAATATGCAAAAGTTCCTGAGATAATAAAACAGCAAATAAACATGGTTTTGTTCTACTTCAGGTAATGACATTATCGGGCAAACAGAATCTACTTTGGGGGAGAATTCGACGTGAAGGTTGTTTATTACAGCATCTGAATAAGACAAGACCTGGCCTTTTGACTTTGAACCACTACCAAATTTCAGGCTGTGAGGAAATTGTTCTACATTTCCTGACAAATTGAGTTAAGCAGACATTAAGTGGGCTTTAAGAAAACAAATGGCCATCTTTATCACAGGTGGACACTGATGGCTTAATGGGGCCTGGGCTGATTGTATCACTTCTAATGGCTTGACGGGAAGCATTAGGGGTTTTTGCATAAAGAACTGGCATGGCGAACCCTGCTAACACAGACCTGTCAAGCGCTCTGTATCCCTTTGTGCACGGAAGCAGATGTTTGTATGTATACCATGAACTGGCATTAGAGCAAGCGACAGATGCCTGTACGGATGCCAGGTTGGAGCATTTTTTACAGCAGGAGCATGTTCCGAGGAAGTGCAACCGTGCCCTCTATCCTAGGTAATTCCCAGCGGGGCTTAATAAATCCCAGCCATGTTTCCATTATCCGGCTTTCCCAGCACTGGCTGCGCGCGCGATTTCTCGAATACTCGCAAACCAGCGAAGGAGCAAACAAATCGATGCAAACAGATTTGCATTATCTGGCCATTTGAAAATTCACACAGCCTTTTCTTCTGCACAATCTCTTTTATGATATTTAATAAAACGTGGGCCTGTTTCGAAGGAGCGTCAAAGCACTTTACAGCAAACCTGTATTTATTCTCAACGTTAGAAGCAGGTTTGTTTTGGTGGTATGTCAAGTTGTTGGGGGGTATTGAGCGGCCCATTTAGGCACGTGTCAGCAGTATTTGAACGTAGTAAAGATGGCAGCGGTATTTGACGTTGTTGTTAAATTGTATTAGTATTTAAGCCTTCTTTCAGCAAACCAAAACACAACACATGGTGCAATGAGATGCCAACATTAAGCACAGAGAAATATACTGCTGAAAAATGTAAATACCGCAAACCAGAAGCTAAGCTATCAGTAGTGCAGCAGGTTAAGTGGCACCGGGGCTCAAGAAGTTTATGAATCAACTGCATCCCATTTACGCTGTCTTTTATTGCCCAACCAAAGAAAAGGGGGGCATTTTCTTTGCTAGCAATAGGGCCCACACAGTCCTTGCTACACCACTGCCGCCAACATACATTGCCACAAAAACACATACATACTACAAACACAAATCTGTTTCCATTATTTGGCTAGCACAAGTGACATATTTAAATATCGCTGACACAAAACGGTTTATTTGATGTGGCTTATGATGCAATGGGGTATTGGGGACCGAGCTACATAAACCTACATATTTTCAATTTCAGCCATATTGTACTAAATGGATTTGCCCAGAACACACATTTTGTAGGGCAGTGGCTACGCTGGGATTAGAAATACCACCCCATCCCGTTTCCCGGATCAGGAATTTAGTTACTTTTCCACAGCTCTCCCTCAGCCTGTCCTCATAAAAGCATCAAATGTAAGCTCACTTCCCGCCCATCTGCAAGGCTTCCTGACGAAAACACAAAATGACGGATTCTGAAGGAGGCTTTGCCTCAAACATTCAAACCCTAGGCCGCCGTTGTCCGTGGACAATGGGCAGAGGCAGGTACCTTGCACTCCATTAAACAAACACTGTGCCCTCTCACTTTTCTTTGACTTTTTATTTGGCTGTGACAAATGAGCAGCGGTTGGATTATAACATAATTTGTCTTGTCTTTATTACCAGCACAAAGGACACCATTCATTAATTATTCTGCCGTTGCAGTTTAACACTAGCTGGAAAGGTCCCTCTCCGGACAGATGGCGGGGATGGTGTTATTTATATCAATCAGCCAAAATCCTCTAGCAAGGATTACTCTTCCTGAGACTACCGTGATTTATTTCTTTTTACTTCACCCGCCCTGAACATTTTTGGCTTCCCGAGATTTCTCTATTAGGGCGAAATTCGATGGGAATCTTAAACGGAAGCATTTTTTTTTAACTAAGTGTTTATTTGCAAAACCTTCAGCAGGCTGCTTCGGTTCTGCGGGCTTTGGTGGGTAGAAAAATAGGTCCGGTCCCTGGTATGTGGGAGTTTCATTCTTGCTTCATCGATGCTAGTGAAAGTATCTGGGACTGGGAGGCACAAGTCCAGAGCGAGTTTGCCTGTCATTTTGTGTCACGTTGCCTCAGGGGACCTACCGGAGATACAAAATGATGCAAGCTGTAACAAATCTCCATGATTCCACAACATGGCCGCCGCGTAATGAGATGCCTAGAGAGGGCCCGGTGATTAAGTGTTTGTGTGGGGGTGGGGGGTGTTACCCCCATTAGGCAACGGATTGTATCTAGAAGATATGGGCATTCCCACATTTTTCCTTCACTTACTGATACAGAAAAACACTAGTGGCAGCAGGGGTTTGAACAGGAAAATCCCTCTGTTTTTGTTCAGGCTGAAAAACATATGATTGGCACACTTTTATAATCTGTGCTGGAAGTATCCTGCCTTTGTGGCTGAAAGTCTATCGAGTTGGTGTTCCAAATGCATGTTATGATCAAGCCATAACATGTAGTGTGTGGATCTAAATTAATTTTGCGTTTGACTGTGAATTTGGTTTTAATTATAGGTGTCAACTGGGAAAAATGGAAATAAGAGTCATGAGAGAGTCTATGGATTCAATAAACACACTTCAAGGTCACAAGACAGGTTACTGACTACAGTGGTTGCTACTGATGTCGCGCTGTAACCTGAGTCACGTGGTTGAATCCTGGTGTGGATTACTCTCTCCGTCAGCCTCATAGAGAAGATACAGTTAGTACCAGTAGGTTAATATTTAAAGCACTAGGCAATGTCACAAATCTCTGGCAGCAGTCTTTCTCTGCTGGAAAGACCACTAGTGGATTGTTAGGGACTATCCACTTCCAACATGCTCTTCTTCTGCTATGACCTTCCAGTGGGAAAACTCACACCAACTATGATTTGTTTATGCAAGGTGGATCCGGTCCATTGGTGGCTTAACAGCGCCCATCCATTTATTCATTTATGCCAATGACCATCGGCCCGATCATGATGAATTTGAGTCTTAACCAATCAGGAAGTTGAACCATCTCCTTAAAATCTTACCTGTGACTCAAGCTTGATTGTAACAACATCTAAGGAAATGGCATCAGATACACAATGACTTCTAATCACATCTCTGGAAGTGACAGCACAAAATATTTGGATTCCTTTGATGGACCATTGTAGTTTTAGTGAAACAATCTTTAATTCACTCTTGAGATTTCGAAATGCTACTAAACAATAATAGCTGAAAGTGAAAGTATCCAATAGGCAGTATAAAACGGTGCACAGGTACAATTAAGGGGTTAAAAGTCAACTTGGATAACTTTAAGGAAATGCAAAACACTACACAGTGCTAAGGAGCAACAACACATGGGTATCAATGACTAAGCACATAGTGTCAAAATATATTATACTGTCACCAGGGCATAATTTATCAAAATAAACAGCTAACTACATAAATACATGAGAGTAATAGCTGTGGTCTCACTATAGACAGCTTCAACTTTCTTTCACCAACAGCATGTGTATAATACTAATTAGAATGGGCTTTGGGTCAGTCCCCTGCTCATGGCTGGATTATTTTCTTATTTTTTTCAGTTCCCTGCTCTTCTTTGTATGCTTTTCTATCATATTTTCTAAGTTTTCCCTCTTCCAAAGAATAGCAGCTTCTTTACCTCTGATTTTGAATGGCTAAGTTATATCCTTCCACTGCTGACATCTAGGAACTACTTTTCTTTTTACCTATGTTCTTTCTTTTTCAGTAATCTATGGGAGTAAATGTCGTTCCATTTCCTCTGTTTCGGAGTGTGCTCACGCTCTTTCCTCCAATTGCTGAACATTCCCACCCCATCTCTACCCTACCACCCTTCTCCCCATTACTCCTCCTTGGCATGTGAGACGCTGTATGGCAGGCTTGGTAATGTGCTGGATGTTGTCTTGGAGCTCAAACCTTTCCCATTTATCTCGCTCCTCGGACTTTCCCTGTTAGTAATCCTCCACAGCACACCTGCTAATGCCCTAAATGTGGTCCTGCACCACATTCCATGCCTCTTGATACTCCATTTCTCCATGTTCTCGCCTTCTCCCACTGCCTTTGTCTAGCTCCATGATGGTCGACCAGTATTTGCTTTGCTAATGCCAAATGCTTCTAAAATGAGCTCGCATTGGCATAAGTGACCAGCCATGATAAAATTACAGAAAATATTGTTTTTTAATATTTAAACACAGATAAGAAATTGTATTCTACACTTAAAGATATCTGCTACATTGCATGATGCAACATGATGATATAAACCAGCAATCAGAGATTTGAAAACACTGGTTTCATACTTTCAAGATGGCCACTGTGTTGTGCTGTCAAGTTGCATCTCATAATGTGGTGGCCATATTGAACGTATAACAAAGTTTTCAGTATTTTCAAAATGTTCTTCACAGTACATCATCATGTTACACCGTATGGCATGGCCATCATCTTGCAACTATAGAAAACAATAATTGCATACTTTTAGGAGGGCTGTTTGTGCCTAGTGGCTTTGCCCACGTCTGAGCATTTTAATAGTATTGGGCATTGCCAAAGTCAATAGCAATGACAGCAAATCATTGGGGATGCAAGACTGATTTGTTTTACCAATGCTTGTTTTCCTTAAAAGCCCAACACCCATGTTTCCAAATTCTAGATTATCCAGATACCAAGGCTGCCTGGTTTTATGTCTTTGGTATACACAAAAACCCTTTTTTTAGAAGGGGGAGTGAACGGGAGGCTGCGGGGTAGGCAGGGTAAGCTGACCTCCAAACAACATATATCACACAACAAAAAGCTACCCTGACTCAGTGTCTGATTCTTACCAAAAGTTGAGGCACATTATGCCCATGAGTAGTTGGTGATGGACATCTCAAAAAAATGTGTAGACTGGCCTCACACACCACAGGTGTTATGCTTCATCATCTGCTGTCCTCGCCCCTTGAAAACCACGTTTGATAAAGGGTGGGCCTACACCTGGAGACAGGAAGGCACTTCTATAACTAAGTGGAGGCCTGTGCTGAAAAAAAGTGAGTGAGTGATGTTAAAAATCGATGCACGATCCGGCGTGAAGGCTTTAATAGTGCAGAGCGTGCTCGATATTAAAAATAATGATGGAGATTAGGGACTTTAGTACCCTTCTCCATCTGTGTTGTCAACATACTTCTGCCACTATGGCCAAGAGGGTCCATGGCATTCATCAGGGCATAAGTGAGAGAAGGGCTCCTTATGTCTTACCTCAAGCATTTTTCTTCCTGCGTCCTACACTTCTCGCTATTTTATCTTACTTCTTCAAGTTCTTTTTCATCCGTTCTTTCTCTCTTTGTCTTTGTCAGTTTTCCCATCTCTCTCTTGCTCCTTCTATCCTCCTTTTTGCACGTTCTCTGTCTTGCTCTTCATAAAAGTCTGATGATAAAATATAAGCCCTGATACTAACCATGCGCAACCACGGACACTAATTAAGTACTGGCTTACACCAGGGGTGCTTTTGAAGCTGGCTAGATCACAAAGCCAAGGCCATTTTAGAAGCAGAATTCCCTCCTTTTACTCGGGTTGAAACAAATACCTTATTTTAGCAAGGGAAGGTCTTTCTAGCCACACTGTAAACATTCTGCTATATAATTCAATGTCCTTTCTGGTCAGTGGGGTTTCCTGTGACAGTGCTATACAGGTGGTCAATGCAAACAAATTTGATGCCAAAGAAAAACAAAGCTGTTACTTCTCATGAGTGCTTGAAACTTTCCAGTATACTAAATAAACACGTTTTGCTGTTTCCAAAGATGATGCTCATTTATTGGATTTAAAGGGACGAAATGTATGGTCTGCCGTCCCAGATTTCAAGTAAGTGACCTTCAAGGTGAATATGTTGCACCGCAGAAGGCGTTTAGGCCCACTGTGTTGCCTCATTGCCATTAATAACTTAAAAATTGCTATTCACAAGTGTTGCTCTTGTGTGGTTTATGCTGATGAGCCCTGGAATGTAAAGTGTCACAGACCCCTCCCTTCAAACATCAGGCTGCTGTCATTAGCAGGAGGGAGAATCAAACCGCATGCATGGCCGAGCACACTGGGATTAAGAATGCAAAGTTTTATCAAAGTTTGACACTTCTGCTATATGAAAGAAAGAAATTAGAATGAAAAGTTGAATTCTGTCTGCGAATATTATAGATATAACCTTGCCATCCAGATCAGTTGGCAAACATGAAAAGTCCCATCATAACACAGACAAGCAACATGCAAATACCCTTGCAGGTTGTGATTGAGATTTTAAATGCTTTTGCTTTTAGTTAATGAAAAACAAAGTCTTGGAGGATCTAAGTTGTAATTTATTAAACATGAAAGGCTCCTTGATGAAATATAGAAATGAGATATATTTTGCATTTCAAAGATTTAAGCTGACAACTTACTCGCATGCAAATAAGGGCAAGATTTGTAAAAATATTTGAAAAGAAATTATTCCTGAATGTACTTATTACAATAATGTGGGATGCAGATAAGGGAAGCACGCAGCACTAAAACGCATTAATTTCTCCACAAAGTCTTAAAATGAGTTTCTTTCTGCCATTGTGTATTAATGTTCTTCCTCTGGAATGCAGCATATTAAAGAAGTGCTGAGAATTAGTAATACATTTGTTAATTACAAATTTCCGCTACGGAACTCTGCTGTTTTCCCAATATGTTTCTCTTCTCAAAAACAGAATTGCTAATGTCTTTTAATCATTTATGTACAAACATTTGAAGATAAAATATTCTGAGGTTCATCAGTTTCAAAGCTGTTTATGTGCTGGCAAAACAAGACATGTTACACAACATATATCTTATCATTTTGCCTATCAAATCCCATTTGCTTAATGCAAATCTCACCGGCCTAAGTGCACTTCCACCTCCATTTAAATGAATAATAGGAGCGACTCTATTAAAACCGGTTTAGAGTTGCCATGGGTGACATATCTGTAAGGTTACAATGAGAAAAAAGGGACACAAAATCAGTCTTTCTGGCAGTTTTTTAAATCATAATGACGCAGACGTATGTGTCAGCGCAGCTCCGCGCGGCCACAAGTCATAGTGAAGACGGTGTCAGGTCTCCAAAACCTCCATCGCGGAGCCCGCTCCAAACCAAACACGTTTAAAATTATAGTGGCATCGGTAACTCTGGCAATGTATTCAGTCGCAGCGAAAATTAGAGAGTGCGGCTTCGGTGCAGCAGCAGAGGCGGCTGACAGATTGTGGAGCTGTAAAAATAACAGAGACCTCAGAATGGCGGGAGGGGGGCGCTCTCCATTGTGCGCAAACCTCCATTTTGTTTAACCAGCAAGGTAATCACGCCGACGAAGTCAGCCAGACGCTCTACCAAACTATCATATTCACTGTGGTATCACTGGCTCCAGAGAACCTGAGGTATGGCCTCGCGCAGGCTGTCATTTGATAGGAATTTGGCATCTACCTTTCACAAAGGGGGGATACCAGTGCCGAATTAGACTGTTTTCTTAGCTTTTTAATCCTGACCATTATTATGGGAGCTATCATGCTAGAGGGAATGTTTTGTGCTAGCCACTTACATTATATTTATTTTAAAAGTCAAATGATACGGTTCAATAGTCAAAATGCTTTCCCTTGTGTCTCCCTTCACCACCCTTTGTTTAACATTTTTGTTACCCACTTGTGGTAGGTTTACAATGCAATTTTTACTTACAACAGCAAAACGAGCAGAAAACGTCTCCCTGTGATCTGTGTGCAAGTCTTGGTGTTATTTTCAGGAAAGCGTAGAGCAGTCGAATATTTTAAAAGGGAGCAACGTTTACCAAGTCATTAGTTTTATGCAAACCAGGGACAGAGATGAAAGAAAAGAGAAATTATCAATTATTTATGGATTTTTTTTAAATGTATCACAGCTACTGTGTAGAAATGACAATTAGCCAAACTTACCTTCTGTAATTAATAATGCATGAATTTTGCTCTTTGGGAAACTAATCAGCAGTTCTGCAAATGTGCCTGATACTCCCGAAGACACCTATCACAGGGGTCACATGAAAGCAACAATGATTTCCCATTCCAGGCCCACTCCCAAGACTTGCAGCTATACATGACATTCTGGACATGCCTGCTTCTTGTTATTAAAATGGCAGACGCTCGGAAGCTTGGCAGGGTGCGCATGCGGCGCTAGCAGCATCAACATAACCCACATTATGCCCACGTGAAAGCATCGCTAATCAGCTGTTGCTAAATTGTACGTATTACCTTTTTTTAAATGCCAAGCAATTATGCTCCATTTCCAGTAAGATTTGAACATGAATTGAATGCCTGTTGCCTCTTTCATATTAGACCAATCCATGTGCCTGAAGATGGGGTCGTTTGTGTGCACTCTGTTAAATACATGGTCACTGAATTCTATGTACCAGACACATTTTAAGGCACCCAATTTATGTGAAAGAGCCCCATCACACCCGAAATTCGTAAAAGTGAAATCTATTATAGAATTGGCATTTTACACATGGTTAATTTTGCGCTCTTGGTGGACAATTTAGCAGTGACGTTTGCACCGGAAACCCGAGGGAAAACATTTGTGGAGCGGGCCAGTGAAGGAAACGTGGCTTTTTGTGCCAGCTGATCAGTGCAAATGCTGATTCGAAACTGGCCCAATATTGGCATACACCGGTGAAAAATTTCGCCTCACAGGTGCAATTTACGCGATCTGCCTTAAGGAGCTACACACACTAATACATAAGAATGTGAACCACACAAGCCTTTTGTATTTCCACACCACCGAAAGAGTTAAGACAGCGAGTTTTTATTTTGTTTGTTTGTTTAGAGCCAGCATTTTGCTTTAGTTTTATGGGCAGTCTAGAAATTACACATTCTAATGCCATGCCAAAATGGTTTAATACTCCCTCAATGGCAAATTTTCCTTAAATACCAGCGTTTTATTTATTTTTTAACATTTACTTCCAGACCAGAAACACTTGCAGCCGATTGCCCGTGGCCTTCTGTGAGAATGTTAGTTAGCAATGCTCATAAAACCTCGGTTCATCAATGTGAACATAATTTGCTATGAAGAGAAAGCTCACAAAAGGGTGCATTTGTCAGATAGACAGGTGGCCTGAAATCTCTCCCTGATACTGAATGATATGAATAATAGATTCTGGTAAATGGATGCCAAGACTTGAGCTGTAAACACAGCTGCCTCCGTTCCCTTCCAGAATAACAGCTTCGAGAACGAAAGCACAGGAACCATAGTTCCACCTGAGGACTTAGCCTGGATAAACATGCACACACAGGCACAGACACACAAGCGCACTCACATTCAGGAGCAAAAAACAGAGGTACAAATCGCTGCCTGGCCCATACCCTCTTTTATGTTTCCTGTCAGTGCTGATGTGTGTGAGAACCACTGTCCTGGTCGTATCCCGCTGTAATAGAAGAAAGGACGAAGTAAAAGACAAATAAATAAGAATACATCCTATTTCAACACATTTAAAAAAAAGTAACATTCTAGCATGAATTAACCCTTTAAAGGTTATAAGGATTATGCAATGCGCCTTGAAGACCTGGCTCTAAGTTTAAAATTGCTTTGTACTGTATACTATTTAAATGCTTTGCATGTTAGAATACAACAGGGATAGAGTTTGAATGACAAATTATGTGACATTTGTTGTATCCACTTGCATGCTCTTTGTGTCTGCTTATGGGCTGGTGGTTGCAGGTAGTGGGCACCAATACTCATATTTTGGAGTGCAAAACGTAATTTCCATCTTCATAATTTGAACAAGAGCAACTAATAGAAACGATGAAATAGGAGCAAGAAGTAGGGAAAGAAAGATAGGAAAACAGTGGCAAAGGCAAAAGAAAATACAAAAAAGAACATGCAATAGTAAGTCATTTATATGCATGCAGCCGCGGCCGGTAGGAGGTGTACCTGCAGGGCGGTGACGTGGGGAGGGGGAGGGGCAGGGTGGGGGGTAGTAATGCATAGATTACGGACTTTAACAGGTAAGTAAACATATAAATAAATAAAATGAATTACGTTGTGTACACTGCATCACCAAATGCGATGACGAAATTTGTTTTATTTATTTATATGTTTACTTACCTGTTAAGGTCCGTAATCCATACATTACTACCCCCCACCCTGCCCCTCCCCTCCTCACGTCACCGCCCTGCAGGTACACCTACTACAGGCCGCGGCTGTATGTATGTCTGTATATATATATATATATATATATATATATATTCCTCACAAATGCCCCATGCATTAGAGAAGCACACACGATGTCCTGCCCTCCAGCCTATTCAATGCAGCCAGTTTTTCAAGTGCGCGTTTGATTCACAACTTGCCTACGCGTTTCAGGGCCAGAGCCCCTTCTTCCTGGGCGGTAAGTCACCACACCTGAGACCTGCACATGGTTGTTTCGATCTTTATTAAACATGCATTCACTTCCTGGGTGTGTCAGTTTGGCACCCATAGCATTCTGGGGCATACAGTTCTATGTGCAGGTAGTTTATCTTCATTTGAGAAAGTTCAAGTGTGTACTTGCGATTAAAGTCCATTTAAAAGCTCTGAGTGAGCTACGTACTTGAAGCGCCAGCTCATGTGCATATTGGAACATCGTGCCGATTCCAGTTCTGAAGGTTCAGTCCTTGCGGCTTCATACATCTGAGGTGACGTTCTGTCTCAGCTGGTGACGGTGCCTTCTCCCACGGCCGGGCCGGCCCACAGTATTTTCCTCACAAATGCCCCATGCATTAGAGAAGCACACACAATGTCCTGCCCTCCAGCCTATTCAATGCAGCCAGTTTTTCAAGTGCGCGTTTGATTCACAACTTGCCTACGCGTTTCAGGGCCAGAGCCCCTTCTTCCTGGGCGGTAAGTCACCACACCTGAGACCTGCACATGGTTGTTTCGATCTTTATTAAACATGCATTCACTTCCTGGGTGTGTTAGTTTGGCACCCATAGCATTCTGGGGCTTGCAGTTCTATGTGCAGGTAGTTTATCTTCATTTGAGAAAGTTCAAGTGTGTACTTGCGATTAAAGTCCATTTAAAAGCTCTGAGTGAGCTACGTACTTGAAGCGCCAGCTCATGTGCATATTGGAACATCGTGCCGATTCCAGTTCTGAAGGTTTAGTCCGTGCAGCTGTATGAAGCCGCAAGGACTGAACCTTCAGAACTGGAATCGGCACGATGTTCCAATAACAATTCTATGTGTGTTTTTACACTGGAGCCTGTATGTTTTTGAATGGACCCACCTCCATTCTTGACGGCACCTGTCAGCAAGTGTGCTGGATGCGCCGAGGTGGAGCTTGGAGCGTGAATTGTTATTGGCGTTTTGCACCACCATTGGGCACCTGAGGCATCAGCGCCAACGAAGTGCCAGATATATGAACTGGTGGGAACTCGGATATATACCGACCCCTACGCCGGATGCCATAGAGCCCAGGGTTTGACGAAGGGGCTCCCTTACAAGGGTCAACATAACAACAAGCGAGGCACTCTTGAATTGACTTTGGCAAAGGGAGGAAATATATATAACTGGACAATTTGGGGGCGCCATATCAGCATAATATGAAAGACAAACATCTGAACTTTCCCGAGTGTGTCCTGCTAATAACAACAAGAATGGAGAAATGTCATTGGTATACTATCAGTCAATCCCCTCCTCCCTCCCATCTGCTGCGCCCAATGAAAAGCCATTTGTCAGTTCAAGTATTGCCACAGAAATGCTGTTTTATTTCCAAATGCGAGCTGATGAAGGCAGAACGCCGAAACGTGTCCTCGCTGAAATAAATGGATAAAGGAACTCCGCGAGTGCTGTGTGTTTTTACACTGGAGCCTGTATGTTTTTGAATGGACCCACCTCCATTCTTGACGGCACCCGTCAGCAAGTGTGCTGCATGCGCCGAGGTGGAACTTGGAGCGTGAATTGTTATTGGCATTTTGCACCACCATTGGGCACCTGAGGCATCAGCGTCGACGAAGTCGCCAGATATATGAACTGGTGGGAACTCGGATATATACCGACCCCTACGCCGGATGCCATAGAGCCCAGGGTTTGACGAAGGGGCTCCCTTACAAGGGTCAACATAACAACAAGCGAGGCACTCTTGAATTGACTGTGGTAAAGGGAGGAAATATATATAACTGGACACTTTGGGGGCGCCATATCGGCATAATATGAAAGACAAACATCTGAACTTTCCCGAGTGTGTCCTGCTAATAACAACAAGAATGGAGAAATGGCATTGGTATACTATCAGCCAATCCCCTCCTCCCTCCCATCTGCTGCGCCCAATGAAAAGCCATTTGTCAGTTCAAGTATTGCCACAGAAATGCTGTTTTATTTCCAAATGCGAGCTGATGAAGGCAGAACGCCGAAACGTGTCCTCGCTGAAATAAATGGATAAAGGAACTCCGCGAGTGCTCTGTGTTTTTACACTGGAGCCTGTATGTTTTTGAATGGACCCACCTCCATTCTTGACGGCACCCGTCAGCAAGTGTGTTGGATGCGCCGAGGTGGAACTTGGAGCGTGAATATATATATATATATATAAGTCACTGAAAAAAACATAGGTTTCAGGGAAGTGATAGTTAGAAATTTGCATTTAAAAACACAAATATATTTATTGAAAAACCACAGGTTTCAGGGACGTTATAGTTAGTTGGATATTTCAGTCATACAAAACCAGAGAAATTTGGCCATTATAGTTAGTTGAGCTAGGTATAACTTAAGCTCCCACAATGCACTATTGATGACATCACATATTACATCACTCATGACATTGTCAGTGACATCACTGATGGCATCACAGATGACATCTCAAATGACATCACTGATGACATCATCCAGTGGCTGTGTGTTTCTGTAAAGTTTAAATATGTTTTATATATATATATATATATATATATATATATATATATATATATATATATATATATATATATATATATATATATATATAGGCCAAGGTGTATTGAAGAATGAGTGGGTGTATGACTGTCTGAATGGATGATTTAGTTGGCGTGTGACTGACTGTATAATATAGTGATTAAATGTGTCTTACTGAATGTATGGGTTAGTGACTTAACTGTGTGAATGTCTGTATCAGTCTGTTTGTTGGTGGTTAAGCAGTTGCATGGGTTGGTGAGTAACAACATGAGTGTCTATATGGTTATTGATTGCTTGTCTGAGTATCTGTATGGGTGCTTGAGTGTCTGTGTGGGTTGTTGGAGTGTGTGAGATTCGCCGTGTGAGTGAGTGAATCACTGGGTGTATGGATTCAAGAGTGCATCTGTGAGGGGCTGTATGGATGGGTGAGTATGTGTATGGCTGTGTTAGTGAGTGAATGGATGTCTCAGTGGTACATGTGTGAGTAACTACATATGTGAAAGGCAGTATATGCGAATGTTGATGTTGGAGTATATAAATAACTATATGTGAGAATGAATGATTGTGAGAGTGACTGTGTGGATGAGTGTGTGCTTGTGTCGGTGATTGTATAAGAGAGAAAGTATGTGTTAGTATCTGCATGAATAAGTGAGGTGTGTGTGTCTAACTGTATAGGTGATTAAACTTGGTCCTAAATATAACTACCTACTGGCGACTGCCAGTAGGTAATTTATATATAGTTACCATAGGAAAATCGCAACATTTTATTCCTAATAACTTTGGTGCTGATTGACGAATGTTCGCAAAATTTTCAAAACTCGTGGGGCGCTCTGGTCCGCTCCTATCTTGAAAGTTTATGGGGGTTCGGCAGGTGGGGGCTGAGAAAACAGGAGGGTCACAAAACATGTTTTCCCCATGCAATTTTCCATAGGAAAGTTTAGCCGTGGCAACAGCCCGAACTGCTGAACGGAATTATACCAAATTTGGCAAAAAGGTAGCCCTTGGTTCAGAAAGAACTCTTTTTGCTAAATCGTGTAAATCTGTTCAGTAGTAGCTAAGAAAATCAAAATAAAAAAATTGATATATAGAGGTGCGCACGATACGCGCACCGTGCAGATCAGGATCCGCACACCCTGCCTATCACGAGCTGCATTCTAATTGACTGTCAACACTCCAAAGCAGAAACTGTTGGCAGCCATCTTGTGCCTCGGTAGAAACAAGGCACAAGAAAACAGAAAAAGTAAGGCACAAAACAAGAAAAGGGGGCAGGGTAGAAACACCTTGACCCCCTAGGCCTGCTTAGGGGGTCCAACAAGGACCTCCAGGGCCAAAAAAAGCATTAAAAAAAAAATGCCGAGATGCATGCTGGGTGCACGGATCCAGCAGCGAAAATGAAAAATAACGAAGCGTGGGCCCCGCGCTTCGTTACTAATTAGCCCCTGAGTGGCCAAGTCCCGGGGGCATCACAAAAATATATGTGCGGGGGCCCAGGGGGAACCCCACAGCCCTGGGGACAGTCACCCCCCTGGGGTTTGTTTTTTAGCTGGGTGGGGGCCTCCAATGCCCCCCAAGCCCAGGGGACCGCCACCCCAGGGGCTTTTCTAAAATATTTGCTGGGGGGGTTCATTGCCCCACGCAACCCCGAGAACCACCACCCCCGGGCTTGCTTTTAAAAAAAATAACAAACCTGTGTGGGGGTGCTCAAGCCCCCGCACATGCCCTGGGGATGGCCACCTCCCCGGGGCACTAAGTATTCAAATTGGGGGGTCCGTTACGGACCACCTAGCCCCAGGGAGCACCACCTCCGGGGGGCTTTTCAAATGTTGTGAGCGGGACCACGGGGCCCCCCTCCTTGAGCCTTTGATGGCCCTGGAGACCACCCCCCCAGGGCTAGCTCCTGCAGTGTCCCGGGGTGCCCACACCGGGACACTGCTGTTTTCTACAGTAGGGCAGGAGCAAGTCTCCCGTCCTACCGTAGCAAACTCTTCTTTGGATTTTGGAAGAGAGAGCTGGGAAACCTGCTCTCTCTTCCAAAATTCCAAGCAGAATTGCTTTTCCACTTGGGGAGCTGCATGTTAGCAGCTTCCCATGTGGAAAAGCAATGCCAGCTCCCGTAGGACATGGGGTGCCAGCGGAACCGTGGGGGCATTGGGGCTCCCCACATGGTCCCCATCTAACTGCATAGGCCCCGGGGGATGGGGTCCCCGGGGCGAATAGAAATTAGTGGTAGGAGGCAGTTTTTTTAATGAAAACATTTGGAGTTGCGACCCCAGCGCGGCTTTCAGTGCTGCTCCCTGGTGTGAATGCGCTGGGTGCACGATTCCAAGCAAAACTTTTTTTATTTTTTAAAATATAAATCTAGGTTATATGTTTGGATCTTGGGTGGCTCTAAAAAGAGCCCTTGTGTTTATTGGGAGATTTTGGTATCTACAAGTAAGTGCCTATGCAGAGTGTAAAGTTGTTGAGAAAGACTCTGTTACCCTCATATGTGAAATGTACACCATCTCTCCTGTAGATGCCATCCATATTAAAACGCAGATTGTTGTTGTATATAGACCCCATACTATAATCTCTGAGATAAGCAGAAACAGCTTTATTGACATGTTTCCTAGCTTTCTCAATCTGTGGACAAAATTGTTTGGACCAGTTCCATTTCTGTCTTTGGTTTATGTTAGAGTAGACAAAGGCAGTTTTGGGGAAAAGTAACATCAATTCTGCAAAGGTGTCCTTTATTAGCATTTTCACACCTACCCCAGTCAAAGTGCCTAGGTCATTGCCACCACAGTGCAAAATAAAGAGGTCAGGGTGTTGGAGATGCAAAAAGGATTTAACCAATGGCATCAATTGGTGACACTTTAATCCCCTCTGTCCAATCCATTTAATGTCTACATTTTGCAAAGCTAGGTCTTTATCAATACCTCTGCTTTCAGCATACCTTTTGCACCAGAAAATATAGCCGTGTCCCACAATCCACACTCTAAGCATCTTGAAGGGAAGTCTGAATGTAGTCAGATGTCTGTAGCTGAAGTAGGCAGTTTGTAAAATAAGATGTCTCTAAAATGGTGTACAAGATGCAGTTAAAAAAGGAAGAGAACTGATTGGCTTATTTTAGAATATTACAGATTGAAAAATAGGGTGCATGTTTCTGTGTTTAAAAAGCATGTTTTTTATTGGTTCGTAAAAACTGTTTAAAAGGTACATTAGATAGGATAAGCTTGTACTTTGGAAAGTCAAGCACACTTGCTGTTTGAATTTACAACATTGTGTGCTGAACTTGTGACCTGTGTGTTCAGTTCAGTGTTCCATGAGCTGTTACTAAGGCAACAAGCATTAAGTAGAATGGGGGTAGGGTTGGGAGTAATGTGTGGCATTAAAATGTGAATTTCTTATTAATATTACAGCAATATGTCATTGCAGTGAGATTTCCCAATTCACTAGTATAGGTAAAAGTAGTGTGTTATGAAAACAAATGGAAAAAATATTTGTAATATACTTTTGAAGTCTCATCTGGACCCGCGGTTCCATCGCTTACGGTGCACGGACCAGGCGCGACTCCAGAAAATTCTAGAAGCAAATTTGGTTCAGTTAGAGGTCAGTTGGCAAGGCTTGATATGTGTAACCAATAGAAATGTGTTTTAGAATTTGAATTAACCTGGGAAGCAATGTGATTTGATATTTGCATGTATATATGTGCAGAATGAAAGGGAAACCTTGCCATGTTTTGGTTTTGCTAAGAGCAGTGCACTATATTCCTTGTCTGCATAAGAAAATCTGGTGTGTGATTCAGATACTTCATAATCTACTAATTAATTTGAAAGGTGAGTTATTAATTTGTGAGGTGTACAATGTCCTGCCTTTGTTTTTAAACATGAAATATAATTCATAACATTTGAAGTTACTCATATATTTTATAATGAAGAAATATCAATTGTAGTTTTTTGTAATGTGTTTACATGTTGTTTTATATTCAGTTTGTATACTATTATGTGTGTTTTGGAATAGGGATTGCTGATTATGACTGATTGTTTTAATGTGTGCATATGTACATTGGTATTATAGTGCATAATCTTAGGTGTTGATTTCAAATTGGAAATGTATATGTTGACTGCCCCAGGTGCTGCAATATCCTCCGACGGTCCCGCCATAGTCGTGGGTGGCAAGAAGACGGAGTGCGGCCCTTGGCGAGTTCTGGCCTGCGCGCAGGCCAGAACCACGGCCTGGAGTGATTGCAGGGCCGCTCTGAGGGGGCAGTGAGGCGGGCGCACACCAAATCGAGCTTGCGGCTTGCGGCCTGGTCTGCGAGTCGATGAAAAGTTCAGCGCAACCCCCGGGCGCTTGTTGGGGGCAGCACACCCGCAGTAAAGCTGTGCAGCGCACAGAGGTGCAACAGTGCAGGATTGGCCCGAGGAGCGCACCTGTTCGGACCCGAGCCAACCGGTTGGAGATCAAGGTGAGCCCTGCAGGCTGTCAATAGGGGTGGAGGAGCAGTGCTGCATCACCAAATGCCCGGTTTGACTGGAGTTGGGACACCCTCTATTTGGAGTGTGAATCCCTGGGAGAGAAAAAGACATGGTGAAATTCGTAGAGAGGCAGGCCCTCTCACGAGGATCAGCTAACCACACAAAGCAGTTGCAGCTGGGGGTACGGTGGGCTGCTAACCCGGAGCACAGTAGTGGGGGCAGCAGCGGTGCGGAGGTGTGGTATCTGCCCCAAAAAGTCCCATATCCCTCCTCAAATCAGCCAGAGTGAGATTGATGCGAGCCCCACATGCTGTCAATGGAGGCTGGGAAATGAGTGCTACATTACTAGCTGCCCTGTGTGACCGACGTTGGAGAGCTCTTGGAGAGCCCTGGGCCCATAGGCCTACAAGGAATCTCCTTCTGTACCCTAACCCCTGGGCACCCTCAAGAGGCACGACAGCAGTGTATGCTCTTTAGTTAAGCTATCCTGGCTGAAGACGGCTGATAGCCAGTAACCGGTCGATTTTTAATCCCAAGAGGGATAGTAGAGGTTTATCCCATGAACATTGTCAGTATAATTTTTATCCATTTTTGTCTGTTGCAACTTTTAACTAATCAGGGTGCAAGGTTGTTGTTTCAGTCTCCATGGGGCTGCTCTAATATAAGTCCTCAGGAGGTTATTCTGTTCTAGTCTATTCTATTTAATATAATTAACCTCTAGTTTTTTGCAATTCAATATATTATACACATTTGTTATAGTGCCATATAGTTACCGCCTACGCCAACAGTTACTCTTAAGATTCTCTGTAACCCAGTGATTGGGTGATCCACAATAAGGCTTTTTTTATTTAGGGGTCAGGATGTCTAAACGTAAACTTTTGAAGACCCGTAAAAATAGGGATATTCATGGCCAACCATTGATGATTATTTAGTTAAAGTGGTTAGTGCCATTGATGTTGAAATCAATAGGGCTGAATGCCGCGTGTCTCTCGGAGTAGGCAACGGAATGGAGAATCAATCAGCCCGGGAGTTAGTTGATGTCATGCTAGATAATGCCCAAGAACCCACTACCATGGTGTGCCCTGAGAGCCCTAACCACTCCCAAACTCTACCTATGCAACCTGTGACCCCCATCTCCATCTCCAAGTGGGTCCCCAATACCGAAAAGGAAAAGAAATTGTAGGAAAGACCAAACTAAGCCAGGGATTTCCTGTAAAACTAAAAAAGGGCCATCCTCTCGCATTATAGGTAAGGAACCAGATACAATGTGTGTCCCAAACCTGTTGATGGAAGAACAAACCAATTCTATCATATTTATTCTGACACAAAAAAATAGAAATACTTATAAAACCATTGGTCGATAGAATAAATAATCTAAACACGGAGGTGACCAAACTTGGTAATATCCTTAATGATGTTTGTGGATCTGTAAGGTTATCGATGAGTGATCCTCCTGGAGTGCGTAATTTAAATCCAATAAATGCTGTTATAACTAATCCGCCCTTTAGTAATCCAGTTATACCCCATGGTCCCATTAGGATGACCGTTGATCCAGGGTCTATCAATTCCACATCCATGACAGCCAACAATTTGTTAATAAGTATGGACAGACAGAAGGGATCCCAGAAAACCGGGGATGTAGCAGTAAATAAAGACCATTCCCTGGCCCGAATAAATCCAGGAAGAGGGATGAGTCTGAAGGACCCATTGTAACATCCATTAACCTACCGCCAGAATGTAGTCCATACATGGCTGTTATGGTTAATGTACCTTCATTAGAAGCCGAACAAAAAGAAAGCTATGACACCTTAAAAAACAAGGTGGTGCACTGGTTGCACCAAAAATGTGATTTTCCTGTGGGTCAGGCGGACCAGGTACTCTTCACCAGAAGGGTGAACTGGATAGGGCTCTCAAGAAAGACCCTGCATGGGGATTGTATTGTTATTAACTCTAAGTACCCATGTTGGGCACGAACGTCTCTTGAAAGAGCAGCTACAAGCCCACATACTGAACGCATTGTTTCGCTGTATCCACTTGGTTACTTCTATAGACATCTAAATCACCCATCGTTAGGGGACAGGAATACTGGTTTAAGTAGACTTAATACAGTGTCCAACCATCAGATATATTCTGGCCAGCCTACTTCTAATAGATTTCAATTACTTAGCACCTTGGATTGTAATGATTGACTGGGTATAGCTATAACACCAGAAAGGGGGGTGGGAGTGACCAGGCTTATGGACGTAGGTCCGCCATTAGGTAGCAGGCTCGACAAAGACTCTGATGTGATCACTATGTCCAACTGCCCTTTAAGAGATAATATTGTTCCCATACTCCAAGAAAAGAACGAAACCTCTCGAAATAGGGATGACCTTGAAATGACTAATGGTTATTGTACATCTGTGAATTTATGTACCAGTGTTTTATCAGATGATAGTATAGAGGTCATAGGAGAATCTGCCATCAGTGTCCCTATTCGTCAAGAAACCCCTCCATCGGTACCACATTGAGGAACCCCTTTGGTTGAAGGTTACACCATTGTTAGTTGGAACATTGCCGGAATTGCAAGAAAGTTCGATGAGCTAGGTTGAAAGGAGTATATCAGCTCATTCGATATAGTATGTTTGCAGGAAACCTGGAGTACCGTAAATGTCAATTTTGACGGTTATACTGCATATAATTTACCCCCACTACCCTCCCCCTCAGGAAGAACAAAGGGGGCACTGCTAATCTTATAAAAAAACAACCTACAGGTGAAAGTTAAAAGAAGTACCAACATAGGGCATCATTCACAGTTACTCTGGTTGCAAAATAGGGAAGACCAGGATGTGCTGTTGATTAACTTCTATAATAATATATTTGATTCTACCCGTCATAGTATAGTCTTAGAATTTAAATTGGAATTAGGTAATTTGGCTATTAGGGAAAGTATTTATCCGAATATAGCTTGGCTCGGCAATTTAAATGTTAATATTTGCCCCTTGTCAATGACAAAAGTGTGTGGGTGCCAAAACGAAGACGGTTATGACTTTTTACATTTTCCAAATACTATTTATGGTAATACCCTGAATGCAGTACTGACTGAATTTGATTTGAATATTCTGCAATGTGCTAAGGATGGGAGTGGACAGGAGATTCCAACTTTCACAGAAAGGTCTTCACATAGTTGTATTGACCATGGTATAGTCTCTGCTAATATTGCAAATCAATGTTCCACCCCACTGGTCGTTGATTTGTCTATGAGTGACCATAATTAGATTACAATGTGTATGGAAATATGGGGACGCAGATCAGTCCAATCATATACTGTTATGAATAACATCATTCCATCACGCCCCAATGGTTCTAGAATAAAATGGAGAGACGCTAACTCCTGTGAAATGTCAAAACAATTGTACAGCCGTGTGGTATTGAAATAGACGATAGCCTATTAGTTGGGACTGAACCATACAACATCCTGTCCAATTTCCTTAAGATCAATGATCGTATCACTAAACTATTGACTGTGACATCAACTAGGAAACAATTACAGGCCAGGGGTTCATTTGATCACTGCTGTACTACCTCTCTGAACCTCCTGAAAATAGAACTTACGAATAAACCAAGGGACAGTACAGCAGTCCACGCACTTAGAGTAGAATATAAGTCTAATCTAAAACGTAGGAAGAAGGAGCTTCAACAAGAGGCGTGGGACAACCTTGCGCTCGCAGCTGAAACCTTAAATAACAAGCTTTTCTGGGATACAGTGAATTCTAATTTACTCAAAACTAAATCTACCCCAGAACTTTTGACCCATGTGAGCTGTGAGGAGTGGGTGGCCCATTTCTCCAGTATTTTTAATCCTAGCTGTACATCCTCTGTAGATTTAAATACTCAACTTAATTGGCCTATTATACCACTTGATATAACCTTGGATGAAGTCTTGTTGGGCATTGGAAATAGTAAAGGGAGGAAAGCACCAGGTGCCAATGGTGTACCCATTGATGTATACAAATCCATACCGGAACTGTGGGGACCAATTCTTACTAGAGTTTTTAATGCAGCTGTAACTGAGGGTTGTCCGCCCTCATGGGGGGAATCTGTCATTATCACCATATATAAAAAAGGCGATAAATCTGAAGCAAAAAATTACAGCCAGAACTCTCTACTCGACTCCTCAGTAAAAATTATGAGTAGAGTCCTATTGTTAAGATTGGAGGAATGGGTTTTGGATAACGATATTATGGCACAGGTGCAATACGGTTTTAGAAAAGGGTTAGGCACGTTGGAACAATGTATTAATTTGGAGCTTTTATTTGGTAAATATACTCATGTCAAACAGGGTCGGCTTTTTTATGTTTTGTGGATTTAAGTAGTGTATTTGATTTGGTAGATCATGGAGTTTTATGGCCCATTTTACTCAAACTCGGGGCCCCTAAACCTATTATTTATTTTTTGGCCAGGTTGTACGAAAACTTATCAACCAAAGTCCGCTATGACCAGAAGGGTCAATGTACCCCCAATTTTAATGTAAAATGCGGTATCCGACAAGGCTGTGTTCTTGCCCCATTACTTTTTACTTTATTAATTAATGAAGTTGATGTTATACTTAAGGAGATACAGGCAGACTCCCCAATAGTGGAGGACAAGTAAATGCCAGTCCTGCTTTACACGGACAATGCCGTGCTTTTATCTAGAACACCGATTGGACTTCAGAGGTTAATAGATGGTTATGCAGCTTTTATTAAAAAGAGGAAGCTGCTGATTAACAAAACAAAAACCTTTACAATGGTTTGCGGTCCGAAACCTAAATGTCAGAAACCTTTTTTTATAGAGGATAATAAAATACAAAATGTGGATGACTTTTTTTATTTGGGTATTTCCTTTTCCTCGGATGGGAAATGGAATTACGAAACATCCCAGGTTAAGGCCAAATTGAAGAGGAGCATATACAGTGTTTTTAAATTGCTACTAATTTGGAGGACCGCCGTATTAAAGATATTATTGAGATTTATAAAGCGAGGCGCACATCTATTGCACTTTACGGGGCTGGGCTTTGGGGATATGACTCCTGTCATGATTTACAGGTGGAAGAGAACTCCTTTTTAAAGAAGCTTTTATGCCTTCCGGCCTCAGCCTCCTCAATACTTACCCATTGCGAGGTCTAACTATCTGGGAGATTTAATAACCTTGAGACTGCTCCAACTATGGAGATCAATATGGATAAAAGAGGAGACTATTTTTACTAAGTCTATTATAAATGATTGTTTACGTATGGAAAATTACATGAAGATACCTTGGCTAAATTATTTAATTTAAACTTACGGGTCGTTTTTGATCATTCTATTTTGGGATTGCATAATGAAACTCCAACCATGTCAAAACAGGAGCTAAAAAGCACTTTCTTGTCCCATAAGAATATATGTAGGAGGGAAACAATTAGGAAACAAACCACGTATCAGTTTTACCATCAATACATAGATACAGTGGGTTTTCAAGCCTATCTTTCATTTGTCACAAGATCTTCCCACCGTTATGTTTTAACAAGATTGAGGCTAAGTCTTGTGCATCATCTGGTTGCATTTCCTACGATGAAACAGTACCCTGCTTCCCCCTGCCCCTGCAATAGGATTACCAAACAGAGCACAATGCACTTTTTGCTTTTATGTGACTTGTTTCAGTCGCTTAGGATTGTATATCTCAAACCTTTGTTTAAGAAATATGAAACTAATACCATTCATGCTGCTATGACCCTACTCCTTGCACTCAAAGAACCAGATATTTGTTTTTATACTGCCACATATATTTTAAGTGCAATTAAGACCAGAAAGAGTATGCTGTTCTAACGTAAATTTTACCCCCCTGCACTTTAGATACTGCATTTTAATCCCATGTATTCTGACCCTTCGTTTTATAACCATGTTTCGCTGCTTGAGTCAATTGTTTACATCCGGAGTTATGATACAATCTATGCACTCTAAACTATACTCTGTTTTTATAATCATGTTATGCTGCTATGTGCCTATTGTTTACATCTGGAGTTATGATAGAATTTATGCATTTTAAACTGCTCTGTGTGAAGCCCTGGGGTTCTTATCAACCTTAATTATGTAAAGTAGCTTACAATCTACACTAAGAGAACCAATGTAATGTATGACACATATTGGAAAATAATTAACTGTATGTCCTTTTATTACGTATGTTGATTTTATTAATTTTTAACTGTCACATGTTATATACTGCGCTTTTATGGTTGTTTGTTTCAACCGAATAAAGCTTGTTTTGACTTGACTTGAGTTAAGGTATTAGTGTTGAGAGTAGTTTTTTATAAGGGTCTACAGAGGTATAGTTACAATATGCAACATCATTTTTGGTGTTTGGTTTGAAATTGAAGCTTGTATTGTGAATTTATGTGGTGTAGATAGAGTTCTGTATAGACATACTCATTTATGTTTTTCAGTGATATGGTGAGAGATATAGAAGATAAATGCGAAAGGTTTCTGATTTGTATTTGGCTACATGTAATATTAAAAGTAGTTGTAGAAAGGTAATGTAGCAGTAGAGATGTATGCAGTAGTTTTATTCTATAAAGAGTTTGTTTGCTGATCCGTTATTGCCTTGTTAGTAGTGAGACACTTCTCCAATCACCCATTTAGCACCATACATTAATTCATTCAGTGTAGTAATCTCTATGTACTTAAAAATTCTCTATGCACTGTGTTTAGTACAGTCATATGTGCACAATGTATGCGGTCCCCTAACCCCTTGCAGACTACTGAGTCAGTCCTGCAATAGTCCTGGGAATAGTCATGCTTGTCTGGAATCACACTGTGAGTCTGTGTCCACTCCGATAATCATCCTCATCATCACTCCGTCAGGAGTGACAGTTTACGCTTTATAAATTCTCATTTCATTTCCTGACAGAAGCATGTCCTTAATTAATCTCTCTGCTGACACATACACGCTTATAAACGTATCCTGCTATCAACTACTAGCAGTCTGGGAACCCAGTCACTGTCTATGCACTTGGAGAATGAGTTAGGCATTCAGACAAGCAGTGGTACAGTTAAATGTACATAACGTATGTGATCCCCTAATCTCTTGCAGACTACTGAGTCAGTCCTGCAAAAGTCCAGGGAATAGTCATGCTTGTCTGGAATCACACTGTGAGTCTGTGTCCACTCCTACATTCATCCTGACAGAAGCATGTCCTTATTTAATCTCTCTGCTGACACATTAGCACTTAAAAAAAATTATCCTGTTGTCAACTAGTAGCAGTCTGAGAACCCAGTCACTGTGTATGCACTTGGAGAATGAATCAGGTATTCAGAGCAGCAGTGGTAGAGTTAAATGTGAACAATGTATGCCGTCCCCAAACTCCTTCCAGACAACTTGAGTCAGTCCTGTATAAGTTAGGGGAATAGTCATGCTTGTCTGGAATCACACTGTAAGTCTGTGTCCACTCCTACAATCATCCTGACAGAAGCATGTCCTTATTTAATCTCTCTGCTGACACATAAGCGCTTATAAACTTATCCTGCTGTCAAATTCTAGCAGTCTGAGAACCCAGTCACAGTGTATGCAGTTGGAGAATGAGTCAGGCATTTAGATAAGAAGTGGTATAGTCAAATGTGCACAATGTATGCGGTCCCCTAAACCTTTGCAGACTACTAAGTCAGTCCTGCAAAAGTTGAGGGAATAGTGATGGTTGTCTGCAATCACACTATGAGTCTGTGTCCACTCCTACAATCATCTTGTCAGAAGTATGTTCTTATGAAATCACTCCGCTGAAACATAATTACTTATAAAGTCACATTGCTGTGAACTACTAGCACTCTAGGTACTTATTCAATGTATATGCATTTTTATAACGGTTATGCATTCCAATAATTATTTAATTAGTAGATGTGTACTTTAGTAAATTAATTGTGATTTCAAAAGGGAGTGTTTAAATGGTTTTTATGTAGAATGTGTTTGTTTAGTAATAGATTAGTATATTTTATAGATTTAAAAAAATAATATATATCTTTTTTCAGGTGTTGTTCATCACCATTAAAAGAAACTTATTAAGGCTAGAAAAACAGAAAAGAGGAAACAACCCAAAAAGGACTATTATTTGAAGAAAATTCAACAGCAAGTATTGGATGAACAGCAGCATGTTGGGAAAAAGAAAAATTCTTGCGGTAAGAGAACAAAATCATTTTTTTAAAAACTTTCAAAGCCTAGAAACAGTGTGCAGATTGTGGAAAGTATAAAGAATGCCTCAACAACAAAATAGAAGAATAACATTTTTTTTAAAAATGGGAAATTACATTCAAAAGAAACACTATTTGGTAAAAGGCGGCAGAGCCAGTATGAAGAAATAAGAAGGAAGATGTTTTACAATAGAGTTGTCTTTAATTTGCTGAAAGATGTGAAGAAATACCAAAGAAGAGCACCATTTTATAAAAAGAAAGAAATTGAAATTATTGTTGAAGAAAATTATTGATTTTAGTTTTAAACAGAATTCAATCACCAGACAAACCAATACATTTTCTGAAGGCCAAAAGTAAGAAAAAAAACGATTAACAGAACTAAATGTTGTGATATTTTCTTGGGTGAATGGAACCACAGTTCAAGTTCAGAGCCTTTTTTTAATGAAGCGAGGTATTTTCTGACCAATACTTTATTGCTTGCATTTGATACCAAAGGTCATGCTTATGAGGTTAGAAATGGTTGTCCTATTGAGAAAGAGAAGATGGTTTCTAGAAATGTAGAAGAACTAACAGCTGATGAAGTTCTAGGGAGACGTCCTAAAGCCCCAGTGTATACTTGGGATTGCAGTAGTATTTGTAGCATACAACAGGAATCTATTGATATTTTACACAATTTCGTACGAGAGTATAGTAAAAAAAAAGGGTTAAACAAAAGATTAAAATGTTGCAAGGACTAGATCCTTGCAGAGTGAGAAAAAATATTGGTTTGCACGGTCATTCTCTGGCTTATTTTTCTAGGAAAGTATGTCAAAGTGTTTTTCATCATTTCAGAATGTTAGCAGTACATCATTCTCTAATGTGGAAGTTAGTCAGAAGATTGTATTACGCAAAAAGTCAAGCAATAATTTTAAATGAGTTGAACAGTGCTATTTTGCGTGGGTCAGTATCAGATGTAAAGAAGGTTTGTGATGAAATCGAGTTTCATTACTTAGGTCCTGAATAAGAGAGTGCAAAAACTGACACATTAATAGAAGAAGATATTGAAGAGAATGTGGAACATACTACTTTAAAACATTTTGAAGAACAAATTACAAAGTTTAAGGTGATTTCATGTGAAAGGCCAAATTATTCTTGTATTTGTTGCCGATGAACCCCCTATAAAAATCAGACTAGGACTGTTGATCTATATTTAAAAAGTGAAAGAGAAATTAATGATAAGTGGAAGGAATATTCAACTAATTTGTTGGTAGAGGATTGCTTTGATTTGGGTTCTGATCAGCGTATTTGTAAATACTGTTATAACAAATTAGACGAGAATGAAATTCCTGCCAGAGCCTTCCATAATAATCTAGAGTTGGTAACTATTCCTCCAGAACTGATAGATTTGAATACGTTTGAGTCTATTCTGATTCAATGTGTGCACCTATTTCAGACTATTGTTCGTATGGAGCCTAAAACAGGTAAATTGCCTCCTACAGATTTACAAAGAGGATTTAAAGGAAGAATTGTATATTTACCTCTTGATTTAAAGAAAAATATTGCAACTATTGCTGTAGAGAATGTAGAAAGTAAACCACTAGTTATTTTAGTTAATGGCGTTCCCACTAAGAGAAAGAAAATCCGGCAGGAATTAGTGGATGTCAGGAAAGTGCAAAAGGCAACATTATATCCTATAAAAACAATGATTACTACAAAAATGTGTATGTAGAAGAAATACTTTTAGAAGATGATAGTGAAACGTCAAGTGGTCAAATTGAAAAAGTGGACGTGTCCAAAAGTAAAGAAATTTATGAACATTATAGTGTACATCCACTTCATGGAAGTGATGGGGAATACTATTGAATTATTCCAAATGAAGAAAGCGAAGGGGACTCCCATGAGTGTTTGGGAAAAAAAGTTTGGAAGCTCGTTGCTTTCCGCAGCTGTTCCCAACTGGATAAGGTGGACGATATGATGAACGATCAGTGCAGATTCCTGCATCAGAATATCAGATAACAAGATTGTATGCAGAAGATCCAAGATTTCGACAATGTATCCCATATATATATCATCTTTTGTTTGAGAGTGACTTGTCTGGACTTTCGTATGCAGTCAACCACATATTAAAAACAGGAGTACATCTTCAAAATGTTTCCGCAAAGGAATTTATGGATAAAGTACATCAGAGAGACGATCATTTAGAATCACAGCTGATTAATTTGATGGTATGTCAGCGTGGTACTAATGAGTATTGGTACCATCGTTATGGAGAACCTAAATGTATGCTAAGGAACTTAGGAACTCTTACATTATTTGTTATCCTAAACTGTGCTGACTATGCTTGGGATAATTTACTTGAATTTCTAGAGAAGCAAATCCAAATATAAAAAATATTACAAACAAGACACCTGGAAAATTGTGCTCTTTGGATCGTGTTAATATATGCAGATATTTCAATCATAGGTTTGAAGCTATGATGTCTTTTATCTGCAATAAAAAGAATCCTCCTCTTGGCGAAGTTGTTGATTTCTTTTGGAGAAAGGAGTATCAAGCTAGAGGTGCTCCCCATATACATAAGCTGCTATGGATAAAGTATGCACCCAAATTTGAAACTGATTTGGATGACACTGTTTTGTATTTTATTGAAGAATATTTCACATGTGCTATACCAAAAAGAACAGAAGAAAACACCTTAAAGCAACAAGTGTTACGATTCCAAAGTCATTGATGTGGCAAATACTTTAGATGAAAGTACGAGTCTAAGGAAAAGTTTTATACCAAATGTCGTTTTGGATTTCCACGTCCACTAATATCCAAAGGAAGAGTAAACAGTTTCATGTCACCTGTGAGACATACCATTATTTTAGAAAATCTCCTAAAAATGTGTACAATTTGAGAAGAAGGGAAGAACCAAAGTATATCAATGATTATAATCCAGTTATTCCCTCATTGTGGAATACTAATATGGATATCCAGTATGTTGAGGATAATTCCATTGCTGTTGATCGGTATGTGATATCTTACATAACAAAATCAGAAAACGCGGAGTTGAAAGAAATGTGGGAAGAAATTTCTCATGAGAAGAGTCTTAGTAAGAAATTGTACAGTTTCAGTTTGAAGATGTTATCCCATCGAGAAATTGGAGTGTACAAATGTTCAGATCGGTTTTCATAGGCAAGTTTATACTCAAAGTCTAGAAGAATCATTTGGGTGAGTCTAGGTCATGCTGCAACGTGAAATCGAGTACTTAAATCTATACAAGAGGGCGAATATTTAACAGAAAATGAACCGCAAAGTACAGATATTGTCAAAACAAATATGTTGGACACATTCTATAAAAATAGAAGTCATCATCTTGAGAACATATGTCTCCATGAAGTGCTGCAATATTACACTTTTAAAAGGAATACTACAGAAAACATAAATGAAGGAAAATATGCAGTGATTCGTTCCGAAGGATGTTTGGCGACACAAAGGAAAGGAAATCTGAATAATCACAGAAAACTGATTTGTGATACTCCTGATAGAAGAGAATTTTACTATTTAGCACTTTTGCAACTCTTCAAACCCCGGCGTACATTATTGGAATTACTTGGAGATTTACAGTGCTTTGAAGATTCCTTCAATGCTTGTAAAGAAAGCATAGAATGTACAGTTTTTGCAAATTATCTGAAAATGTTGAATGGTGAAATTGATCAAGAAGCTACTACTGCTGCATAGATTGCTAGAGACAGTTCTCAAGATAGTCAAAGTTCTGATACACTGAGTCAAGATCCACTAGGAGAACCAATTCTTGAAAATAAAGCGACAATCGCCATGAACGAAGTGAAAACAGCAATGCATCAAGCTGAAGAAGATATTATGGACTTAGAAAACTTGTAAGAACAACTAAATGTTGAACAGAAAGAAATATATCAGCAAGTGAGACAACAGATTGACCATGGTTTTCTTCATGAAAAGAAAGAATGCACATTTACATCATTTCAACCTATTGGAATGTATGTCAGTGGTCAAGCTGGAACAGGAAAACGTTTCTTAAGTAAAGTATTGACCAGTTATCTACAGAAAACAACTGACTCACATTTGTTTTGTGTTGTAACTGCTCCAAATGGGTTGGCAGGACACAACATTAAAGGAATTACATTACATTGTTTACTTATGCTACCTGTAGAGCATGAAAATAAATTGGAATATAACAAACTATCTGGAGAAGCTTGTTATGAAGTTTCAAGAGTGCTAAAGAAAATGAAACTTCTGATTATTGATGAGGGGAGCATGGTCTCAAACTTAATGCTTGCCTTTGTGCATTTAAGAATGCAGCAAATTCTTAAAACAGAATACGATGTCCTATTTGGAGGAAAACATGTGATAGTTTTTAGAGATCTATTGCAACTCACTCCCGTAAAAGGACATCTAGTATTTAAAACACTTGTACATGAAGACACCAAAACCTCTTTGGGAAGTGTTGGTAACGTTAACATTTGATCATATTTTGAATACAAAGAACTCATTAAAAATATGCGACAAGCAAATGATGTTGATTACTGCTTATTTGGATAAGTATCTCCCTTAATTGCCGTGTAACATCTAGGCAGGTAAATAGCCCAGATATACTAGGGGTTTTACTAACTAATCCTAGGATGGGCTTATCCCTTGCCTTATATAATATCTATGTTAGAGGCACTAAAAACGGGTGTACTTCCATGGTACTCTCTGTTTTGGAAACACAGCTTAGAGATCATGATGAAGCAGACCATACCCTGGTAGCAGGTGATTTTAATTGCACCTATGAGCCACTTCCTATGGAGGATAACTTAGATTTGGGTGATGAGGACAGCAAATGGGGTATCCCTGCACTTACTATCCCCCCGATAAAAAGATGGTCCCGCAGCGCAATACAGCTCAATGCGCTGACATTAGAATTTGGCCTAAGAGCTACTAATGGCCGCACAGCCTCAGACCGCATGGGTGCACACACGTTCAACAGAATAGATCACTCCTCAAGGATTGATTATATTCTGCTGGACCTAAAACTTTGGGGTTTGGTTCATGACATGGTAGTGATAGCCACTGTTGAGAGTGATCATAACTCACTCTCCCTATCCCTAATGAACCCCTGGCTTAGTAATGATCCAGCAGTCGTATCTAAATGCCCTCATATAACCACTGTTTCCTCCTGTGGAAGACGTCTAAAATGGAATAAAATTGCTGTGGACGCTACTAAGATTTCCACCATAGACGTACTACTAATGGCATCGCAAATAGAAATGGATAATACCAATCCGGCTCTAAAAACTGAAAAGGCAACATCTATCTTCGAAGCAGCTGTAAAGTCCATAGGGGAGGTCTTTCTGGTTAAGGGCACTGAAGGGAGGAACTTGTCCCTTCCTAAACCCAGGGGAAAACATGATTGGTATACACCTGCATGTAGACAGACAAAGTCCCTTTTGATTGAGGCCGTTAAAAGTAAATCCCAATCCTTGATACAGATTGCTAGGAAGAAATATAAGACTACACTGGCACACGCCAAAAAAGAATGGGTAGAAGAGTACTGGTCTACTCTTAAGGAAGCTAGTCTCAAAAAAGACCCAAAATGTTTCTGGGACACGATTAGAGCCAGAAATAGGCCAGATATAGATCTTATTTCATGTAACATCCCAAGCCAAGCGTGGGTCAACCACTTTTCAAAATTATACTCCCGACATGATGATTTGCCACCCATCGAGGCACCCACTGATGTAGAAGGGAGGTTTGTGGTTCCAATAATGAACTCATTAGTTGGAAATACTATCCCCGAAGATCTTGGCTTTACAATCAAAGAGGTGGAATATGCCATAAGTACCATCAATTATTTACAACAAGGGGTGGTGATGGACAGAGTCTCTGAATTAAGCAGAGTACTCTCACCCAGTCAAGAGATCAGGGCTAGATCCAACACCGTTTTTTAGCTCATTGCACCATCCCAGTTTCAGAACCTGGCTGTATGCAAATTAGTCTGCCCCTGGCCCAGTGCATCATGGGAACAGGGCAGACCAGACTACAAAAGCCAATTCTTACACTGGGAAGGAAACAAGCTTCCGGGGACCGGTTTCTGGCATTACAGCCGTCTTCGGCCCGGCTTGCTTGAATCCTGATGGTGCAATGAGCAAGGGACTCACATCTGAGTATACCCTTCCACGCTTAGGGTGGACAAAATTATTTACAACAAGGGGGTGGTGATGGACAGAGTATCTGAGTTAATCAGAACACTCCTACCCAGTCAACAGATCATGGCTTGATCCATCACCGTTTTTTAGATCACTGCACCATCCCAGTTCAGAACCTGGCTACATGCAAATTAGTCTGACACTGGCCCAGTGCATCATGGGAACAGGGCAGACCAAACTACCCCTTGTTGTAAATAATTTTGTCCACCCTAAGCGTGGAAGGGTATACTCAGACATGAGTCCCTTGCTCATTGCACCATCAGGATTCAAGCAAGCCGGGCCGAAGACGGCTGTAATGCCAGAAACCGGTCCCCGGAAGCTTGTTTCCTTCCCAGTGTAAGAATTGGCTTTTGTAGTCTGGTATGCCCTGTTCCCATGATGCACTGGGCCAGGGACAGACTAATTTGCATACAGCCAGGTTCTGAAACTGGGATGGTGCAATGAGCTAAAAAACGGTGTTGGATCTAGCCCTGATCTCTTGACTGGGTGAGAGTATTCTGCTTAATTCAGAGACTCTGTCCCTCACCACCCCTTGTTGTAAATAATTTTGTCCACCCTAAGCGTGGAAGGGTATACTCAGACATGAGTCCCTTGCTCATTGCACCATCAGGATTCAAGCAAGCCGGGCCGAAGACGGCTGTAATGCCAGAAACCGGTCCCCGGAAGCTTGTTTCCTTCCCAGTGTAAGAATTGACTTTTGTAGTTTGGTTTGCCCTGTTCCCATCATGCACTGGGACAGGAACAGACTAATTTGCATACAGCCAGGTTCTGAAACTGGGATGGTGCAATGAGCTAAAAAACGGTGTTGGATCTAGCCCTGATCTCTTGACTGGGTGAGAGTATTCTGCTTAATTCAGAGACTCTGTCCCTCACCACCCCTTGTTGTAAATAATTTTGTCCACCCTAAGCGTGGAAGGGTATACTCAGGCATGAGTCCCTTGCTCATTGCACCATCAGGATTCAAGCAAGCCGGGCCGAAGACGGCTGTAATGCCAGAAACCGGTCCCCGGAAGCTTGTTTCCTTCCCAGTGTAAGAATTGGCTTTTGTAGTTTGGTTTGCCCTGTTCCCATCATGCACTGGGACAGGAACAGACTAATTTGCATACAGCCAGGTTCTGAAACTGGGATGGTGCAATGAGCTAAAAAACGGTGTTGGATCTAGCCCTGATCTCTTGACTGGGTGAGAGTATTCTGCTTAATTCAGAGACTCTGTCCCTCACCACCCCTTGTTGTAAATAATTTTGTCCACCCTAAGCGTGGAAGGGTATACTCAGACATGAGTCCCTTGCTCATTGCACCATCAGGATTCAAGCAAGCCGGGCCGAAGACGGCTGTAATGCCAGAAACCGGTCCCCGGAAGCTTGTTTCCTTCCCAGTGTAAGAATTGGCTTTTGTAGTTTGGTTTGCCCTGTTCCCATCATGCACTGGGACAGGAACAGACTAATTTGCATACAGCCAGGTTCTGAAACTGGGATGGTGCAATGAGCTAAAAAAACGGTGTTGGATCTAGCCCTGATCTCTTGACTGGGTGAGAGTATTCTGCTTAATTCAGAGACTCTGTCCCTCACCACCCCTTGTTGTAAATAATTTTGTCCACCCTAAGCGTGGAAGGATATACTCAGACATGAGTCCCTTGCTCATTGCACCATCAGGATTCAAGCAAGCCGGGCCGAAGACGGCTGTAATGCCAGAAACCGGTCCCCGGAAGCTTGTTTCCTACCCAGTGTAAGAATTGGCTTTTGTAGTTTGGTTTGCCCTGTTCCCATCATGCACTGGGACAGGAACAGACTAATTTGCATACAGCCAGGTTCTGAAACTGGGATGGTGCAATGAGCTAAAAAATGGTGTTGGATCTAGCCCTGATCTCTTGACTGGGTGAGAGTATTCTGCTTAATTCAGAGACTCTGTCCCTCACCACCCCTTGTTGTAAATAATTTTGTCCACCCTAAGCGTGGAAGGGTATACTCAGACATGAGTCCCTTGCTCATTGCACCATCAGGATTCAAGCAAGCCGGGCCGAAGACGGCTGTAATGCCAGAAACCGGTCCCCGGAAGCTTGTTTCCTTCCCAGTGTAAGAATTGGCTTTTGTAGTTTGGTTTGCCCTGTTCCCATCATGCACTGGGACAGGAACAGACTAATTTGCATACAGCCAGGTTCTGAAACTGGGATGGTGCAATGAGCTAAAAAACGGTGTTGGATCTAGCCCTGATCTCTTGACTGGGTGAGAGTATTCTGCTTAATTCAGAGACTCTGTCCCTCACCACCCCTTGTTGTAAATACTTTTGTCCACCCTAAGTGTGGAAGGGTATACTCAGACATGAGTCCCTTGCTCATTGCACCATCAGGATTCAAGCAAGCCGGGCCGAAGATGGCTGTAATGCCAGAAACCGGTCCACGGAAGCTTGTTTCCTTCCCAGTGTAAGAATTGGCTTTTGTAGTTTGGTTTGCCCTGTTCCCATCATGCACTGGGACAGGAACAGACTAATTTGCATACAGCCAGGTTCTGAAACTGGGATGGTGCAATGAGCTAAAAAACGGTGTTGGATCTAGCCCTGATCTCTTGACTGGGTGAGAGTATTCTGTTTAATTCAGAGACTCTGTCCCTCACCACCCCTTGTTGTAAATAATTTTGTCCACCCTAAGCGTGGAAGGGTATACTCAGACATGAGTCCCTTGCTCATTGCACCATCAGGATTCAAGCAAGCCGGGCCGAAGACGGCTGTAATGCCAGAAACCGGTCCCCGGAAGCTTGTTTCCTTCCCAGTGTAAGAAATGGCTTTTGTAGTTTGGTTTGCCCTGTTCCCATCATGCACTGGGACAGGAACAGACTAATTTGCATACAGCCAGGTTCTGAAACTGGGATGGTGCAATGAGCTAAAAAACGGTGTTGGATTTAGCCCTGATCTCTTGACTGGGTGAGAGTATTCTGCTTAATTCAGAGACTCTGTCCCTCACCACCCCTTGTTGTAAATAATTTTGTCCACCCTAAGCGTGGAAGGGTATACTCAGACATGAGTCCCTTGCTCATTGCACCATCAGGATTCAAGCAAGCCGGGCCGAAGACGGCTGTAATGCCAGAAACCGGTCCCCGGAAGCTTGTTTCCTTCCCAGTGTAAGAATTGGCTTTTGTAGTTTGGTTTGCCCTGTTCCCATCATGCACTGGGACAGGAACAGACTAATTTGCATACAGCCAGGTTCTGAAACTGGGATGGTGCAATGAGCTAAAAAACGGTGTTGGATCTAGCCCTGATCTCTTGACTGGGTGAGAGTATTCTGCTTAATTCAGAGACTCTGTCCCTCACCACCCCTTGTTGTAAATAATAAGTACCATCAAGCCACAAAAAGCTGCTGGTCCGGATGGCATCCCGGGCGATCTTTTGAGGCTAGATATCCCAAAGTGGGGTAAATTTATTTACTCCTTACTTGTTGCCATTTGTAAGGGTGCTCCGATCCCCTCGTCATGGAAAGGGGCGGAGGTTGTCCCCATTTTTAAAAAAGGTGCCAGAGACGAGCCGTCCAACTACAGGCCGATTAGTTTGCTGGATATTACTCAAAAAGTAGTTGGTAAGGTTCTACTGGTTAGAATACTGGACTGGATAGAAGAAAATAAAATTCTTTCCGACTACCAGGCAGGATTTAGAGTGGGTACTGGGACAGTCGAACAAGTATTTAGGCTCATGATGGTGTATTGGAAGGTTGTGGTCCTAGGCAAAGGCAGTCTTTATCTCGCGTTTATCGATCTAAAGACTGCCTTTGACCTTGTACCGAGGGAGACACTATGGAGAGTTCTGGCCAATATGGGGTTGCCATACTATTTACTCACACTATTGGTCAGGCTGCATGAAAATAGCTTTGCCCAGATTAGGTGGGGTCCAGGAGGGGAGAAAACTAGCAGTATCCCGGTAGAGAGAGGGGTCCACCAGGGATGTGTCCTTGCTCCCACCCTGTTTTCTCTTTATATTAACGGGGTGGTGGAGCACCTCTTAGAACATCCTTCAGATGAACCATCCCTGGCTGGAGAACGTATACCCCCCCTCCTCTTCGCGGATGACACGCTTCTAATATGGAAATCCCCGATAGGCCTCCAAAGGCTTCTAAATATTTTCAATCCTTCTGTACCAAACGGGGCCTCGTAATCAATACAGGCAAGACTAAATATCTTGTGTTGAATCCCCCAAAAAAATTGGCACGTCCTCCAATCCTGAATACTGAACCCTTGGAGAGAGTAGAGGTGTTTGATTACCTCGGCATCCGACTATCTCATAAAATGCAATGGTCTCCACATTTGGATAAAATGTTATTATCACACAAAAGGATCACAGGAGCTATTCTTAAAGAGCAACGCTCCTGTGTAATTAGACCAATAGCAGTTGTTCTTGATATTTATGAAGCTAAAGGGGTTAGTTCTGCTCTGTATGGGGCGGAGCTTTGGGGCTCATCCATTACCAATGAATTGCCTAAATCCGAAAGGAAGTTTTGTAGGGCGATTATGTCACTCCCACAGGGTACCCCTACGGTCCCATTAATGCTTGATTTAGGCCGTCGTCCTATCGAGGATCTAGCAAGACTACGTCCACTCCTACTATGGGCACGATTGTGGCGAGTGCCTGAACTGTGTAAATATGCGCAAGGCCTCACAGAAATTATGTCCTTGTCAGGGTGGCACAAAATTAAATGGCTGAGTGACATTAGAAGCTTGCTATTCAATTTGGGTCTAAACGACTCATGGACTAATGGATCTTCTCCTCCAAAGGCAATTATTAAGAAACTTTATTGGAACTGGATTATGTTACAACGAAATACTAATGCTTCCATGGGCAGACTTACTGAAGAGTTCTTAAAATTCAAGGACTCTCCAAAACGTGAACTTTATTTGGATGCTATTGGCAAACCTTTTGATAGGGCTCTTTATTTTAAATTTAGAGCAGGAATTTTACCATTGTATACTTTTTCCTCAAGTTGGAAACCGCCGGCACAAACTGTTGAGCTTTGTCCAGTATGTCTAGCTAAACCAGAAACATTGGCACATTTTATGTTCGAATGTGGAGAGTACAATTTACCTAGAAAATATGGCTTAAAAATCTCTGTCGCCAATTGGGTACCAGGTGCCATTCAGACGCAATTCGTATATTAATGTCTGATAGCCGTACTACCTATGCTTGTGCTCTCGCCAAATTTTTATCTTGGGCCTGGTTAATCCGAGCCAAAAGGCTTAAATTAATTGTTTAATTTCTCTTTTAACTCATGATGTGTAAATAATTGCTAAGCATAGCTTTTTTCTGTAATTTGTTTTTATTCTTGGCTTCTTTTATTGTACCTATGAATTTTATGTGAAGCTTTTATGATAATCTTTTATCGAAATAAAGCCTTTTTGACTTGACTTGACTTGACTTGACTTGACTTTATTATGGAACTATTCTTCAAGATATAAGAATTGGAGTATTGACAGAACATGGCAAACAAGCTTTGCAAAGTCGGCTACCTACAAACTTGTTTCCAAATGAACGTATAGTTCCTGAAAAAATATATAAAAAATTGCAGAAAATAAATCTAAAATCTGCTTAATGCCAACACTGGGTGAGTGTTCTATATTCAAAGAAGAACTTTTAAAGCTAGAAAATGAACAAATAATAAAAAAGGAAGCCATTGATAAAATAGAGCATGAAAGAATCACTATTATTTTGACGGAAAAATTTAAAACAAAATTGGATTCTTTAGAAAAATCTATATTTAAATCTGCTTGTTTAGAAATTAATTTCTATGTATGTGTAATCTGTCAGGTAATTTTACGGCGTAATTTGGATGTGGACAAAAGTTTTAGTAAATGGAGCAATAAATAAAGTTGTTGATTTTGTTAATTATCAAAATAGAGATGGAATAGAATTTTTGAAAATAAAACTTTATCAGATTGAAGAAGTAAAACAAATTGGTCGTTTTTCGGTTTGTTTTTTGCTTGTTAAAGATTTGTATGTTCGTAGAAAACAGTTTCCTCTTTGGCATATGCAGTGACTATTCATAAATCTCAAGATTTAGGTGTAGATAATGCTTTGGTAAACATTGGAAATACAGTGTTTAAAGAGGATATGGCATATGTAGCGTTGTCCCGAGTCAGAACTTTATGCGGATTGCATTTGATTGATTTTGATGAGGGAAAGATTACTGCAGATGCAAACTGTGTAAAAGAGTATAATCGGTTAAGAAGAGTGTATGCCCCCAATTTAGGGTGTATATCCTGTATATGAAAAGCGTGTAGTAGGTCAAAAAAGAAGATATGAGAATATCTGTAGTGAAGTTATAGAGAAGGAAACAAATCAGGATAATGTTGAGATTGCAAGCAAAAAGAATTAGGACACTATTGAAGAGATTGTCGGGTATCAGTTAGAAAATAGTTCAGGTATCAACTGCTATACTAAAGAAGTGGTCAATGTTTTTTTTTTCTAAAAAGTCTGCAACAGCAAATTATGGAGATTCGAGAAAAAAGATTTTGTTCCTTGTTCCATTGTATTTATGAAAAATTGAGACCTGATAAAAGTAAAATGCAAAGTGTTTCTGATATTCGGAATCTTCTGGATATATGTTCTGGTTGTGCATAATTTACACAGATTGTCCAACAAGATGCTCAGGAATTCCTAATGTATATGCTTGCAGAATTGGAAAATTAAGGAATAGAAATTGAAAACCTTCTTAGAGTTAGTTATAAATGGAAACATGAATGTGAAAATTGTACATTTAGTTCCACCACTTCACTTTTCAACAAACTAGTTAAAGCAGCAAATCAAAACATGGAGTGTAGCTAATACAAATCAGAAATGTTATCAACATCATTTATAAAAAAGATTTGGACAATATATATTTTTAATGATACAATGTTGTACACCTGATAGAAGAAAATTGGAAACTTTAATTAAACATTTTGTAGCAAGTTAACTATCAATGTCAGGAAGAACTTCAACAGCAGTAGCAATTATTTTCCATGATGGTCCTTCTGCAATATCTGGACATTACACTGTCTATTTAAAATGCAATAAAGGATGGACATATTGTAATGATAATCATTTTGGTTTTTAAACATCATTTGCCTTATGAATTACCAAATTCCTACCTAATATTTTTAAAGCCAAAGTTCTAAGGACATAATTCAACCAATTGGGAATATGTCAAAATGTATTAATACGATCACTATTGGACAATTTCAGTATAAAGGATTTCAGAAATGTCATTTGGCCTAGAGGAAAGATATATAAGTACTTTTTCTTGGATATTCTCACAGCATATATTTTAAAGAACATTATTTGGAGTATATGGAAATTATAAACAATTGTTGATTGATTTATTGTTTCGGTTCTTTCATATTGCAGTAACAAAATTGTCTTACAAAGAAGCATTATATATATGTGTGTTTTGTATTATATGGTATGTTATTAAGGATATTGGGTTTTTTAGAATGTGCAACGATAGTTGACTATATTGAAAATATTTTTGACACAGATTTGCGTTTTTTTAAACAATCTTATTGATTGTGTTTTTTGTTGCCCGCTGATATGTGATGAGTAACATTGAAATCACTATCTGTAGTGAAATTCAATATATTTTGAGAACAGCAAAAAAGGCAAACAAAATAATTCATATAATGTTAAAATTATGTTTTGTTGTAAAAAATATAGTATTATATATTATAACTGTATTTTGTCTTCTCTTTCACAGATCTTAACTCTAAAGTACTAAATATTGAGAAATTGAAATTATAAAAAAAACTGAAAAAAATGTTTAGCAGTGTACTACTGTCAAGGTAAGATTAAGTAATGCAAACACTATCAATGCACTACTACATACAGCTGTGCACTATATATATAAACCTCTAACCAGTACTAGGCATGGAATCTAGGAATCCCCCTGTCTGTCCTACGCACTTCTCCAATCACCCATCCTGCACTTTCTACATATTCTATCACTCCACCAATACCTAAGCACTTATAAATTCAGCATGCACTCTCTTTGCAGCACAGAAATGACACCAGTTACTAGTCATATACTTAAGAAATGGCCTAGCCACTAACACAAGTGCAGGTACACTATTTTGTACATTATGCATGTAAACCTCTAAACAGCTACTTACTATTGATACACACTCCTAAATACCCAGTTAATACCTATTCAATTTAGGAATCCTTCTATCTGTCCCATGTATTTCTCCAGTCACTCATCCAGCACTATTTATGTATGCTATCATGCCACAATACCTAATCACTTATAAATTCAACATTGACTTTATTTGTTGCACTGAAATTAATCGCGTTACTAGTCATGTAGCTAAGGAATGGCCTACCAGTAAAAGTAGTCCAGCTACAATATTATGTGCACTATGATTGTACACTTTTAACCAGCTACATAATATTGATACACTCTTTCTAAATACCCAGTTAGTACCTATGCAGTGTAGGAATCCTCCTATGTGTCCCATGCATTTCTCCAATCACCCATCCAGCATTATCAACGTATCCTATCACTCTGACAATACCTAAGCACTTATAAATTCAGCATGCAATATCTTTGCAACACTGAAATTATTCCATGTATTAGTCATATACTTAAGGAATGGCCTAGCCCCTTACTCAAGTACAAGTGCAATGTTTTGTATACTATGCATGCAGACCTTTAACAAGCAACATACTATTAATACGCTCTTGTAAATACTTAGTTAATACCTATGCAGTGTTGGAATCTTCCTGTCTGTCCCATGCATTTCTCCAATCACCCATCCAGCACTATCTACATACCGTATCACTTCACCAATACCTAAGCACTTATAAATTCAACATGTACTCTCTTTGCAGCACTGAAATTATTCTAGTTACTAGTCAAGTGTCTTAGGAATGGCCTAATCAGAATAACTAGTACAGCTAAAATATTCTGTGCACTATGCATGCAGACGTCTAATCAGCTACATAGCATTGATAAAATCTTTTAAATATTCAGTTAGCACCTATGCAGTATAGGAATCCTTCTGTCTGTCCCATGCACTTCTCCATTCACCCATCCAGCCCTATCTGCTTATCCTATTACTCCACCAATACCTAAGCACTTATAAATTCACTATACACTCTGTTTGTAAAATTGTAAATATTCTAGTTACTAGTCATGAACTTATGAAATGGCCTAGCTAGTAACACAAGTACAGCTATAATATTTTGTGCAGTATCCAAGCAGACCTCTAACTAGCTAGATATTATTGATACACTCTTCAAAATACCCAGATAGTACTTATACAGTGTAGGAATCTTCCAGTCTGTCCCATGCACTTCTTTAATCACGTATCTAACAGTATCTATTTATCTATCACTCCACCAATACGTAAGCACTTATAAATGAAGTCTTCACTCTGTTTGCAACACTGCCATCATTCCAGTTACTAGTGGTATTTTTACAAAATGACTTAGGCACCAACACAAGCACACATACAATATGATGTGCATAATCCCTTCAAATCTCTAAGTAGTTACATACTATTGGTCCACTCCATTAAATACTGAAGTAGTACCCATGCAGCGTAGAACACCTCCTGCCACTCTCGTACAATTCTTAAATCACCCAACCAGCACTATGTTCTTATTGTATCAGTCTACCAATACCTAAGCACTAACGGGGCAGACTTACAAGCACCCTGCACCACAAGTACGTCACTGTTTGTAATGTAGTGATGGCGAGAGACACTCTTTCATATTTGCACAAATGCCCAGCACCCTTCAAATGTTTAGCACAATCCTTTTGCGAAAATTGTCACACTGTTCACATCATTACAACGTTACAATCATTTTCCCAAGATGTTCAGATGAATTTAAAAATTGGTACTTTTATTCAAATTACTTTAATCAATGAACAGCAAATGCATTTAATCCGTTATGGGGCTTCTTCAGGGCTATGAAAAAATACAAAAACAACAAAGTTGCTATTTGCAATGGTGCTGACATACATAATAAAAACACTTTAAAAAATCTGATTTTTATATACAATCATGTTAGTCCACAATGCTCTATATACAGTGAATTTCTTTACTGGGAAAACATTCCTACCATGCGTTTATATAAATATACAGTAATATGCAACTGCACTAGACCATACAAGTTCCTTTTTCCGTTTGTACACACTTATGTATATGGGCAATAGAGGGGCAAATTTATCTGTTAATTGCCATCCAGAATAGATGATCCCTAACGAATTTAAGTTCCTACTTTATTTTTGTACAATAAATATATATAATACCTTTTGACTTCCTTATAGCAGTCGAATTTTAGATACTTATATTGCATTGTTAAAAAACTCAACGCGGGTATAGAGTCGAAAAATTGGCCATTAAAAGATGGTGGCGGCTCTTTGGACCGGAGCGACGCTCTTTAGGATAGAGGAGCAATTACGTGGGGCTAATTGGTTACCTAATTGATTTATAAATCATATAAAAGGGAGGGGTTTGTTGAATGATCTTGAAACCAGATGACCACATGAAAACCAGTACGCTGACATTTGGTGGTTTGGACAGACTAAAAGATGGCCGCCGCAATTCCGATCGCTTCTTGGAGCCGACTAGTGGCTTTAAACAAAGAGTTGTTTCGATATTTTATGGAACACTAAAATAAGATATAAATAATATATGCACAAAATAAAGTGTAGCTTTGGACAATTTAAATACAACCATACAACTGGTGGGCGCCAATACGCTTTGGTTTGTAATGGATAGATTTGATGCATTAAATGATGTCCGCCGCACTATTGGGTGTTTATCGACGTGACATTGCGGTTTGTTGAGATCATTCCGCCTTGAAAGGGTAAAAACAAGGCAAGCCAAATAACGATTGTGAAATATAAAGAGTTGCTTAAGCAAATATAATCCAGGGTATTAAAATAGTGACAGTATATTATCTGTGAGGGTAACATGTGTGGTTTAAAGCGATATTCTAGTTCGTAATGGGTAGAATGGATGCACTAAAAGATGGCCGCCGTACTATTGGGGGCTTATCCGCATTGCATTTCGGTTTGCCATATTGAGATGATTCTGTTTTTTCTGAAATGTTAATAATAATGCAAGCCAAATAACACTCGTAGATTACGAAGAATAGTTTAAACAAATATACTCCAGGGCATTTAAATAGTGACATTTTAATGTGTGTAAGGGTCACACTCATTGTTATAAGCGGTATCCTTAGCTATTAAAAGATGGCTGCTAAACTGGGCATCATTATTTGGATAGAAGGATGCATAATAACTGTGGAAACTAAAAGTTTGTGCTGACATTGGTGAAATGTGATCATGTATTCAATAAATATTGATAATTGTGAATGATTTTCTTAAAGTGTGAACTACTCTAAACAGGGGATATTTATTCATTTGGTTTAGGATCTACACGTTCTGTTGTGATAATACTCTCGAATCTTAGAAACGCCACTGAAGCATGCATGCCACTCTCTTTGAAGTAAGTGTCGATGTTACAAACATCTTAGGTTTGAGGATTGGTCATTGTGTTTTTTTACAACAGCAATACATAATGACAATATTAGAATTAAATTATTATTTTCAGTCATACTGTTTTGAGATTTTATTCTTGCATTATAACAATGCCAGACTGAGAGTCCTTAAATTGAATGGATATTAAAAATACCATGATTTTGTGATATTACGCACTAATAGTATCAAAATTTACACATGTTGACATTGCGTGAATGTTCGTAAGATGACCATATACCATGGTTAAATTACTATGGGGTGGTGGCAATACCTGATTGGGCATGATTACATGCAAGTGTATGAAGAGCATCAAATGCTCACTGTATATCCTCTTCTCTCTTGAGAAATAGCTTGTATCATCATATAAATATGGGCATTATTTTATTTACGGATTGACTGAGTTTTTTAACAATACAATATAAGGATCTGAAATTCGATTGCTGTAAGGAAGTCAAAAGGTATTAAATATATTTATTATACATAAATAAAGTAGGAACTTAAATGCGATAGGGATCATCTACTCTGGATGGCATTTAACAGATACATTTGCCCCTCTATTGCCCATATACATAAGTGTGTACAAATGCAAAAAGGAACATGTATGGTCTAGTGCGGTTCCATATTACTGTATATTTATATAAACGCATGGTAGGAATTTTTTCCCAGTAAAGAATTCACTGTATATAGAGCATTGTGGACTAACATGATTGTATATAAAAATCAGTTTTTTGTAAAATGTTTTAATTATGTATGTCTGCACCATTGTAAATAGCAACTTTTTTTTTTCCTTAGCCCTGAAGAAGTCCGGTAACGGATGAAACGTGTTGGCTGTCCATTGTTCAATTTTTAAATTGAAGAGTCTTCATCTGAACTTCTTGGGAAAATGATTGTAACGTTGTAATGATGTGAACAGTGTGACAATTTTCACGATTTTCACAAATTATGCTTTTACACTGGGGACTTTCAGCGCCGTTGCAGGCATCTCAGCCTTGATCCCCAACTGTTCTTATTGTATTGTGCGGGCAGCCTAGCACGGTCAGTAAACCCCTTCACCTAGTGTATAAAAACATTGAGTTAGAGGACTAAAAATTATGTTTGAGGATAATAGGGAGGAACTTCTTGGAGATCTTTTTGATACTAGCAAAAGTGTTGCCCGTCCACCAGTCCCATCTGTAAAAAATGATGGCCTTAAAAACAAATTTGTGCGGCTTGAAAAACTTAGAAAGCAGGAACTCGCCAAATGGTGGGATGGTGCAACACTTAAAAAGTATCTGGAAAACACGCGCATTCCCAGGGGTTTTACGAATTCTTATCTTCCTGAATAATGAAGATTTAGAACCGGATCTCTTGGGGGAATGGGAGGATGGGTTGCATATGGCCTCTTACAAAATGATCGACATTCTAATACGCAACTCAGAGAGAAGAGGTAAAAAGATTAGGGATGAGATTCTGGCCTTAGAGAAAGAAAAAAATGATGTGAACCTTCCAGAAATAATCCAGAAAAATTATGACATCCTGAAGAAGGGATTGGCTTCTTACCAGTTATACCTAAAGGGTAAGTAGCAACAGAAAATAGAGAGAGACCGAAACGATTATGAAAGAGGTTGCATATTTAGGTTTGCGCGGAAATATGATGATGTAGCCATCAAGAGTACATCTGCTTCAATAAGATAGATCAGGGCTCCTAGTATATCGTCGAGTAGTGGTACGTCGGTCTCATCTGTTTCTTCAGTAGAAAGTGACCCTGGTGAGGGCACAAGTACAGCCACTCCTAATCTTAACCCAGCCTCTGATTTTTTACAAGAAGTACAGAGAAACAAAAAGAAAGCACCAGGCGACAAATTAGGCTGGGTGGCAAGAAATACCAGGTCTGACACAAAGGCAAAAATGGGAAACAACAATTAAAATCAAGTAATGAGATTGTGATCCACGGAATTGACAGTGGGGAAAATGATGTTGGTGATAACAATGTAAATGTGATTAATTTGTCATCAAGAGAATTTAATGAAAGAGACTGCTAATTTGTGTAAAGGCCTAAATTTCTGCCTATCAGATAAACAAGCATTGGATAATGTACACGTGGATTTGTTTCGTTTTACACGTAAACTAAAATTAAAAAAATATTTTGCAGAACAACCTAATGTCCGACTACCTGTTCCAACCACAGCATGTGTTTGTAACTTTACAATATTGGATATTGATGTTTCTCATTTGAATGCAACAATCAACGTCCAAGGGGAAATAGAGGATCTGGTTGATCATGCACAAAGCCTTGAGATTTGTGAGGACACTTCAATAGATAGCGGCCTCAGGAAACGATCAAAGTTCATGCCACCTAGTAGTACTAACACTATTATTGACAAATTTGCCTCAAGGGTGACACAAGATTTGTATAATCTAGAGGACACTCACCTTGTTAGTAGCAAATGTACACATCCATATAACATCAGTAGGACTGAAAGGCTTTTTCTTCTATACGTGACGACCCATCCTTGGTCATCAGAGAGGCTGACAAGGGTGGGAATATAGTTGTTATACATTTTCAGGATTACAAAGATGAAATTTATAGACAATTGAACCAGAGTGATTGCTATGCCAAATTACAATCTAATCCAATTAAAACAATAGAGGGTAACATCAATGCGAGACTGGTAGAATGGCAACAGTCAGGTTTAATATCAGACCTTGAATATAAGTATTTGTTGCCAGATAATTCAAGGGTTCCATGTATTTATGTGCTTCATAAGGTACCTAAAGGGGGCGTCTTTCCCCCTGGCCGGCCCATAATATCTGGGATTGGAGGCCCCACGGAACACCTAGCAGAATATGTGGATTCCTTCCTCCAGCCGCTTGTACAGAACTTATCATTCTATCTTAAAGATAGTAGAGAGCTCCTATGCAAATTGGAGGATGTTGTATGGGAGGAGGGAACTTGCTCGTTTGTAACTATGGATGTAGAAAATCTGTACGCCTGCATAGAACTTGAAAATGGGCTGCAGTCTCTGAAACATTTTCTCTATAAACGAAACGCCTGCCATCTGGAACACACACAGATGTTGCTATCCATGTCAGAACTGATTCTGACACAAAATGTTTTTCTTCATGAAAACAGGTGGTTCCTACAAAAATGGGGGACAGCCATGGGTTCCAGGTTTGCTCCATCTTATGCAAACCTGTTCATGAGTTTGCATGAGATGGAGCATGCCTGGGGCTGTGGTGCTGAAAAATGGGTGGATCACATTCTTTTCTATGTCCGTTACATCGATGATATCTTCCTAATTTGGAAGGGGAGTGCTGAGGCTCTGAATGAATATTTTTGCTATCTGAATGCAAATGATCGTAATATCAAACTAACCATCAACTGGTCGACGACAGAGATTGTATTTTTAGACCTTAGACCAAAAGCAATGTGGTCCATAGTGACATGTATAAGAAACCATCATCATGCAATAGTATATTGAATGCGGATAGTTGTCGTTCTAGAAACACTACTGCAGCCATACCACAAGGTGAAATGGTGCGAAACTGCAGCGAGGAAAATAATTTTGAAAAAAACATAGAGAAGATGAAACGAGATTTCAAAGTAAGAGGGTATGACAACACTGACATCTAGAAGTCAGAGAGTAAGGTCAGAAAGAAGAAACGTAGCAAGACCGTAGTTCAGCAATCACGTGGAAAGGGGAATACTTACCAAAACCAATGTGTCTTTGTGACCGAATATGGCATGTATAGCAGCCATGTTTATAACATACTAGGAAAAAACTGGCACCTACTTAAATCTGACACTCTTCCACATGACATTGTCTCTGACAAGCCTAGGGTGGTTTACAAAAAGCGCACAACAATGAAAAGTATTCTCTGTCCAAGTTACGTGAAGCCACCTGGGGTATCAATAACTACCGGGTTACCTGAGAAACCCGTGGGATTTTATGTGTGTGGAAATTGCTCTATATGTAGATTTGGTCTGAATAAGACAAAACAGTTTAAATACAATGGACCTAGGAGTTATTCGATCATGACGTTTATCAACTGCAACACCACATATGCAGTATATTTGATCATCTGTCATTGCAACATGATTTATGTGGGAAGTAGCATCAGAAGTCTGAAAATTAGAATTCAAGAACATGTCAGAAGCATTAGGCATGGAGATGTGCGAAGCCCTGTGGCCCAACACATTGCTGAGTGCCATCCCCACAACAGTGAAATTAGGTTTCATGCAATAGATAGTGTGGGAGTGAACCCCAGGGGTGGAGACAGGACTGTGTACTTAAGGCAAATGGAGGTAAGTTGCATTTGCAGAATGAGATCTGGCAATTTTGGATTAAATATCAATATTGAGTTCCACCATTTCATTTAGGACTTTAAACGTCCATGATGAGCATAAGAAATAGGAGAAGATAGTGCATATATAAAGGGGCTTTTTTCATACACACCATAGTGGGTACCGTGAGACCTTATGGTATGTATGGATAGTGTGCACCTTTCGGTAGTATGCTTGGATTTTCATGTCGGGAGTTTTCAATTTGTTATGAGGCTGCAAATTTGTGGCATAGGATTGTAGCCTAAACTAGGGAACTACACCTATGATGTGCTTCTTATGTACCCAATGGCGGACAATCATGTTTACCACTTACTTCCAAGATTTAAGCCGGGCTGAAAGTAAATAAGGTTAAAACTGTGCACTTTGGAGCAAGAGTGTGCTATAGCGTACTTTCACCACGTGCAGATAGTGTACTTATGAGTTAATATACTTTGTAGTTGAAATTGAATGAGAGAATGACACAGGAATTTAATTTCATTGTAGATTAAATTGGTGTTTTACAATGGTTGGATAGAACATACTCGTTTCAAGATGGCGTCCACTACTGCCCAAATATTCGATTGGACTTGTTACAATACAAATGGCAGTGGCCAGAATATTCGGAATTATGGCGTCCGAGTATGATGATAATAAGGTTTCCCAAATGGTAACACCTTTTATGAAGATGATTTTGCGACTTTTTAAAATTTTGGTATACAATCTGTGCATTTGATGCTGACTTTTTAACTTAAACACTATATTACAATTGAAATACTTAAGGTGACCGCAGTACTTTTTTATGAAGCCTATTATTTGTGAAGTTATATTTTAAAAACAAAGAGAAGGTAACGTAATTTGCTTAAGATGTGAGCTATCCCGCATTAATATTGGTGCATTATTGGGACATTTAAACATGGCGCTCATTGCAAAGCGGGTATAGAGTCGAAAAGTTGGCCATTAAAAGATGGTGGCGACTCTTTGGACAGGTTGATACATCATCTGTGAGGCGACGCTCTTTAGGATAGAAGAGCAATTAAGTGGGGCTGATTGGTAACCAAATTGATTTATAAATCGGATAAAAGGGAGTGGTTTGGTGAATGATCTTGAAAGCAGATGACCACATGTAAACCAGGACGCTGACATTCGCGGTGAGTAAGAATTAAGGTGTGCTGAGGCTATAGTATTTGGGGTGTTAAAATTGTTAACCCTTGGACTATACAGTTTTTAAATTAGACAGCCGTGTTGCAACCATGAGGTTACGAAGTGTTAATACAACTCTGCCCGTGGTAGATGGTTTGGACAGACTAAAAGATGGCCGCCACATTTCCGATCGCTCCTTGGAGCCGACTAGTGGCTTTTAAACAAAGAGTTGTTTCGATATTTTATGGGACACTAAAAGGAGATATTAATAATACATGCACAAAATAAAGAGTAGCTTTGAACAATTTAAATAGAACCATACAACTAGTGGCCGCCAATACACTTTTGTTTGTAATGGATAGATTTGATGCATTAAAAGATGTCCGCTGCACTATTGGGGGTTTATCGACATGACATTGCGGTTTGTTGAGATCATTTCTCATTGAAAGGGTAAAAACAAGGCAAGCCAAATGACGCTTGGGAAATACAAAGAGTTGCTTAAGCAAATATAATCCATGGTATTAAAATAGTGACAGTATATTATCTGTGAGGGTCACATGTGTGGTTTAAAGCGATATTCTAGTTCGTAATGGGTAGAATGGATGCACTAAAAGATGGCCGCCCCACTATTGGGGGCTTATCAGCATTGCATTTCGGTTTGCCATATTGAGATGATCCTGTTTTTTTTAAAATGTTAATAATAATGCAAGCCAAATAACGCTCGAAGATTACGAAGAATAGTTTAAACAAATATACTCCGGGGCATTTAAATAGTGACATTTTAATATGTGTAAACAGGGGAATATATTTATTCATTTGGTTTAGGATCTACAGGTACTGTTGTGAAAATACTCTTGAATCTTAGAAACGCCACTGAAGCGTGCATGCCACTCTCTTTGAAGTAAGTGTCAATGTTACAAACATCTTATGTTTGAGGATTGGTCACTGTGTTTTTTTACAACAACAATACATGATGACAATATTAGAATTAAATTATTATTTTCAGTCATACTTTTTTGAGATGTTATTCTTGCATTATAACAATGCCAGACTGAGAGTCCTTAAATTGAATGGATATTAAAAATACCATGATTTTGTGATATTGCGCACTAATAGTATCAAAATGTACACATGTTGACATTACGTGAATGTTTGTAAGATGACCTTATAACATGGTTAAATCACTATTGGGGTGGTGGCAATGCCTGATTTGGCATGATTACATGAGAGTGTATGAAGAGCATCATATGCTCACTGTATATTCTCTTATCTCTTGAGAAATAGCTCGTATCATCTTATAATTCTGGGCATTATTTTATTTACAAATTAACTGAGTTTTTTAACAATACAATATATGGTTCTGAAATTTGACTGCTATAAGGAAGTCAAAAGGTATTAAATATATTTATTATACATAAATAAAGTAGGAACTTAAATGTGATAGGGATCATCTACTCTGGATGGCATTTAACAGATAAATTTGCCCCTCTATTGCCCATATACATAAGTGTGTACACACGCAAAAAGGAACATGTATGGTCTAGTGCGGTTCCATATTACTGTATATTTATATAAACGCATGGTAGGAATGTTTTCCCTGTAAAGAATTCACTGTATATAGAGCATTGTGGACTAACATGATTGTATATAAAAATCAATTTTTTGTAAAATGCTTTTATTATGTATGTCCGCACCATTGTAAATAGCAACTCTGTTGTTTTTTTGTATTTTTTCATAGCCCTGAAGAAGTCCGGTAACGGATGAAATGCATTGGGTATTCATTGTTTACAGAAATCTGAATAAAAGAACCAATTTTTAAATTGAAGAGTCTTCATCTGAACTTCTTGGGAAAACGATTGTAACGTTGTAATGATGTGAACAGTGTGACAATTTTCACAAAAGGATTGTGCTAAACATTTGAAGGGTGCGGGGCATTTCTGCATATGTTTTGTTGAGAAAGTAAGAGATCTGTCTCACTTCTCTCACTAATAGGACATAGGGGATTATGTTCTAGGCCACTTGCACCTTCACCATATTAGGCTTTTACACTGGGGACTTTCAGCGCCGGTGCAGGCATCTCAGCCTTGATCCCCAACTCTTTCATATTTACAAGGAGAGGAAAAGCCACCTTGCATATTTTTTCTTCTCCTTATAAATACAACCCCTTCATACACAGCACTTTGCGTTGAAGGGGCGTTACATAAGTGTTGTTGTGGGTGTTCCCACACAACACTCTTGAAACAAAACACATCTCCATATTCATGAGAAATCATAAATCTGGAGATATATGTGAATGCTGTGGCATCCTAGAGTTGGTGTAGCAAGGCACAACGAGGAGAATTGTTTTCATTTCTCCTATTTTTTTTTCTCTTTCAATGCATGCTGCATTCCACAGCATACATTGAAAGAGGAAAATGCCTTTACTGATTGTTTTTGTACAGGAAAGTATCCCTTCCTGCACAAAAACAATCTCCCCACAGCACAGACATCCTTGCACCATGGTGCAAGGATGCTTGTCTCAGCGCATGCCTGCACTTTGTGCAGCAGTGCAGAGGGAAGCACAGAGTTGCAACGTATTCATGTACATATATCACATCCCTGTGCTTCAGAAGTGCCGCAATGCAACAAAAGAGCTTGCAGTGTCACGCTGCAGTACTTCCCCATACATCTTCACCTATAAATTCACCATACACTACTAAAGCATTCTTTCAGTCAATCATGCTCTACACATATATTCAACCAAACTTTCATACATTTCCATGCAATTATAGTTCTTTCTTTAACCAGATAAGGTAGTTCTGAAAAGAACTTTTTTTTGTTTTGTATTTTTTTGAACAATTTTGTATTTTTTTGGGTGTTTGGTTCAAAAAATGAACAAAAAAAGAATGAATAAAACAGGAAACTTGGGGAATTATTTACCATTCCCAAAAAAATAAGAAAACATTAACAATGATGGTTACGTTGCGCAGCACAAACTGCATCCACCGACTGCTCACCGAAGCATATTAGTTTTTTGCACTTCACGCAGTGCTGTTCAAGGAAGGCGAATTCTGGCCTAATGTCTGGTGCAGGTGTTGCTGAGGATGCTCCAGATGTACTTGGCACAGCAGGTGAGGGGTTCATAGCAGCTCGCCTCGATTCCTCCCGAGCCAGATTCCGAGGATGTATGGTTCGCAGATGTTTATACATTGAAGCAGTGCCACAAGAATATTTCTTTTCACTGCCTCTAGACAGGACTCGGTCACAAATTTTGCATGTGACCTTCGTTGTGTTGACTTTCTTCTGTCCAGGTGGAAAAGTAAAGAATTTCCCCATGACAGACTCCAGCTTCTGTTGACGTGGTGCCTCTTGCAACTTCCTCCTGCTGTCCAGAAGCCAAAAAAACAAGCAAAAAGGGTTCTTGATGGAAAAGAGATGTCTCTTTTAAGATGCCCCATAAAGAATGATTGAAATGGGTGTGGTCCTTCAATAGTTACAGTGGGAAATGTTATGAACCAATCAAATCTTTTCTTTTGAGGTCACATGGGATCCGCGCACCCTGCGCTCACGAATCACGCACCCGACGCGACTTAGCAAAAATATATTTAAAAATAATATTAAATTATTATAAGTACAAATATATTATTTTTATGAATATCTTGGATAATCTCTTGCCCAAATATGTATATTAAAGACACATGCATATCATTCTAGAGCATAAACATTTTTCGCGGGAGTCGTGTACCCCCGCGGCCCAGCACCTATATGACGTCACGCTGGACCCGCCACCGCGCAAGCATCGCATACCGTAATGTGCTTATGTCGCGAATGAACAGGAGCAGGAGTCGCGGACCGGTCGCATACCAATCACGCACATCACGTAATATTAAATGTATATGACGTAACTGAAAAACACGCAGCCGCCGCACACCGTACGAGGATCCTTCATGACTTTTCTAAAATGGTGGCTAGACTCCGCGCACCCATCGTGATGGGGACGCTTTGGGTGCGCGACTCCCCAAAAATGTGAAATTTCTTTTTTTAAAAGAAAAATATATAACTATAATAAAAAAAAAATAATCATAAACAATATTTCTATTTGAATTTTTTGTTGTTGTTGCAATTTCCAGAAAAAAATATATGCTATTTAATAAATACAATATTTATAAATAAACAGTTAAAAAACTGTAGAAAATCAGTACAAAAAATACATATTACTACTATTACACTTAAAAGTGAGCATTTAAAAAACCTTTGAAATTCACTGAAAAAACCATAGGTTTCAGACACGTTATAGTTAGAAATTAGCATTTAAAAAATCTTTGAAATTCACTGACAAAACCATAGGTTTCAGGTGTGTTATAGTTAGCTGGACATTTCACTCGTACAAAACCTTAGAAATCCCTCCGTTATAGTTAGTTCTGCTAACTATAACTCGCACGCCTGCATTGCACTGCTGATGAAGTCACATATTACATCATTCATGACATGGTCAGTGACATCACTGATGATATCTCAAATGACATCACAGATGGCATCATCCACGTGACAATCTGATACACCTCATCACACACTAGTATAACCTTTGATCACTCACTGTAAAATAGAGTACCATTTTTGAAACCATTGACACACCAATACCAGTTTCTACATACCCACTCACTGATTCCTAGGTCTACACACACACACATCTACTCACTCACCCATAGAATCACTCATACATGCTGTCATTGATCAATAGAACACTATCAAATGCCCTCATACACCTATATCGACATTGACACATCAGCACTCATCCTAGTCAGTTATGCAGTCATCCTACTCACTCATACAATCAATCACACTTACATTTACTCACCTACACACTTATACAAACACCACCTCATTTATTCATACAGATAGTAACTCATACTTAGTGTCTTATAAAATCACTATTACAAGTATACACTCATCCATACAGACACTCACACAATCACTGACTCTTACGTATAGTTATTTATATACAACCTGTCACATACACTGCCTTTTATTTTTCTACTTCGTTGGAGATGTACCACTGAGACATATATTAGCTCATCAATACACCCATAAACACACTCACTCACCCGAACAACTGTTTTCACATGCACTCTTAAACTCATACACCTACTCAATCAACCACTCACATAGCTTTACACAGAGTCACACACCCTCCACCCAGCCACACACACACTCAGTCTCCCATACAAATACTCAGGCAATGAATCAATAACTAATATAGACTCTCATGTAGCCAGTGAACAACTGATGCAGCAGATTACTCGACAACAGACGGAGTGATACAGACATTCACACAGTTTAGTCACTAACCCAAGTATTTAGTGAGACACTATTAATTACTCACTTAAACAGTCAATCACACAGCTACTAAATCCTCCATCCTGACACGCTGGGCCTAATTCACAGAATTAACTTAAGACAAAATCATAAACTTACTACCATTTTGGTATTCACAGAAGGCACTTACTCATTTTGGTATTCACAGAAGTTAGGAGTACTACCTTTACGACTCCTAAATGCCTTCTGTGAATACCGAAAGTCTTAAAGTTAGGATTTTTCTCAGTTTTGGGGTAGTAAAGTTAGGACTCCTAAATTCATGACTCCTACATGCCTTCTGTGAATACTGAAAGTCTTAAAGTTAGGATTTTCCTAAACTGAGAAAAATCCTAACTTTAAGACTTTCGGTATTCACAGAAGGCATTTAGGAGTCCTAGAGTTAGGAGTCCTAACTTTACTACTCCTAAACTGAGAAAAAATCCTAACTTTAAGACTTTCGGTATTCACAGAAGGCATTTAGGAGTCCTAAAGATAGGACTCCTAACTTTTGTGAATACCGAAATGAGCAAGTGCCTTCTGTGAATACCAAAATGAGTAAGTGCCTTCTGTGAATACCAAAATGGTAGTAAGTTTAGGATTCTGTCTTAAGTTAGTTCTCACTGAGTTCATGGTTGAGCTTCTATGGAAACGAGGAAGACTAAACCTGAGGTTACCACTCCACAACACAGACTACCATACCACATAATTACTCTCCATAACACATAATCCCACTCTACAGAATTCCTATACACTAAATACCTCATACTTTCTATCCATATAATTTCACTGCACAACATATGACATAATAACATAATATACAACGTCCATTGACTCCACTCCCAAAAACATTATTAAAAAACGTTTGCATTTACAACGCCAATAGCTCTAATTTTCGCCAATGCAAAACCTATTACATTGCAAACACTTCTTTAACTAGTAGTCTGGATAGCGGATCTATGCATAACTATCTACAAGAACAGCATTGTACTTATACAAGCTGCTAACAATGAGCTAGAAAAGTTCAACAACCTGTTTTCAACGCTAAAAGAGTATGTAGATAATTCAAGGTTATCTAATCAACACCGGACCACACAAGCAGCCACCCTACTCACCACCAACACTACCACCACAGACTTCATGACACTTAGAGACCCTCTAGAACCAATCAATCAATCAATCAATCAATTTGTAAAGCGCACTACTTACCTGTAGGGGTCTCAAGGCGCTGGGACGGATGATGTTACTGCTCGAAAAGCCATGTCTTGAGTAATCTTCTGAAGGTTAGAAGGTCATTGGCCGGTCATAGGAGGATGGGGAGGGTGTTCCAGGTCTTGGTGGCGAGGTGGGAGAATGATCTACCACCGGAGGTCACTCTTCGGATGCGGGGGACAGAGGCGAGATTAGCGGAGCAGAGCTGGCGTTTCGAAGGTGAATCGTCAGTTGAGGTATGCTGGTCCAGGGTTGTATAGTGCCTTGTGTGCATGGGTGAGGAGCTTGAAGGTGATCGTCTTGTTGACGGGGAGCCTGTATAGGTTTCTAAGGTGGGGTGTGATGTGGCTGCGGTGAGGGATGTCGAGGATCAGGCATGCAGAGGCGTTCGGAATGCGTTGTAGTTGTTTCAGGAGTTTGGCCAAGGCTCCTGCGTTGAGGGCATTTCCATAGTCCAGCCTGCTGCTGATGAGGGCCTGGGTGACCATTCTTCTTGTTTCGGTGGGGATCCACCTGTAGATCTTGTGGAGCATGCGGAGGGTGTTGAAGCAGGAGGATGATACGGCGTTGATCTGTTTTGTCATGGAGAGAGTGGATTCAAGAATGAACCCCAGGTTGCGTGTGTGGTTGGTGGGTGTTGGTGCTGCCCCCAGTGTGGTTGGCCACCAGGAGTCATCCTAGGCCAAAGGGGAGGAGCCGAGGATGAGGACTGCCATCTTGTCCGAGTTTAGCTTGAGGCGGCTGTTCTTCATCCACTCGGAGACAGCTTTCATTCCTTTGTGGAGGTTGGATTTGGCAGTGAGGGGGTCCTTGGTGAGGGATAGGATCATCTGGGTGTCGTCGGTGTAGGAGATGACTTTGAGGTCATGCACTCGGGTGACGTGGGCGAGTGGGGCCATGTAGATGTTTAACAATGTGGGGCTGAGCCCTGGGGAACACCGCAGATGATCTCGGTGGATTTGGAGCGGAAAGGGGGTAGGCGGACGCTCTGGGTTGTGCCGTAGAGGAAGGAGGTGGTTCAGTCCAGGGGCTTGTCCCAGATCCCAGCGTCATGGAGGTGTGTGCGTAGGGTGCAGTGGCAGACAGTGGAGAAGGCGGCTGACAGGTCCAGGAGGATGAGGGCTGCGGTTCCGCCGTGGTCCAGCAGGGCTCTGATGTCATCGGTTGCAGCTATGAGGGCAGTTTCAGTGCTGTGGTTGCTGCAGAACTCAGAATGGGACAGGTCCAGGATGCTATTCTCCTTGAGGTAGCGGGTCAGTTGTCTGTTGATAGTCTTATCGATAACCTTCGCTGGGAATGGGAGCAGGGAGATGGTTCGGAAGTTCTTGAGGTCCTTGGGGACGGCACTGGTTTTTTTGAGTAGGACGTTGATCTTGGCATGCGTCCAGCTCTCCGGGAAGGTCACTGACTCGAAGGAGATGTTGATGGCTTTCTGGAGATGGGGTGCAATGGTGGTGCTGGCTATGTTGAAGATGTGGTGTGGGCATGGGTCTGATGGAGAACCGGAGTGGATGGTGTGCATGATTTTGATGGTGTCGTTGTCGCCTATGTTGGTCCAGGAGAGCAGGGGATCGGTGCGGATGATGGTGGCTGTTGGGGCAGAGGCCTCCGTGGCTGTCGTGGTGGTCGTGATGTTGAAGCTGTCATGGATGTCTGTAATCTTGAGATGGAAGAAGGTGGCAAGGGAGTTGCATTGGTCTTGTGAGGGTAGGATGTCATTGGTGTTGGAGCTGGGGTTGGAGAGGTCCTTCACGATGTTGAAGAGCTCTTTGCTGTTGTGTGCGTTGTCATCTAGGTGGTCTTTGAAGGATCTGATAAGGTGATGGTGTCTCTGGGTGGTATTCTTGTGGGCTGCGTAGTTGTCCAGTGTTGGTTCACGGTGCCAATTCTTCTTTAGTTTTATGCAAGTTTTCTTGGAGGCCTGAAGGTCCTCGGTGAACCAGCTGGCTTTCTTGCTGGTGTGTCTGTTGGAGGGTTTCTTGATCGGGGCAAGGGTGTTGGCACAGTCGTCGATCCACTGTCTGAGGTTGCGGGCGGCGGTGTTGGGGTCGGTGGGGTCGGTGGGGTCAGCGGGTGGGCTCTGGGCGAGGGTGGTGGTTAGCTGGTCTTCGGTGACTTTGCTGCAGCAGCGACGAGGGATCTGTTGGGTGCGGTTGTGCGTGGTGGTTTCCTGGAAGGTAAAGTGGATGCAGCGATGGTCCGTCCAATGGATTTCAGTGGTGTGGCTAAAGGATGATGCATACTCCTAATATATCTCCTCAGAGAGATATCGAAGCTCTTCAAACACAAGTGGGCAATATGTCACAGGACATTTTAACCGCACTACAAGCTATGGAAAAAATACTAGAAATCACGGTAAGCACCCACTCCAAAGTCGAACACGTCCAAAAATTAGTGCATAATATTCAAGAAAAAAGTAGAGTGACAGCCATGCCATTAAGCATAATCGACCAGACAGAAATCTTAAATACTTATCAGACAATGAAACGTTAACCATACTACGGTCGTATGAGCCTAAAGCTAGCAGCAGAGGTGAGGAAATTAAATCAGTCCCGATCGATGCAAATAGAACGTTCTGGCCTAAGAATAGGAAACTCAACCTTAACAACCCACAACAAGTCCAGCTAACCGCCAATACTAAAACAATTAACTCTAGTAGCTCAGGGAAACCACTACTATGCCTACGGCTCAACTGTTGGTCCACAGCAAAACATGCCTCAGACATCACTGCCCTCATCGTTAGCCAGGAAATAGACGTAACAATCCTAACAGAAACATGGCTTACGGAATCCTCATCCCCTTTCATGGATCTACTGGTGCCTCCTCGTTATAACATTGTGAGATTAGACAGACTAAAAAAGACAGGTCTGCATACACCGATCTGATATATTGGTCAACTAAATACAATCCGACCCTCTTGAATCTTGTGAATACCTAGGTCTCAATATAAGAACTGCAGACAATTAAAGGTGCAACCTGCATGCGCTTTACCACCCACCAGGCAATAATGATACTTTAATAGACCAGTTAATGAAGATCACCACAGCTAACTTTAACAGTCACACTAATAACATATTCCTAGGTGACTTCAGTTTACAATGGGACGACAATAATGACAAACAGGTCAACGCGCTTAAATACTTTTTAGCAGATCTAAACCTTACTCAAGCCTGCACACAGCCAACTCACTCGAAAGGGGCAACCTTAGATTGGGTAATTTCGAGGAGTAAAGATATTACAGTCCACTCAATTGTTCCTTGCGATTGGTCGGATCACCATGCCATAACCTTCCTGATACCAACACTAAATAAGAGCAAGACTGCACAGCCTGTCAAATTCAAAAAGTGGACTTGGGACACCAAAGACCCTAATATTGAGATACTAGTAGCAAGATGTGAAAAGGATGTAAATCTGCCTAACAACTTGCTGAACGTTAACGAACTACCTGAGCACTACACTAAGTCAATAACGAATATAGTCAACTCCACCATGCCACTAAAACTGAAAAGGATATCAGAGAAAGATAAAAATCCATGGTTTAATGAGACACTGAATGAAGGTAGGTGGAAACTCAGACTTGCAGAAATAAAATGGAGACAGCACCCATCATCCCCCCAGCTTAAAACTCTCAGAAAAATCAGAAACAAGTAAAACAAAAGGGTACTCAACTTCAAAAAGGAATTTTTTAGATCGGAACTGGACAACGCCGAAAACAGACCGTGGAAACTATTTGAGATGATAAAACAACAGTCAAATAAGTTGGTCAAATCTGCCCAAGAAACTACTAAAACTCAACTGAGCTGCAAAGAATTCTCAACATTTTTTACTGACAAGGCTAACACGCTAGAAAGAGAGCTCAGGTTGGCAGCCGACAACCTTCCTAGCCAACTACCACCACAGAACAATGATACCACAACAAACGATCATGATAGATTGAAAAACAATGCATAATGGTCAACTTTCAATATTTTATGACCAGAATACCATCGACAAAACTCTCTTAGATATCAAACCTAATATTCACTACAATGACCCCCTCTCCTCTAAATGCCTAAAAAGAATCAATCATATTGTCGTCCCAATATGGACAAAAATAATAAATGCCTCGCTATCTTAAGTGATCCTACCAGAGTGCCTAAGAACAGGTCAAGTCCTCCCCATCATCAAAAAAGCTACGGCGGACCCGGCAGAGCCAAATAACTTTCACCCAGTAACCAATATTCCATTACTTGCCAAACTAATTGAGAAATGTGTACTAAATCAACTGCGCAATCACATTATCAATTTCAAACATCTGGACGACTGCCAATCTGGATTCAGACCAGGCCACAGTACAGAAACAGAAATCTTACACATAGTGGATGATGCGCTACAGGCCCTAAATCACAATCAAACATGCCTACTAGTCCTTCTTGACCTGTCGTCTGCTTTTGACACAGTAAACCATGAAAAATTGCTAGCCAGGCTTGAAGACAGGATGGGACTATCTGGAATTGTTCTGAAATGGTTTGAATCCTTCCTTCAGAACAGAACACAAAGATTCCTGGTCAACTAGACACTATCCCCGTCATGCCCAAATTCGATTGGAGTTCCTCAAGGATCAACACTATCTCCATCACTATTCAACGTATATGTCGAACCCCTTACAGAAATTCTCTGAGACGCAAACATATCTTATCACATGTACGCAGATGACACTCAGATCTACATCAAGATCACATCAATGGAAGACATAAAGATAATGAATAAGGCCTCAAACATTTCATTATACTGGTTAACTAGCAATCATCTGAAACTAAATGCACAAAAACGGAATTCCTATTAATATCACCACCTAAGAACCCCACAGAAGTGAAGGAATGGACCAAACTGATCACAGAGCTAAACTGCACCCCTACTCTAGTTGAATCTACAAAATCACTGGAAATCACGCTTGATAAGAACCTAGACATGAAAGCCCACATTAAATCAATGGCAAAAAGTGCCCAGTTTCACCTGAACTATATTAGAAAAGTGAAACCACTCATTTCTAAGGTGGATCTCAAACTGGCAGTCCAGTCCTTAGTCATTTCAAGGATTGAATATGGATGTACAACTCTAGCAGGTCTATCAAAAATTTCCACAGCACCACTAAAAGCATGTCTAAATGCGGCTGCAAGACTCATTACTGGATCTAGAAAATATGACCATATCTCCCCTCACCTGAAAGCATTAAACTGGTTACCATACGAAGCCAGAATTCAACTTAAACTGGCATTTACTACCCACAAAGCGCTCCACTATAAAACGCCAAGGTATTTAGCTCAGAAAATGGAGCTCTCAGGGGGTAGCAGATCAGCTAGGAGAGCCAGAGAACTGTTGCTGAAACCACCCATCTTTCAGAAGAAGAACACGTATAACAGAGCTTTCTCCGGAGCAGCCCCCAGAATCTGGAACTCACTTCCTCCAAACATTAGAAAAATTCCAAACACAGCAACATTCAAGAAGGAAGCGTGGATCTTCCTAATGAGCAAGTTCCTTCCTTAGGCTAGACTGTTCATCATCAGCATCGTGATTAATACCCAAACGTCGATCGTGAATTGTTTCTAATGTAGAACTCAAGGAGAGCACTTCAGAACCATTTGTATAGAAATACTGTTACACCTTGTTCTTTAATCAGTTACTCTTTTTTTTTTGTCTTTTGCTGAAACTGCTAAGAAAGTCATGTACCGGAATAATATATATATTAATGCTGCTATATCCACTGTATTCCATATGTACCTCATGTAACTGTGAAGCATTCTGATACCCAAGGGTCACGTCCGCGATATATAAAACTCTATGAATAAAAAATAAATAAGTAGTCGTGTTTGCAGAGTGGTGGAGAAAGGGTGCTGGGCCTGCGACCAGCGCTCAGGAATTCCAGTGCGTAGGGCTTATAGGAGGTACAAGTAGGGCTTCTTGGACCCCAAAGTCCCTCAGGAGTAAATTGGACTTCATCCCTCATACCGCAGTCTGCCAGGAGGCGTATTTGCAGAATGGTGGAGAAAGTGGGGCATGGCCTCCAAAGATTTCTTTGCAATCCCACTGTGTGGGACTTACTGGAGATAACAAGAGGGGTAGTTGGCCCCCGAGGACATCCTTGGGAGCCAGCAGGTAGTTATAGTTAGGACCTATTATCCATAGGAAAACTGTAACATTCTATTGCCTATAACTTTGGCGTCCATTGATGAATCTTCTTGAAATTGTCCAAACTTTTGGCCAGCTCAGTTCCGTTCCTTTCCTGTAAGTTTGGGGGTGATTGGTGAAGTGGGGGCTGAGAAAAAAGGGGTCCCAAAACATGTTTTCCCCATGCAATTTCTCATAGGACCTTTAGCCACGGCTACAGCTCGAATGGCTGAACGGAATTACACCAAATTTGGTAGAGAGGTAGTCCTCAGTTCCGACTTGTGCCTTTGGCATATCTGGTGTCAATCTGTTCAGTAGTTTCCTTGAAAATTACAGTTAAAGTCATTTATATATCTATGGGTGCGGAGGATCCGCGGATTGTGCGAGGATTGGCTTGGTAGGATAAGCGCCCTGCTCCGATCACACGCTGAATTCTAATTGGCTGTCAAGCGGTTGTAAACATTTGAAACCAGGAACTGTTGGCAGCCAGGCCTCAAAATGGCCCCCACCAACATGGCCAGGCCCTGGACCAGGCACCAACAACACCCAAAAAATCAACATACACACACAAATCACCCCAATCCAATGGCATCCATGCCCTAAATGATGTTTAAAATCAAGAGAACACACAGAAAGACTTGGCCCATGCACCACTGACTACTCCTGGGCATAATGGATGAAAGCAAGGCAGACTGGGTGCAGGTCTATGGCACAAAGCACACTGCCTGGCTCAAAATGGCCCCTAGACCCCCACCCGCATGGCCAGGCCCTGGACTAGGCCTCAAAAATGGCCCCCACCCACATGGCCAGGCCCTGGACCAGGCTCCAACAACACCCAAAAAATCGAAATACACACAAAAATCACCCCAATCCAATGCCATCCATACCCTAAATTATGTTTGAAATCAAGAGACCCCACAGAAAGACATGGCCCATGCACCGCTGACTAGCCCTGGGCCTACTGGCTTGTGTGGCTTTAACACGCACCCCAAAATTACAAAAAACATCCACATAGATATAATAACAGTGAGCTATTCAATTCCATGCCATCCATGCCGTAAATGATATTTAAGTTCAACAAAACTCACAGAAACAGTTGTATCATGCACCCATGACTAACTCTGGGCCTACTAGATACTGTGGCTACCCGCAATATATTTTAATTATTTTTTAAAAAGTTGTGAACAAGTTTATAAATTGTAGTTGCAGCAACTGCAATGCCCCAAACAAACAACACCAACTTACTTGTAAAATCTCAACTCCAAAAGTGATCCAAACAAAAAGTCCTCAAATACAAATATCCAGCAGCAGCCACAAAGAGTAATCCTTCCAGCTCCAGATCCAAATGAAAAGTGACCAGGACATAGACAAAGCACTGGGAGGAGCCTGCTGGACAGAACAGGAAGTTGGGGACTCTGGGGCACTTCTTTCCTCCCAACCCCCCAAAAATGCACTCCTTGCACAAAAAAGTGCAGCCATATGTCAATCTGAGGAGTTATTCTGATCCAAATCATCAACTTCAGAAGGTTTATGCTGCCAGCGATAGATTTCTTGTGCAGAATTGCAATTTTTGCTATTTCGGGAAAGCGAGAAGTTGGAATATCCTGCCGGAAGTCAGCTGCGTGGTGCATCTACGTGTTCGCAATTGTTTACTCTTGGGATGCATGATCGCTGGCCCTTATGACGTATTCGCGCTCTGAGCGTCTCGCAGTGCAAGATGGCGGGACGCTATGATGTACTCGTGGTCAAAAAGTCTCGCGCGATCACGCAATGACGTACTCGCGGTCGAAAAGTCTCGCGCGATCACGCAGCAAGATCAAAAATGGCGCAGCGCACGCAAACCGGGAGGAAACCAACTCGGCCAACTCAGAATCACGGTAAGTCAACGCCGCGCACGCGAGATTGTATTTTTGAAGCGCGACCAAGCAAAATAAATTCACCAACTAGCAAATTGCAGATTTTTGGGCAAATTTGCGCGATTTGCGCGAATTGCCAAAAATCCGTAAATTCCACGAGCAGAATGGATTTTCAGGCCACACTTAGCCATTTTGTGCCTCGGTAGAAGCGATAGTGAAGAAGTCTGTGATAATATGTTGGCAAAACGTGAACTGGGGCAGGTTAGACACACCCTGTCCCCCTAGGCCTGCTCAGGGGGTGACATAGGGACCCATAGGGCAAAAAAATAAGAATTGTTTTTTTACAAAAAAAGTCACGATATGTGCGTTGGATCCGCGCATTTGGTCGCTGAAAAAAACGAAGCATGTATTTTTGAGATATATATCAAGCTTATGTGTATATTGGGTGGTTCTAGAAAGAGCCCTTGTGTTTATTGAGAGATTTTAGTAACTACAAGTAAGTACCGATGCAGAGTCTAAAGTTCATGAGGAAGCCTCGGTTTCCTTCATCTGTAAAATGTACACTATCTCTTTAATGATGCCATTCATACTGAAACACAGATTGTTGAGGTATATGGATAATATTCTATAGTCTCGTAGAAAAGTAGAAAGATTTATTCACATGTTTATTCACTTATCTGCGCAGATCAGGTGTTCCAGTATTCCCCTATCTCGACGACTGGTTGTTGAAGGCGGGCTCGCCCCAGACAGTCGTCTCCCACCTCCAGGCTACAGTCGACCTCTTGCACCTGCTGGGGTTGTCCATCAACGTGCCAAAGTCGCACTTGTGACCCTTTCAGAAGCTCCTCTTCATCGGAGCGGTTCTGGACTCAGCACAGTTTTGGTTTTTATTTCACTCCGAACAGCGGGTTCGGGATATTAGGCTGATTCTGATCTCTCAGCTTTTATCCCGGGTCTCGGTCAGGTTGACACTGCGGCTCCTGGGGCTGAAGGCCTCCTGTATCCTAGTGGTGCATCACGCAAGGTGGCATGTGAATAAATATAAACATAGGCCACACAGTTTGTGTCCCGTAATATACAAAGTTCAGGGGGTGGTGGTTTCCGGGACTTGAGGGGGGTCGTTGAAGCCCACATACTTGTAATGTTGTTGGGGTGGTTGGACACGAAAGTTGTGCAAGGGGGTTGTAAATCTGGTACAGAGTGTTATGTTTTACTTTGCTTTCCTTTCTATGATGTAGAAGATCCTGGGTAAATATAACGTTTTTTGTACAGCCAGTAGCTTTTAACCCTACCCCCAAACGGCTCTCTGCCTGTTACCATAGTAACAGTTCATGAAACACTTACGTGAGCACAGAGGTTAAAAGTTCACCACACTATATTGCTAATGAGTTAGCCTCAGAATTATACTTCAAATTATAAATATAATTTCTATTGATGACTGCTACCCCCCCAAAAAAAACAGACGTATGTACTTTTTTAATTAACTTTTATTAAAACAATAACTGGAACTATAACTAAAAGATAACAATACAACAAATAACTAGAACTATAACTAACAAAACAATCTAATAAACAACATATAATATGGAGTCCAAAAGAAGAATTGTAGTTAATCTGCAAAACAAAAAAGAAAATTAGTGTTTAAAATGAGATTGATGTGACTAAATGAGGTCAAACATTACAAGTCAAAGTAACACTTGACGATATGTATATTTTTAAAAATGGTTCCAGTGTGCCTGAAACGCTTCCACTGGCATTGTACATGCAGACTTTGGTCCACCCTTTTTATATATATATATATATATATATATATATATATATATATATATATAGTCACTGAAAAAACATAGGTTTCATCCCTACTCAAGAAAGTGTGTATAACATTTGCATCTATACTACCGCACATTATCACATTCCAAAGTTCCTTTTGAGCAAGAAAAGGACTGCTCTGCACTATGTTTGAGGAGATGCTGTGTAACCAGGGATGGTACTTGGCAGACAACCAGTCTTCCAGAGGTGAGGGTACATCACCTGATTTCTTCAATTTCTGCTGGAGGAGCTGAGGCCCTACATAGTGCATAGAAGCCTGACTGCCTGCTGGAAAGGGAGGAGTATGACTGGCCTTGCAGGCAGACACATTCTTAAACAGGAGAAGTCCAGTATGTTGTACCAGAGAAAGAGGACACTATCAGAGAGCAAAGTAGAGAGCAACCCATATCATAAGGAGGGTTCTATAGCCTCTCTGTATGGTACCTACCTGAGAATAACCCTGGGCGAAGCACTACGCTACGCTCGCGTAGTTTGTGAAGTTTGCGCAACTTCGCACTACGCGAGCTGCACGTAGCTCAGTGCGAACACGCGTAGCGCAGCGTAGCGTAGTGCAGCCGTCATTTTTTGCTTGTTCGCGGTCCTCAACCTTCGTGACCGCGAGCAAGCAAAATGGCATCCCGGCGAGACTCTCAACGCGGGGAGGTCAGGTTTCTCATTGCGAGTGGTCATGCATGCTCGCGAACGCTCGCGATAAGAAACTACAAGTTCGCGTTGAGAAAGCTGACGCTCGAGTAAAAATCTACTCAAGCGGCAGAAAACTACAGCTCGCACTGTGCAAGATGCCGTTTTCAATGATTGCACAGTGCGGGATGCTTGTTCGCACTGTGCAATCATTGAAAATGCATCTTGCACAGTGCAAACATGCTACTACGCAGCTCGCGTAGTGCTACGTGAAGTTCGCGTAGTGCGAAGTGCACTTCGCGTAGCTTCGCGTGGCGCTACTTCGCAAACTACACCCAGGGTTACCGGAGAACTTTCTACATGTCTGGATATATGAAGGATCTGCCCTATAGTCGATCTGACAATTTACTGTCAGTACATTCAACAATTAATAAAACAGACAGTGTAGTTGTGTAGGATAAGGATAGCATACATGGTAGCTCCCAATCCACCTCTCATTTCCCCCTTGCTTTGAATCATCCAGCAGCGCGTGCTTGCATGGATATGCATGGACAAACTATTATGACGCCACCCTGGGATCCGGGCTGGTAAATTCAAAAGAAAAACAATTGTTCCCTTTGGGATAACAAATCTAAGCCCAAATCCCCTAGGCAAAGTATTTTAATTATAAAAGAATACATTGTCGAAGTTTCAAACCGATAGAAAGTTATTTATCCAGGATCATTATCAGGACATCATTAATGGTAGGAACCAGTATGTAGGGGCAAAAAATCACTTTGATCAATTGGACGTAATTGTTGAATCGATTAATGGTAAGGTAGAGATTTCACCCAAAAGTCTAAGATACAGCACCATCAATTAATTGGTGCACATGCCTTCAAAAGTAAAAATCCCACGGAAGAGTAGTCCAGTGGACTGATATGATCTATTTTGATGTATTCATTGTACTTTGATTTTTAGTCATTCTGGGAACCTATAACTTTATCAGCCCCTAGTGGCATGTGTATGTATGTTGTATATATATTTTGTATACACCACCAATGCACAACCTTTCACAAAACTCTCTATTCACCTTCACTGCATTTTTTTTGGAGCACCTACAATGTGATATGATATACTGAAATGAACTTTTTACAGGGAATAACATTAACTGTATAATCACAATGTAGTGTTTTATAATTATAATACTTTGCCGCAGAGATTTAGAATTAAAGTCTCTCCTGAAGAGAACAATTGCTTTTCTTTTTCCTAAATATTCAAGCAGCACCAGCTGCAGTTGAAGATGTACACTGACATCATCCACATCCGCTTCTGTCATCAATGGCAATTAGCAGGCCTGGCCTCTTCACATAATGCCTGGACCATGGCTGGTACTGAATGTAGAAGTACTAACCTTGTTTCCATAGTGGCCTAAGGGAAATTACGGCATTGGGTGGCACATGTTCAAAGACCATAACTGGCCAGAAAGTACATTAAAATGGAAAGCCAAGTGCTACAAGTAAGGAATTTCTGAATCTGAGCTCAACCTCACCCTCTACATAAGCACATTTCTCTACTGTATCCACCTATTGTTGTCAGTGCTGTTATAATAATTAATCTTATAAAAAAACAAAACAACAAGGTTAAGATGAAGAGACTACTCATCATGCCATGCCTTAACTAAAGATCAATAGCACTGACTTTAATCTAACGTGAAGAAGCACAACTGTAACCATAACAAATAAGGATAACTTCATGGCTCAATTTTACCATTTTACACCATTGTAAAAATAGGTGCTCTTACTAATCAATGCAACTGTATTAAAATATTAACCTGAGAAGGATGAAAGCATGTTTGAGACACTGCTGGATTTTAATTTGAGACCTACATGTGCCGCTGCTGCACCGCTAAGCATTTTCTGAGTTTCCCCACCACCAGCACTTTCACGGTGGTGATTCCACCATGAAAAGGCTGGTGGTGGGGAAACAAAGAGGTCCCTACAGGGCCCCCTGTTTCACCTGTCCCCTGTGATGCATGCAGGGGGTCACATGGTGTGTGCATGCATGCTTAGTTCCTACACTGCATGGACAAAACAGTCTATGCTATGTGGGAACTTGTTTTGGTATTCCTATTGCAGTATCTTTTTCAAAGGCACTGCTGTGTGAATGCCGAAGTACCACCCGCCAGGCCATAAAAAAACTCCTAATCTGGCTGGCAGCCAGCAGTCGACTTTGGTGGTGCGGGAGCGGGGTGGTAACATGCCTCTCCGCTCTAGCACTGCCAAAGTCCTAATTGGCCCCTAAGTCTGAACCTTCCAATAATAAAATGCTAATAGTGTGATGCCTTAGGCAGCAAAAATGGCTGAATATCCCTTGAGGGAGTATGTTGCATATATGAAGCCACAGTAGAGACTGCCAATACCCTTGCCCACCTTTCTTCCTCCCAATGGGTGTAACACATGGCTCCAAGTGCTTTTTTGTCTAGCATCGGCAAGGATCATTGGGGGCTTAAAAATAATCATGCATACCCAGAGCCATGGAGGAGTCCCTAATTTTCATCAACCACGAAATCTCTAATCCTCAGGACAGGGTCAAACAATCCTCAATGAAAAGTCCATTAATGAGAAGGGTCTCGTTAGTTCGGACCCTACACCATAACATCATTGGGCAGGTTTGAAGGACATCTTCAATATGTAGAAGCCCTTGTTCCCTAAGATTAATAATGGAGGCTGTGGGCAGTGGACTGACCAGTAAGATTTGTGTACATTTATTTTGTGTTACCTGTAGAAGGGGTGCCACCTATATACCTCAGTTGCCATGAAGGATAAAAGTCGACTTCTCTCTCTGTTTAGCTTGATGTACCTATATATATATTCCGATATATGTCTATACGTGTATCGTTCTATAGGCTTTCCTATGTAAACACGAGTATTTTAGTGTGTTAGTACATTAGGCCTAGGATTCGTGCAGATGCCATTTTGTTGGCCCTGTTCTGTGTTGAGCCAAAGACACGTGTTCCCTTTCCTACCGACAGGACCTTTTTCTTCTCTGAGTTATAGAGTAACAGCTGAAGGTGGACTGTCCCTCCCTCTGTCTGAAGGCCCAAGGTTACATCTGGGTTTGAATGCGACAAACGAACATCCCTGAAGGCGCCGTGCCTGTACTCCCGTATGCTGGGGCGAGGGGAGTGAACCTCTTTGAACTTACTCTATTGAATAGAGTTATTCTGAGCCAATTCTGTGTGCCTAATATGGTCTTTCCTTGAGGCCACTAGAAGCCTCCTGTAGTTTTCCATTTAGGGTGATTGCATGTGTATCCGAAAAGTATATATGATCTGTCTTGACTGTAAGCCAGCAGTCTTCTCCGCGCACCTCGAGGGATGAGGTTCAGGAGGGGCTCCTCTATATAGAGCTTTCTGATTATTAAACAATTGAACTTTCTTCACTGCCAACTGGCTTATTATTTACTCGATTAATATAAGAGATGAGCTGGGGTAAGTACAGCTCTATAGGTGAAATATTTGCAATATGACAGTCAGCCCCATATTGACTAAGTGAGTCCAAATCAAGGTCTAACTTTGACAGTACACAACCTTTGTCTGCTGTAGGGATGTTGTAAAAGTTAATGATACCCAGTAAATATCCTGACCCAAAATCCCAATGACCTGACAAAACAATGTACCAGTTGCATATAGGAAGAGCCTAATATTGACCAAAGTCAAGATGTAAATCTCCAAGCCCCCTGAGATGCCTGGATGTGGAGGGGATTGCAGGTAAGTGAAATGTTTTGAAGCCGCTAATATATAGAGAGGGCACAGTCCATGTTTCCTGGAGGAGTAATATCATAAAGGAGCTCACAAGGTTTGACCATGTTTGACTCTCAATTTGTGCTTTAATTCCTGTGATATTCCAAACCAAGGTGGAAAAGGTTATTATCTTTTGTTATCATGATCAGATGTTAGATCATAACCCCTTGTCAGTGGAGGGTTATGTTATGTTGCAGATGAGGCAGTTGTCAGTCCCATGAGAGTCAGCTCCAATGAGGACTTCTGTGACAAAGGTTTTGAGAGAGTGCCATTATTGATGTCTTGGTCTGGCTCTCTGGCTATATTCAAAAGTCAGTGAGACCCCACCGGGCCAGATCGCTTTCCAGTGGAGTTGCCAGGAGCTTTGTTATTGTACATTCCCCTAGGGCATCATATACATGTGAAGAGTAGAGGAACTCTTGAGCTGGTAATGTCACCTTCTGTCTGCTGTGTTTGAGAAATGACTTCTTGATGTTGGCCCGCAATATACCTACTTATCACTGTTAAAGGTGTTGATAGTCTCTTAAAGTAATCTGAGCCGTTGGCTCCTCTCAGTAAACATAATCCTTTGTTTGAATTACTATCGCCTGGCAGCAGTGGGCTGGGGTAGCGGGAGGGGGGTAATACTGGTGCCAGCAAAATTCCTCACATAAAGCATTTGTCTTTCAGTTGCCAGACAAAATGTGTGAAGTCTGGCGAAATACAGGTAGGGATGGTGATATTGCCAACCCTTGGGTGGGGGTTATCCCTAATCTCTACAGATTCCAAGTGTAAGCTTTCAATTTATCTGGTACTCACCACTGACCCCAGTAATTTCAAGATTGTGCACCTGTTAAGGACATCATGTTTAACCCTGGAAACATAATGTGGTCTATGCTCCAGCTTAGTAGTGGGAAAGTTGGATGCACAGGCAGACTTCTGCTCAACTCTTCTGCTTACCACATTTTATTTGCTCGAATATCGTGGACATCAGATGATAGCTTACCAAGAAGGAGGGACGAATTGACTGTGCGGGCTTCAGGCTTTGCACCGTCTATACATGAATCAGCAGGCACAATCGTGGTATTAGACATTAAGGGATGGTGAGATTGCCCAGGTAAGGCAGTTCCATTTATAGTTCCATTTGTGGTTGCAGGCCCAGGCAAGGCAGTTCCATTTGTAGTTCCATTTGTTATTGCAGGCCCTTAAGGTTGGTGTCTAGAGACCGTATATCAAGCACATTTAGATTGATGGTTTTATAGGCACAGTGCTCAAATAATGTATTACCAGGGATTGGTGTTCAGGGATATAGGTCAGACACAGTTGGCCCAGGACTGGAGCTACACATTGATTGGCTGAGGGCAGCAAAGTCCCACACATAGCAGTATCAACTTTGATGTCCATCTTTGGAGTTTGTCACAGTGGAACAATGAGTATGTTTTCATTTCACTGGAAGGCTGCATAGTTACGGGCCAGTTGTGTCAGGATTACCTCCTGAGCACTAATTTGTACAAGAAAATGAGATGCATCTACTCCTTCACTTGTTTCTTGCTTTTGGAACATTTTTGCACTCCCTTTTCCTAGTAGGTAGCCCTGTATCCTCTTTGTGCTGTGCTGTGAACGCTGTTCAGTCCATGCTTGACTTAATTTTATCATCCTGTAATTTAGATGGGTTAGCTGCGGGTGCGACGGGGTTACACTCACTGCCATTTTCAGAGCTGGGCCTCATTGGTTCCACGACAATGGGTTGCACTGATGCTAATTTTGCAGCTGCCTTCCCAGAGTCCAATCTTGTGGTATTACATGGCAAACCAGTCTGCAGTATGTGACCCATGAGGCCAGTAAGCCCAGCAGAAGTCTGACAGGATTTCGACTTGACCTTTTGCTCCGAAGATATACCCGTCTGCTGGTGTGGACTTGAAATGTTCTTAAGAATATCATTCAGCGTCCGGAGTATCCAAATCAGAGAGTTGATTGTGCTGGAATAGGAACAGGAATGATAGATGGCATCTGGTTACGACTGAACCCTATTGATCAAACTACTCAAATCTAGCAGTTTTGCATCAGTACCCATGATGGGGGTTGCTAAAGCACTTAAGATGTCCACTTGCATATCCAGTTTTTCTGAGTGACACAACAGTGATGTTGCGACTGTGTCCAGATTGTTCAGTAATCAGAGATCAAAGAGAGTAAGTCTGCCCCATGTATTTAGATTAACGGCTCTTACAGAGTCCAAAAATATTGTTCAATAAGCACAACTTTGAGCTCACTATTGATCAAGGCCCCTCACTGTGATTCGGACACAAGATACAAAAATATATCATTTTATTTTTATATATATATTTTTCTCAAATAGTACACACAAACATAATTATACATAAATAACAATACTTCAATCACATGGAATTAAATAAGATGCCCCAGGTCTCCCATTCATTTTTCATTCTTCATCACAGACACATTCTACTGCACTCTCATCACACATTCCAACATTCATATTCTATTCATTCACTCCAAATAACTTCAGTACACATCGTACACTAATACACTGAAGTTGTCCTGCGGCATCCACTCAGCGACTAGCTGGGGAAGAAAGCGATGGTAATAGCAGGGCAGAACGTAACCACGCCAACGCGCGTTTCAGTGCTAGGCCCGATCTACGGCCGCACCTTCGTCAGGGCATGTATATGATGGGAAACAAGCAGGGGCAACAAGGGATCAGGACAGCGACCACTCTTCGTCAGGGCATGTATACGATGAGAAACAAGCAGGGGCAACAAGGGATCAGGACAGCGGCCACTCGTACACTAATACACTGAAGTTGTCCTGCGGCATCCACTCAGCGACTAGCTGGGGAAGAAAGCGATGGTAATAGCAGGGCAGAACGTAACCACGCCAACGCGCGTTTCAGTGCTAGGCCCGATCTACGGCCGCACCTTCGTCAGGGCATGTATACGATGGGAAACAAGCAGGGGCAACAAGGGATCAGGACAGCGGCCACTCTCCTGTAAGAGGGTGACACAAGATAGGCTGGCACACTTTAGAGGACGATGTTAGTGATGATTTGCTTCCTGAAACTCTGCGAAGAGGGGCCACTGGATGCAACTAAACGAGGCCGGGACCTGGGGGTGTTTCTGCAACAGCGGGTGGCTCAGGCCTTCCGCGAGGGTGAGAATACTTAAAGCTTCCAAATCTACAAATCCCTGACGTTTGTTTATGCCGGTCACCCATTCTCCGAGGTCCCTAACAGCCTGCTTCCATCGAAGCTACAGCATTTTCGATCTGCGTATGCCCGCTAGAGGGCTGACCTTTTAAACCGTATCGTGCCTGGAGACCCCGCCCACTAAACTGCGTTCCTCTTATACCATCCTATGCAGACAAAGGCCCATTGCCTGAGGTCTGTTCATGAACATTCTTGCTTTATGGAGTACCTCCACCTGGAAAAACGCGATCGTCACTAACATCGTCCTCTAAAGTGTGCCAGCCCATCTTGTGTCCGCTGTCCTGATCCCTTGTTGCCCCTGCTTGTTTCCCATCGTATACATGCCCTGACGAAGGTGCGGCCGTAGATCGGGCCTAGCACTGAAACGCGCGTTGGCGTGGTTACGTTCTGCCCTGCTATTACCATCGCTTTCTTCCCCAGCTAGTCGCTGAGTGGATGCCGCAGGACAATTTCAGTGTATTAGTGTACGATGTGTACTGAAGTTATTTGGAGTGAATGAATAGAATATGAATGTTGGAATGTGTGATGAGAGTGCAGTAGAATGTGGCTGTGATGAAGAATGAAAAATGAATGGGAGACCTGGGGCATCTTATTTAATTCCATGTGATTGAAGTATTGTTATTTATGTATAATTATGTTTGTGTGTACTATTTGAGAAAAATATATATATAAAAATAAAATGATATATTTTTGTATCTTGTGTCCGAATCACAGTGAGTGGCCTTGATCAATAGTGAGCTCAAAGTTGTGTTTATTGAACAATATTTTTGGACTCTGTAAGAGCCGTTAATCCATGGGGCAGACTTACTCTCTTTGATCTCTGATACCTCTTTCCCCTGCTGGTCTGCCCTGCTTCTGATTCAGGGGGCCCCTACTTATATTAGGCAGATTGTTCAGTAAGGCATTCCAAATGGCAACACTTAAGTTTTGCTGCAACATCCCTTCTGTTTGACTACCGAAGATTTAATATTGGGATGTGTATTTTTCCCATAAGGACATTAAATCTGAGAAACCCAAATATTGGGACCCACGGTCATTTTCTGTGGGAGGGTGACTAGGCGTTTTCTTGACTGCACTAATAGGCAGTAATTTCCCAGAAAGAAGGTTTAATTTTATGGGGGTTAATGGAGTAAATCAGGTGATATTCAAAGTTACTGGAAGTGTTGGCCCATTCTGCTGCTTGGGCACACAAACTGGGCTGTATTGGACTTGGCATCTGATGTACTAAGCTATTTGTCTCATGAAGCGGCTTGCTTCTTGTGGTTTCACCCCTATTTGCCATGTTTGGTTCCAAAAATAAGGAGGTGAAGTGATTAAAAGCTGACTCTAGGAGGATTAAGCTGTCCTGGTGTTCCTGTTGATCTGTGGCAGACAAATGAGCCTGACCTGTAGGTGTCAGAGCGCTTTGCATGGTCGTGCTAGAAAACAGGAATGCAGGCATGCAATGAAAATAAGAGTCAGTAGTTCAACAGACAAATGGTACCCATCAAAGGTGCAAGTAGAGTGACCAACACTAGAGACACAATTCGAGAGGATCTGAAAGTTAGAGAAGCACAAAAAAAGAGAGAACCGCCGCTACAGACAGAGGGTCTAGGTCTGATAAAGCAATACTTTACTAAGATCTGTAGACTAGGAGTTAAAGTATTTGTTGAGGAGTAGGAGTTTCAGGTTTTTCTAGAAGCAAGGGAAGGAAGGGTTGCATCGAAGGTCACACATTAGGGAGTTCCATATGGTTGGAGCATTTCCAAAAAAAGAGCTGCTTCATTTGCTGCATTATATAAATCACAATCCCATTTGTGACAAAAATATATGGTATCAGGAAGGCCTCCAAGAAGTTAGTGAAGGAAATTCTGTAATCACTGGCTAGTTCACAGGATAAAATTGGCATCTCACCACCACCTCTTTAGAAGACTCCTGTACGTGGGAAGGGGACATATAGAATAAATACAACTCTACTTGAACTGCTCTCTAAGGGTCCAGGGGTTGGCCTCCTGCTTTGTGCTCCGAGGAACACAAAATGCAGAAGGACACTGAAGTCTGGAACCCTAGCTGGATGGAGAACACATGCCTAGAAGCGAGGCCTGATGACATGAGGGCTGCAGGAGTGGACAAAGAAAGGTGTGGCATAGACCTGGAGCAAGGCACTGAAGCCTCATGAGGATGAGGTTGGCACACTATTGGCTTGCAAGAAAACCAGTGTTGTCTCTTTCTGTCTCAGCTTTTTGCCACACTGCAAAGTGGTCCTCACAGAAAAGGCACTATGCCTTGATACATTGTGCACAGCCGGTCTCAGAGCTCCTGACTGGGTATGGAGCATGAAGGGTCCCACCATGCACTTGGCAGGGGGCCCACCACAAGTTTCTTTACGACACTGCCTGTGTTAGGTAGCATGTCTATTGCAGCAGGAAAATGACTTTAGCAAATAAGAAATCCAGCATTGTCCTGCTGAGAAAACTTTTTGACAAAAACCAACAGCATCAGAGGGAGTTCGACATTTACATATCTCACTTAGTGGAAATCTTGGCAGCTTCAGCTTTGAACAATGCCCCACTTGAAGGTTTTGAGCTCTAAAAGCTAGATTAATTAATAAAATAAAAGCTTTGGCTGATGCTGCCCTCATAGATTACCCGAATTGTGCTCCATAGCGGTCATCCTGAAATTTTGCCTTGGGGTCAGTCAATTGCATACTGAATATTTTCATTGATTCATTATTTTTTCTAGGTACTTTTTGCTTCAATGAATTTACATTTCTTATATCTGGTTTCCATTATCAGACATTGATCATTGTGTTGCCTCTTTCCCATTAAAATGTTCTCTTTTTAATTTGTATGGTTTCAAATTTTGGTGCTGCTTGAACATAACACACACCTCTCAGGAGCATTGGCTGTCACTTGTGCCACAGCCACCAAGGGTTTAGCAAAGACTCATAAAGAACTGTATTTAACCCCTTCCATGCTCATGACGTCATGGCATATACCTCTCAGGTGCTCATGATGAGCTGAGCTCGTCATGACCACACCCGTTTTCGTTGCTGTCCAGCACAGCAGGGGAAACTCTTAAGCAGCGATGTGGTTAAGTCTAACCAGGGTGTGTTTTTACGCTGGATTTAATAACTCACTTTCTGATAGCATTTACTTAGTGGGAATGAACAGATAGGGCATACCTTCATGCACCTTTCACTTGTGTCCATTGACATATTTTATCATTCCATTTGCAACTTTGGAAAGTATAGTGAGTTTGACATGAGAAAAGTAAAACATTTCTATTATATGGTTACTTGATGATCAATTACCGTTTTCCGGTCTGTACTGTTCATTAACTGTTTATCATTCTAATATCTACCATATATGAGAAATTGAAATAGCATTTGCATTATTTCAGAATACCATAAAAAGTTAGAGATAGCCATTTACTCAATGCTTTTACTTTTAAGTCAGAGACAGCAATATTGATAAATCGTTATGGATTAGATAGAATCTGATGTATATGCTTCAGTAATATTGATCAGTAGAGTTCCTAATAGCATTTTATTTAAGCTCTATTTAAGGTATTTTTCCAATGCTATTTGGCCACATCTTGTATGCTACGTCTTATGACTGTCCTCAAAAGTCGCTCCTTGACGCATATATATTTCCCAGAGCTGGTATTTGTTTCAGTAGGAGTGACACATAAGAAAGTGTCTGGCATCTGAGTGAATACTGACTGTACATTTTTGATAAAAAAAATACATTGACTAATCTAGCAGCACAATAACATAGAACATAAATAAATAAAAAAGCAGAAGAGAGAATGAGCCTTGCATTCTTGCTAAAATCTAACCTCAGCCTCGCATAGTCTGAGAACATATAATGTAGTGACCTATTAAAATCAACAGAGGTGTCCAGCCTACATCTTGTCCTCTCTACTGTTCAAATCAACTTACAAAATCAATAAAACTGCATTCCATGTTAATTACACCCTCCCCACTCCTACTCCAGCTTCTGGATATGTTCCCTTGAATCGTGAGGGTGGGGTTAAATCACATAATGAACAATTCTATAGATATAGCTACACGTACCATAGTGTTTTACCCAATACTATTTTATTACATAAACAACATACTATATGTATTCCTTAATGTAAAACAGTACATGCATTCCTTTTTATTCAACATTTTCGATCTGATATAAGAGTATTGGCAATTGGCCAGCATTATGGGTGATGCAAGGCCTTATTAACACAGTGAAAAAGCTCAGTGGCGGCTCCCCCGCTAAGGCAGAGGAGCGTCGCCTCACTACTTTCAGAGAAGGAAAAATAAAATGATAATAACCTCGTTATTATAATTTAGTTTTTTGCTACAGGGCTGGTTAGGGTGGGGCGGGATTGGGGTGTCAGTGGAAGGAGTGGTGGCACACTTTAAGTGTGCATGTCGGTTCGGCCAATGGTTTGGCCGACTGTCTTCTGCCAGCCAAACAGTCATGTGCACTTTGCATGTTCCCCACCAGACTGTACTACACAGCCTGGTGAAGAACATGCACAGACTCCCAGTCCCCGTCTGAGCGCCGAACTTTGGCGCTCAGGGCCATCACAGCGCTGCATTTCAGCATTGTGATTGGCTTTGGGGAGCCTGTGTGCTTCCGGGACCAAAGTGGAGGAGAAGGCGGCCGTGAGAAGGGACCGAAGCAGAGGAGAGATGGCGTGAAAAGGTAAGTGTTTCGTTTTGTCCCCTCCACCCCACCACCCCGTTCCTTGATAGCGCCACTTAAAAAGCTTCACTCTATAGGTACTTGCAGCATTGTCATCTTGAAATAATATGGCAATGAACCGCCACCCATTTAAGTTATAATAACATACAGGGCCCAAGCAAGAGGATAATATAACATTAATACAGGAATTGCACTTGAAATCAATTCCACATTTTGTCAGTAAGAAACTACGGCCAATTCAGATTACATGAAGCACAATATAAGCCTTTGCATTTGTTTATTCAAGTTATTGATTGTAGGATTTTGGATGAAGTAATTTAGTTTATGTCTTGACAGTATTATATGAATCACAGCTACCTATTTAAACTGGATTGGAAGACAAAAAAGTTGTTTGTTTGATATTACATTATGATGTGTTATATGATGATGTATGTTATGCCATGTAATACTATGCTATGTTATGTCATATCATTTTATGTTATACTGCGTATAATATATAATTATATTATGGTTTATAAGACACTACTCGGCTTTCCTCAAACAGAAGCTCTTGAATCCATTTACATCTTTGACATAACAATGACTTAGGACCTGATAAAAAATTTGGCGGAGGGGGAACTCCATCGCAACGGTGATGGAGTTCCCTCCCCACCAACACAGTGGTCCGCCCACACAATTTTGATGCAGATGGACTTTAAGTTTGGCCACGGGATTGATGACTCCATCTCCTCCATGGCCAAACTCCTCAGATGGCCCAATTGAGCAGAGCTGTAGGAGAATTGCCTATATGTCCATCCGCCCGATTAGTATGGATGGATATATAGCCATGTTGTACTGTCCGTCACTGCTAGGCAGATGCTAGAAGTGAGGGAGAGTAAAAAAGAAACATGGTAGATGACTCCCATGGCGAAGGGGAAATTATAATTTTTATTTATTTTTTAAAAAATCCCAAAATTGGGTTGTCTTTTTGAAAATAAAACAAAGAAATTTTTTGGAAAAATGCTCTGTCTTCTTGACAAAGCCTTGCACCAAAGAACACCACAGAGAAGAAGGGGTCTAAGGGATATTTAGAGACCTGCCCAGGTTTGTATCCCCTATCAAGCAATACTTACAACATAGAAAACTGGGGGTCTAAAGAGAAGCCAAATCAGTAAGCTCAAAAGGCTAGGACTCTTTAACAAATGAGTCAGGACACGAGTTCCTATACAGCCTATAAACAGGGAAACAACAGTAGACAGAAACAAACACAGAAGTGATTGTTGGTGAGACTCATAAACAAAGTCAATGGATTCCCATCAAAGTGTTGTAATGATCAATTATCTCATTTGGTCATCCAAGAACTGGGATGGTATGTCTCTTGATCATTGAGACTCTTTCCATACCCAATGTTTCAGACTAAAATGGGTCAAGCCCACAATCACTTTCATTCTGACCATGAGAAATGACACTATATGGGAACACGTGCAGTGCAACAGCAAAAAAAAGAGTGGTGAATAAAATAGGGTGAATAGACAAAAAAAGGATTTTTTATTGAACATTGACTATTCCCCTAATTAAAACCAAGAACAGTGCAAAAAGGCAGTTTCAACAAATAACTGCGGATGGGCCAACATGTTTCAGCCGACAGGGAAAGAGATCCCAGGGCTTTCTTCAGGGCCTCTGTTGTAAAAAATCTTGCTACTGCATAAATTGATAACAATCTATTACAACTAAGGATATAAGTGAACAAACCAATTTCAACAAAGGATATAGGTAAACAAATCAATCCATGCTTCTATTCCTCCGTGTGAAATGGTGTGTCTCACATCTACAAAACAAACATAATAAATTCTAAGTTAATGTTTTACTGTGATTCACAATCAGGCGTAAATTTATTCAAATTAGTAGATTCTTTTCACTCACCCAGTTTGACCGGGGACTAGACCTCACCTCTCCTGGACCAAGTTCAGGAAGTAGGAGGTCGCGCTATGTGAAAGCAAGGTATGGGGTACAAAGAGTGAAGAACGAGACATCAAAGCACCTTCTATTCTTCCAAAGTATTGTAAGCCCTTCTCACTTCCCTCTCTCACAGGCAATCACTAATTCTGTATACAAACAGTTATGTCTCTCATAAGTCATGATCAATCGCAAACTTTGATGCCCTTCATGAAGTAGCATAAGGCATCACTTATATCAGTGGTCCAAAAAAACATAAGTTTGAATGTCCCAACTATATTCCAAAGAAAATGGCTTTGATTCTGTTCACTTGTTAGTAGGTGTCAGTACTATATCTCCGTAATATATAATCTTTTTTAATTATTTATATAACCACAAAGTACAAACCTTTAGATAGATTGATTTAATGATAATTCAGTGATCTAATTATTAGTACAAGTAAATAGTAAAATAAATAAATATATTGCAGGATGCAATGTTTAGTGTAGGGATCTTCTCATTAAGACTGACTGGCAAAGAACTATTGGTAATACAATGGTCTATTGCATGTGTCAAGGTCACGTCAGTGCAATGGAAGGCCTCTCAGAATGGGCTTTTGGTGCATCTTCATTGATATTTAATTCATATCCCAGAGTATTATATCAATTCGTGTCAGGGAGATAAATGCCAAAAACTAAAATACTTCAGACTCCATGCCTCCATTTTCAGGAATAAAGCATGCAATATCTATTTTAGATTACCCGCAGCTCTATACAGAACTTTCAAAATATGTGTTATCTCTTCCATACTTGTATAAGTAAATCTAGGGTAGAGCTATTCAAACATTTACTGCACCACATGAGCCTCGCGTGCTTATAGAAATGGAATATCTGCTCTCTAAATTGTATTTCATTTGTTATGTCATTCTACGTCATAAATTATATTAGTCAGCATTTCATTATATTAGATTCTTTACCTGGGCATACATACGTCTCGGGTTAATTAAGTCAGAATTTCAAAAATATTCTTCTAATTTCTTTTTTTTTATAAAGAAAGGCTATTGGTAATTATTTGGAGTGATGAGTATAAGAGAAAACAAGCATTTACAATGCAACAGATCTCGCAGCATTCAAGTTTGAGTTATTGGCATTGTGTATGACAATGCGTTGTATAAATTTTTTAGCAAACTTTGAATTGGTGAGTTGTGAGAGTGTGTGCAAGAGTATGCTGTTCTTGAAAGCAGTGTGGTAGAGAGTGCTGGAATTAGGGTTACCTGAGCAATGTGGATGATGCACGTCACTCACGGGGCTGATGCAGGTATTATTCACACAGCTCTGATGATGCACCTTAGGCACAGGCTCACAGCTGTTATTATTCACACAGCTCTGATGATGCACCTCAGGCATGGGCTCACAGCTGTTATTATTCACACAGCTCTGATGATGCACCTCACGCATGGGCTCACAGCTGTTATTATTCACACAGCTCTGATGATGCACCTCCGGCATGGGCTCACAGCTGTTATTATTCACACAGCTCTGATGATGCACCTCACGCAAAGGGCTGACGCAGTTATTATTCACACAGCTCTGATGATGCACCTCAGGCATGGGCTCACAGCTGTTATTATTCACACAGCTCTGATGATGCACCTCATCCACGGGGCTGACACAGTTATTATTCACACAGCTCTGATGATGCACCTCAGGCACGGGGATGACGCAGTTATTATTCACACAGCTCTGATGATGTACTTCAGGCATGGGCTTACAGCTTTATTATTCACACAGCTCTGTTGATGCAACTCACGCACCGGGCTGACGCAGTTATTATTCACACAGCTCTGATGATGCACCTCAAGCACGGGGCTGACGCAGTTATTATTCACACAGCTCTGATGATGCACTTCAGGCACGGGCTCACAGCTGTTATTGTTCACACAGCTCTGATGATGCACCTCACGCACGGGCTCACAGCTGTTATTATTCACACAGCTCTGATGATGCACCTCCGGCACGGGCTCACAGCTGTTATTATTCACACAGCTCTGATGATGCACCTCACGCATGGGGCTGATGCAGTTATTATTCACACAGCTCTGATGATGCACCTCAGGCAAGGGCTCACAGCTGTTATTATTCACACAGCTCTGATGATGCACCTCACGCACGGGCTCACAGCTGTTATTATTCACACAGCTCTGATGATGCACCTCTGGCATGGGCTCACAGCTGTTATTATTCACACAGCTCTGATGATGCACCTCACGCAAAGGGCTGACGCAGTTATTATTCACACAGCTCTGATGATGCACCTCAGGCACGGGCTCACAGCTGTTATTATTCACACAGCTCTGATGATGCACCTCACGCACAGGCTCACAGTTGTTATTCACACAGCTCTGATGATGCACCTCATGCACGGGGCTGACGCAGTTATTATTCACACAGCTCTGATGATGCACCTCAGGCACGGGGATGACACAGTTATTATTTACACAGCTCTGATGATGCACTTCAGGCATGGGCTCACAGCTGTTATTATTCACACAGCTCTGTTGATGCACCTCACGCACCGGGCTGACACAGTTATTATTCACACAGCTCTGATGATGCACCTCAAGCACGGGGCTGACGCAGTTAATATTCACACAGCTCTGATGATGCACTTCAGGCACGGGCTCACAGCTGTTATTATTCACACAGCTCTGATGATGCACCTCACGCACGGGCTCACAGCTGTTATTATTCACACAGCTCTGATGATGCACCTCCGGCACGGGCTCACAGCTGTTATTATTCACACAGCTCTGATGATGCACCTCCGGCACGGGCTCACAGCTGTTATTATTCACACAGCTCTGATGATGCACCTCAGCACAGGGCTCACAGCTGTTATTATTCACACAGCTCTGATGATGCACCTCACGCACGGGCTCACAGCTGTTATTATTCACACAGTTCTGACGCCTCCTGAAAGTGCCTGTATTTCTGAGCCTCCCTTGAAACTCGAAAGAGAGGCAAATAAGTGATGCACCTCACGCACGGGCTCATGACATTCATATCACTAACTTTTAGAGCGCTTTAACTAAAGCGCTATACAAACCGACAAATTAATTGAGTGGCACAGGAGTTATGTGATGATGTAAAAAAAACACAAAGCACTGGTCAAGCCAATAGGTCTCGAGTCCAAGGTGCGTGTAGGCACTCAACACCATAACATAAATGAAGGTAGCACACATCCTTGCACTTATAGATCCATACACCAAACCACTGACTCAGTCTTGCCTTCGCCCATTTTCCCACCCACACTGAAACACTCTCCACAGTCACTCAACAGGCATATGCAGGATCAATTAAAAGAAAGCAAAAAAAGAAACAAAGTCATTACCTAACTGTGGTAGGCGCTTACGCTCTAGAGCAGCGAAAAGGCAATGCCTTTGGACAACGCTTAATATGCCGACCCGCTCTTCCCTGCAAAGTTCGCCTCAGAAAGTTCCTGAGGGGTGGAGTCCAGTCCGAATCATCCAGCCGATCGACATCAACATATCCCATTCGGACAGGCCATCGAGGCTGGTGTTCGTCGACTATATATATGGGCTACAACCGACGCAGGATATCCCAGCCCCGCGGTCACCTCGGCAAAGCCGGACAATCTCTCGCACCCCGCCGCCGGCCGCTAAAGTTTACCGAAGGCGGGCAGGCGCAGCAGCTACATGCTGTGGCAGGAGCGCGTGCATTCTCCAGGAGCCCGCGGCCAATAATCAACCGGGTGAGCATCCTTCCGCCTATCCGAAGAAATGGTACAGTCTCTGAGGACCAACTACCAATGAACAGCAAACTGAAGCTCCCCGTCCAATCCCATGAAACAAGGTTTTTCCGGACCAATCGATGTGCGGTGAAGGAGTGCCAGCCAACTGCGGGTCAATTACGGGTCTGTCTGGGGGCACAGTGGGCAGGCAGGCGGTCGTTGTCCCCGCAGCCTTGGCCATGGCGACGCAGAGCTGTGAACACATCAAGGGGATCTTGAAGAACAAGAGCACGGAGAGTGGCCCTTCTGTCCTAGCCAAAGCTGAGCACCAAGAGGCGCAGCACTGCGGGGAGGAAGACCAGAGGTGTGTGTGCGCATGCGTGTGTGTTGGAGCGAGCTTCTCAGGAGACAGGAGAAAGCACGTGAATGTGGCTTGCCCGCCTGGCACGCATTAACAAATAAAATAATCGCCTGAGACGTTGTTCTAAAAAACAAAGGCACCATTACTTACCTGACGTATTAAAGCATTTTAAAAATCCGTACATATTAAAGCACGTCAATATGGAGCTTTTTGGATACAATATTCGCCCGACATACTGTACGAAAAAACGCTAAATTGTAAATATTAAAGCACGTGAATGTCATTTACAACAATCAAGCCCTTGCCCGCTTGTTGACATTTACTAGCGCCAGCAAGGCGCCTCTTGATTTTAAACACACCCAGCTTTTACAACCCAGCTACACAAAAAAAAGCAAAACCTAATTGCAGCCTGCAGCCTGCTTAATGATGTGCGCGAGGGAGTCACAAACCCAGAGTAAGAACAAAACTAAAGGAAACTGAAAGTTGGAAAAGATAATGTTCAAAGTTCACTGTGTCTGTGTAAGCGCGCATTGCAAGGGAATTGTGGCCTGCTCAATGGAGCGCGCGTTCTCGTGCGCGTGGCCCACTCAAATCGCCTTCCCGGAGAGGAAATGCGCGCGGCCAGGTGCTGTCTCCTGGGAAGCAGACTCGCTAACAATAGGTATCTGACGAGACAGCGCTTCGCACTGTAAACGCCACGAGACCTAAAAAGGTAAAGTGTAAGACTAGAGTAAAGGAGGAAATATGGGTATCCACTTAATTGTTTGTTTTTGTTTAAAAAATGAAATAGTTAGTTGAACATTAGTATTCTTGAATTAAAAGCACTGAGGTTTTGGGAAAATTAGTGCAAAATATATCGTGATTCTTTAATTAATCATGATTCTGGAAATACACAGAGGTCCTCATTGCAGTGTTTGTCTATACGTTTTAAATTGCAGGTGGAATTGGAATCTCCTTCAGAGATGTGTGGAAGGCGTTTGTCGAAGCCTCCTACGCTTTTCTTCCTACTTTCACCTTCGTGATGGAGTTACACTGCAGATAAGATCCGTTTTGTTCACTGTTTTTCAAGTTGGGTTATAGGGGCTCCAGTGTTGGTGATTAGAAACATGTGGAATACGTTATTCTACCCCTCTTGTTTTTACATTTACTTCACGATAACCAGTTGTGTACTTACATTCAATCTCGCCCGATGGTACTTGAATTTTTGTTTCGGCCCATGCAGGATTATTGTGTATTGTACACTAAATGTTTGAGACATGACCGTATAATGAGGACCTCTGTGTTTTCTATTGTCACTAGGCTGGATTTTTATGTATGATACTGGGGTCTTATTTGCCTGGATAGATGCCTCGAACTAGGTGCACATTGCCCATTTTATTGCTTTTGGGTCTCATGCATGTATTTGGGGTGTGTGAGTGTACTTTTACAAAGCTATGACCTTTTATTTAGCCACTATACGATGGTGTCCTGCATGTCTGTGATCAAGGCCATCATGTCTGAAACCCATCTTTTGCTCATATGAAATCAGTTAGTGCTGCACCATGTCTGTCTTGAGTGAGCGTTTTTCTGTGAAGCTAATACTATGTTGAGAGACTCTGTCTCTCTTTCTCCCTCTCTCTCTCTCTTTATATATAAGCTGCCTAAGCTTGTTCAATGATTTGAACCACAAAACAATAGACACAAAATGCAGAAACTAATATAGAAACAAGAATTCATACATATTCAGTAAAAAAAATGAAACCTGTCATTTTGGGAAACCTATATTTATTATTTCTATGCAAGCAAATTTTAAAGTGCCACAAACATCAGTTACAGTACTTTTATTTACACTTTCAATACAAACCAGACCAACACTACACGCACATTAAATAACCTAAAGTTATAGTTATAACTTTCATTTATAATTTACGCACCACCTTCAATATATTATAACCCACACACCTCCATATACAGTGTAGTGAACTTGGTAGCCACACTACATTAACTATAACTCATCACTCTACCTTGCTGTAACAAATGATGTGATTTGCGATATCATAAGTGTTGTGATAAATGCTGTAATTACAGATGGTGTTGTGGATTTCCAACAAGGACATTGTCATTTTCTCTATGTTTGCCTATCTATGTACATTCTAGGATGCTTTTGCTTTGTACATTTTACTAAAGTGCACTTAACAAAAGCTTGTTTTTTGTGCCATTTTGTATTTTCACATATAGTCATCATATTTTTATATTTAGTTACTTTCCTAGGATTTAGTCTGCACAGCTTTGACAAGACCAAATACCACTACTCCTTGGTATTCTCTGTGGTTGGATACTAGCACCTAGACATAAGAGGGACACGTAGCTGTTGATTTTGAAAAGACATGTTTTGTCAAATAACCCGGGAAGTGTCATTCTAATGACACAGAGTGGAGACTTGCACACAGAGCAAAGATCCCGAGACAAGTAAACTGTGTCAGAAAGAAATATAGAACAACTATCTTTGTATGCTAAGGTATGGCGTCTGCCGCAATGCTCAGAGATCTATAGTCTATGGTCTATAATCTATAATCATTTAGCTTTCGCAGTGAGGGTAGGTTTAGGCAAATCTATCAGATAATATGACAGGGCTTTTTATTGTACATGGTCTCCTGACAATGCTAATGACTTTACTGACCTGTATTTGTTTGCTAGTTGTACAACAATTATGGCATATTGAAGCAAAATAGTTTAAATAAACTTTCCTTGTGTCTCTTTTCTATTTATTTATCATGGACAAGTATGAGTGAGAGAACGAAAAGGGGTGACCTGTCACCATGATCCCTGATAGGGTCAGTAGTGTTGTGGTCTGGGGTACAAAATCACTTGTCTCTCTGGAAAGGGTGGGAGGGCAAGTGAGGCACTGTGAGTTAGTCAGATTCGGGCCCATAGATACTAACGGGGTATGGTGACTCAGTCCCAGCATGCTGATGTTCTATGGTCACAAGCATAGTTGTGTTCTAGAGCAGAATCCCTGCAACATGGCGCTACCAACGCTTGGTCTGGTACTTATTTGGTGGTCTCCTGAGTACTGCTTGTGCATGTCCACAAAACCTTTGCACCTTTTGACAGAGATGTCTGTGGTGTTGGGGATTAATACTCCACAGTGATTAGGAAGTACCTGAATCTGTTGGTTTTTCATGCTTGAATATTAAAAGGTTCCAACTGAGTTTGTGTACCACTTTGAATCCATTTCTTTATTTCTTATGGCAGAGCTTGTGGCGATTCCTGTCATCTTCAGACCTGCTGATAATGCACATTTAACTCAACATGGGCTTCGTAATGCAGGTAGTCCTATGATTTATGTTGCGGAGCAGATGCAGCATACCATTTTGAAGTTTTTTATTTTGGGTCCCAATTCTAGCTATTTGTGGTCAATCTAATACATTCCATACACACACTACACCTCCAGTGCCTAATGCATATAGACCTTGTACTCTTCTTGAGAGTCCTCTCTCCTACAGTGAACACCGAAATTGGATCCTTTGTTCCCTCCCCCACATAGCCACACCTGTCCATTTGGGTCCCCTTAGTAATGAAGGGGTAACCTGGCCAGCCCTATCTGGTTAGACACCTTGCCCTTATATGCCTAATCAAAACTTGCTTGAAAACCAGCATTATACCATGGTCTAGTGACCTTATACAGACTCTCAAGTCAGTTTTTTTTGTGCACCTTGTTGACATGGTCAGCTTGTGGGGGCCTGCAAAGCCAAGCCCATTTTCCTGCATTACCTACCATAATCCCTGTAATTGTTAAGTCAGCTATGGGCAAAAGACCCACTAATCATGAGGACAAATTCCATTTTAGTTCACCCAAATAATCGATCAACTTGAAGCTCTGTTTCCCCTTACGGGTCCACAGGACAAGCATGTAATTTTGACTATGTGCTTACCCAGTGGGATGGTTCCCAGTATTGGAGATTGTAACACCTGGGGGATGATTTTTGCCGCTGTCTACAATGTCTGCCACGGCACTTCTTCGATGTCCATTTTATCAAATGTACTCAAAAAGATACCGAATGAACACAGGGCAGGTGCTGCCGTGGATTTGGTGATGAAACTAATGGGGAATTTTCCCATAGTGTCCGAAATGATTCTGTCTAATGTTAAAGGTGAAGCAGCCACTCTGGCCACTGGCTCACTACAGTTGCATCAGCTGACCGTGAACGTGAGTTGCCTATAATTATTGCTGGTGAGTACACATCATTAGGCCACAATCATTTGGGAATCAGACATACTAAACGACCTCTTGGCAAGCCGTTACAGAAAAGGATTCCGAGCAGGCCCATGAGTGTGTTAAAAAACCATGGGCCAAATCTAAATAACCAAATAAAGGTAAACCTTGCTGAGGTTCTCAGCTGCCGGAGCCCTCAGAAAGGCAGTTGGATTTCTGTGATCGTATAAAATGAAGACCCCAGACAAGTGTCAAATTCCTGATACACGTTCTCCACGTTCCTTTCAGGAATCGTCTGACCAGCAGTATGACAGAGGTGGGAAGCTGAATGCAGACCAGAAGAGTATGTGAAACCAAAAAGGGAGACACCATGCTCGTCTGATGTGCAGATAAAGAAGGAGGAGAGACCCCCTCAATAAAAAGACCTGTTTCAGAAAATAAATTTCCAGTTCAACTACTAAATTTGCCACAGATGCTGAGAACCCTTCTCCTGAACAGGAGTTAGGTGGTGACTCTCCTTGAAAGCGCAGCAGAAGTCACCATATAATGACGGATTTTCCAGGAGATTCTGGTAGCAAGGGCAATTGATATTCTTGTTACAGTTAAGAAAGTAAATAACGACGTAGCCCCTCCAGAGAGAATGTATCATTTAGATACTTAAATAGTAGGTGACGTACAATGCACCAATTAAGCAAATTTCTGTGAAAATATGACTTCGTCTTATGACATTCTGCTTGCGGAGGTCGATTGACCCCCACAATTTGTACAAGCATCACCCCAAGGTGAGGATGTAATTCTGACTTGTGGTGGGTACCGAACAGACACTGTTAGGACCTGACTGAGAGCACAGCAAGTATTACCATAACCAACCTGATGGATGTTTTTTAAGTTGGTATTTAACTCTGAATAAACTACTATTTCTGAATGAAACACAAATACAAAATGAATTTTTCATCAATTGTAACAATTCTTATTCATTTCACAAAGGTGTTCTTGTATTATTATATCATATACATTGGTGTCATTACATCATGACTTTCTTTTGGTACATCATCACATAATATGTCACGTATTGTTAAACTTATTAACAGAAACACATGGTTAACAGCAGTAGATTGATGATGGCCCGATGCATTTTGGGACAATGGGTCCCTTCCTCGGGGGCCGCTGTGAATAGAGCAACAAGAAACCAAAGCTTTACATTGCATACTCATCGAGTGCTTACATAAAGAAAATTCACATATATCTATATAGAGCCAACACTAAAAGATCGAGGCAATTAAGGGAAAACACACAGAAAAATCTGTGACTAATTAGCTGTCCATCATCTAGTGTGATAACCTGGTGGCCATATCCAAATGGTGTTACTGACAAATTTTTAGTGCTCAAACGTGCCAAAACGTTGAAGCTGGTGTGTTAACTCTGACTAGTCAATGTGTGGTACGACGAAATGGTCCACTGCGATAATGCTGCAAATAAAGTGACACGGAGATATACATGTGAAAGAGTGCTACCAATAGAAAAAAACAAAGAAAACGGGCTATCAATTAACAAGTTCCACCGTAACGATGCATGCTATGAGGAAAATGATAGTTACATTTGCATCGAAAATTGTTACGATGAAAAATAAAACACCAACCTGCAGTTAACGAAATGTGATGAATTTCAATAAGATCACGCTGAAGATGCCAAAAGTAGTAGCTCTACAATATAAAGCTAGCAGTTAGCATATCGAGTGATGAATAAAGTTTAAAGCACCGTGAAGTTAGTGAAAAGTATGAAAAATACATAGTCGCCGCTAGGATGTAATTCTGCCTGCTTTTTCTTCTCTTGTTTCTGACGAAGTCAAACAAGCTTATGCAGCTGATTGGCCACTTTCATTAGCCCCTGAGCTTTATTACAATATGTTGGCTGGGGTATGGATTCTACTTATCATGTTATACCTTTATAGTCCAGCCCACACGTGCAGCCACAATACCCTATGAAACAAGATGCTATGGTCTCCGTTAAAGAACTACTCTTCCAATTGGAGTACCTGGGAGTAATTGAACCCTGTGTCTCTCAGATGAATAATCCTCTTTTTCCTGTTTTAAACCAGGATCATTCATATATCATATTGTCTTAGACTATAGACATTTAAACAGTCATGCATGCACATTTGCTGTGCAGAATACACATAGTACCGCACTGGTTATCAATCTAGTACGTACAAAATACAAAACCACATTGGACATTTCAAGTGTTTTTTTCAGCCACAATCTAATTTGTGAAAGCTGAGATTGGACAGCTTTAATGCCCTTGGTTTTCAAATACGATATGGACGTATCCCAATGGGCTAAAGGAATAGCTCAGGTATATTTGCTGCATGCATTGTGTCAATTCTTTTTGATATTGACCCTGACACTTAAAGGGCGACAAATTGAATCTTCTCCTCTGGCCAGAGTGGATAGCATAAAAATGGGATTTGCTGAACCTGTCTATAAGTTCAACTTCAAAAAATGTAAGATAGCTTTTCTGAGTGTCCTTTTTCTAAGATAAAAACTTATGAATGAGGGAAAGAGTCTTGCCCCTCATTTTGTGGAGAAATTTGCACAATTGCAACCTCCAAACACGCTGAAGGAATTGCAGTGCATACAAGTATTTTTTAAATTCTGGCAGAACACACATACCTAATTATGCACACAATGCATATGAATTAATCTGCTCTGTTTTTTCTGTTGTATGCTGAACATCTGAACAAATAGATAGGCTCAGATCTTTGTAATCTGACTTGCTTGAAACACACCACTTGCCAATACCACAAACCTGGTCATTTGTATTTTGCAAGGTGTAATTGAATTTACTTACCTTACTTTTAATGAAGGTGAGACAATGCCAATAGCATATAAATCACATTTATATTCCAATGCAGGAATGCATTTTGCTTCCACTGAAAAAATACTGACTGCAGTGCAGCTGGCCATCCTTAAAGAGCGGGCACTTGCACATAGAAACACATTATTGTCATTACTCCCATGTCAGCCTTAGAGGCTGTCACAAAAGCTAGCATTCCAAACTCTAAGGACCTCTATCCTAGATGGATATAGTAAGCAACATCCTTAACAGCTGTTGATATAGACTTTGTATTTGGCCCTTCTTTACAAATCCATGCATTTCTACAGTATCAAAATGTTTATCCAATGCCGTCTTCTATTTTGCCTCTTGATCAGTATAAATACATTTTTTTCACTGATGGTTCAGATTAACCGGCTATATGTTCTAATCAGCGCCATGCGCTATTGTTATTCATATTATGTTGGACAGAGATTTCCAATTTCAAACAACTTGCACATAGTCTTTAGTCTTTAGATGACTGCACCATGCGGTTGGCTGAACTGAAGGCTTTGCCTCTTGCACTTGAACATATGGATCCTGAATTCCCCACACTTATAGCGTATGATTCATATTATTGTGTTCAGTCCTTTAATGATAAGCTACATTTTTGACAACAGAATGGATTCAAAGATTAAAAAGGTAACATAATCAATCAAACATAAGACGCTTTGGGTAAGGTGGCAGAACTCAAAGACAGGTTGCCACAGATTTTTCTAATGCATAAGTTGAGTCATCAGCGTGTTGGAGCACATGCTGAAGGGAATTGCTTGGCTGGTGAAGCTGCCAAATCTGTAGTTGCCACACCTACAGTAGCAGCAATTACTTGTTCTAAAACTAGAATAGATCATGATATCTTGACTGCCATTACTGCAAATAAAAATGGCACCCCTTTACCTAAGGGCTTTCCTTCTAAATATTCATATCACTTGAATGAACAGAATGTCCCTTTTGTAACAATTCCAGGAGTTAGTAATCATTTGATTCAGAACCAAGACCGCAGACTTGCTTTCGTGATAGTGACACATGAAGGTGTTGCTTCGGGACATGCCGGGGTGGTGGCCACTATTTTGATGTTACATGGCTTATATCAACAGGTCAAAAAATATGTCCTGTGTTGTGACATTCCAACAAATTAAAGCTTCCACCATGGCGTGTCCACCACAGACACACCTGTTGATCTCCAACAAGCCTTTCAGCTGCATTTATTTGGACCATTAGGGTCCACTAATTTCGGACACTAGGTTCAGAATATATTTTGGTTGTAGTCAATTCATGCTCTATGTTCCTCTGTGTTTGGCCAAAGTGCTCAGCTGATGCTCAAACCGTTAGTAAACACCTGCAAGCCTTTATCAGGACACATGCATGCCCTGCATTTCACTTGGACCAGGGTCCGGCTTCTGTGTCAAAAGCGTACCGAGATTCTATGGCATCCCTGGGTGTACAGGTGCATTATTTGTCTCCATATAGGCCTGAGAGCAATTCTGTTGTGGAAAGAATGATCCATGACTTAAAGCAGTCCTTAACAGATATAGTGTTATTCACTTGTTGCAGTTAGATCAATCATCTATTTGGGGTTTAACAAGCTTTAAATACCCTCCCTGAAAGATCTCTGAGTGGGGGTACCCCATACAAAGTGCTGTTTCGTATCAATATTAATGTTTGGTCCAGAAATTGTGTTGGCTGCTGCAACCTTTGACATAGATAATTATTGTGCTGTCTTACAGGATCTACAAAAGTTCTGTGAATCAACTTTCCAGCTGTATTTCAAAATTTGGAAATCTCATTCGAGAAAAGGTGGTTAATAAAAAGGAATTTGGCCCATCATAATCAGATCGGTGCAGGTCCTTGGAGTCCAAGGCACAAGAACAGTGATCTTGCCACTGCTTCCTGGTTCTAAAGACAAATGCTTTGCCTCTATTGAATATGTCAAATTAAATCACTTGACTGATTCTAAATAATAGGCCACGGGGTGCCCATGCTTCTACACAGAATGTACCTCTGTGGCTTGTGAATACCACCAAAGCTGTTTCTCCCTGGCCTGGGAAAAAGATTGAGTCCGAAATCCGCAACTTGTCAGAAGAGAGTACTGCTCTTGTACCTGCATCATCTGCAGTTGATGAAGTTTATACTGATCCATCTTCGTTGGATCCACCATTGTTGGATTATTGGATTCCTGTTACAGAACGAACCAGAACCTTCTGTTTTTCAACGAAGTTCTTCTCAGTATTTTGTGGATCAAGATGGTTTTTCTTCACACAGTTCTTCTATTTTAAACACTCCTCCAGCACAGATTTGTGTTTTCATTTCATGGTTAAAATGCACTTATCTAGTCCTGCCTTGGATTTAGGTGTAAATTACATTTTCCTTGGTTTTTCTCTTCATGTGGATTGGATTTGTGACTGTTCTTTTCTATTGATTATTGGCCACTACCTTCTGGAAAGTTCTGCCACAGAACTGGTCGATGTGGTGTTGGTCCCCATTCTTCTTTCCATAAACTGAAAAGAGACTTGTACCTCATCAACATGCAGCCATTCCAGTAACTGATGAAATTGTTTGGGATATAGTTCCATTCAACATATTCAGCCCCAGGGAGATCCTGCGGATACCAATTCTGTTTAAATTCTCCATGGGGGATGAAATAGTACCTGAGTTACAATCAGATAATTAGGATGTTGAAAATGTAAATTCTATGCTCTCTGAGCTGGAGTATTACACTGTTTTTGAACCAGAAGGCCTCTACCTTAATTCTGTTAATTATTAATATTTTTAATAACCCTTCGCGGATGGAATTCTCCGCAGTGCAGGCAGATTCCACGCATGCGCAAATCGGACGGCCACTGGCCACTGGCCGTCCGCCGCACACACCCACCGTGACTTTTTTTTAACCGGGGGTTAAAAAAGACTTATAAAGCATGCAGAGACACAGGACAGTTTTCCTGGTGCTAGAACAGGCAGCAAGCCAAGATGTAGAAAAAGGCAGCAGATAGCACAAACAGCTAACCAAGTGACGCGGAGCTCAGTCATGACAACTGAAAGAGCAGAGTCTTTAGGTTCTTATGAAAAGTAGGTAGAGAGTGGCAATTCCTGAGAGTTACAGGAATAGAGTATATGCTGATATATTCTGTTATCAACATTACAGCCATCATTTCTTGCACAGGGCCAGTGTTCAAAGTCTACTTTTTAATTATACACAATAGGAATATTGTCCAACTCTCCCACAAGGAAGTTCCAAAACGTACAGAGATAAACAATGTATTTTTCAGGGTATAACCTTTCAGATCCTAAGCCATACAATCTCAAATTGGTCCCTCTCCCACTGAAATAATATATGCCACCAAAGCCCCCAACCTAGTCAGCAGTTTGGGTGCTCCAGGTGGGCATTGGAACATCCACCTAGATATACAGGAATGGTTACCCCCTGTAAGAGGAGGCGGGCTGGGGCTATGGGGGCCCTTAGGCTCCCACCGCAGCCCCCAAATACATTCAGAGCTGCGGGTGCCTGGGTAGGATCTGGGACACCCTCTTAATAAAAAGTATACCAAACCTGCTGCCACTCAAAATGTGTGCTAGCTGGAGAGCGGCCTGGGGCGATGGTTTCACCCATGGCCCACTTCTAAAAATAAACCATGTGAGTGTTCCAGGTAGGCGCCATTTATCATTCACTGCTCCATGAAGGAACACCCCATAATGCCCTGTGAAGATTATTAACATGCATTGTTGCTTGGTTCCTGCTAGGGGCACAAGCACTGCCAATCATTTTTTTTATGTTTTGGTGGGCTGCACGAAGTGAGGTAGCCTACACCCAGCAACATTAAAAAAGTACATCTCCTGGACCATTAATTCCATGACCTGAATAGAATTTACCATATTGTTTAAAGCACTGATAGCTGGAGCTCTATGCTATTTAGCTAAACGTGCAGATTCCCTTGTAGTTGTTTTTATAATTGCATTTTGAGGGCTAAATGTCAAAAGAAAGACTCTGAGACATTTTGGTTTTAATTTAGAGAAATGTACATGTCTTTACGTTTTTATTTTAACATTTTTCAGACTCAGAGGCATTTCTTTTATAAATAAAACTTTATTAAGCATTTTTTACAACACCAAGCTGCACATGGCTGTGGGGTGAGCTGTCTACAGAGGTTAGAACAAAGGGCATGATGATGGGGAGATAGCTTTATTTATGAAAATTAAATGTTACTTTGTGTTAAATAAAAACCTTATAAAAAGCCTAGAGAAACAAAGGTTAAAGTAGCATTATAGCTTGTTATATAAGTGAAAATTTCAGTAACAACGTAACATTTTGAACTCTAAAAAACACTAACATTCACCATTTATATTTATCTCAAGTAACTATAACACATGCCCTAAAGTAACTATAACTAGCACCCTCACAAATGCACTGCTACCCCGCAATCATATCACTCAATACTTGTTCTATGACATCATTCATAATATCACTGAAACATGTCTAATGAAATCAATGATGACAAAGATGTGCATGGAGGGGATGTGAGTTATAATTACTTTAGGGCACAAGTGGTATGTTTTGGGGGTCCATAGAATACCTCTGAAACCCCTGTGCCCACTATGGGTGCACTGACTGTACATCACCTCTAAGTAATACACAGACGATGCACCTACTGACAGCTTATTTGGCTTGCACGCACATCTATAATACACTGCAGCTGCTAAGTCAAAATGTCCCCTCATTTACATGGGGCCATGCACCCATGTAATGAAGGAATGCCTCTTTGTGGTCGCATCACTGAAAATAGTTTTTTAGTGCAATCATACTATAGAAGACTTGCACAAGCAGATACAGCCCTTTGTACAATACCAAAATTCCCGGGGGAGTGGGGATGGGAGGACACAGGTGCTCAGACAAAGTTCAGTGAATGTGGGCACCCTCCCTTTGAAATTTTATTGGTTTTAGGACCATTTTGCCAATTGTAGATAACATTCAGGTTAATAAACGTTTTGTAAATTTCAACATGATTATTTGCAATCCTAAAATGTTATATTTCCTTTCTGATACACACATGCCATTTTAGAAAGAATACTTTAACGGGCCAGAGATTCTTCCAGATATAAGATGTTTTGAAAGATAGCTATCTATTTACTGGTTATCTCGAGTGAGATTTAAGATTGGTGCAAGGTGATAGAAAATGAAAATAATGCACTGAAAGAGTAATATTCAAAAATTATAACCTGTAAATTATTCGCAGTCAAAAGCAGATTATTCACCTGGACCTAAAATCCATAAATCATATCAACAAGAGAGAAGTCTCAGTCATTGCTGAATTGACAAACGTTGTGCTTTCAGTGGGTTTATAACCTTTAGTATAAACACTCCTCTAAACAAATGCATACTAACACCGTGAAGTGCATTAAACAGAGAGCACAGCTATGCATCTCTGTGAAAGATGTGATATATGCATTATTTTGTACTTCTTCAAATAGTGTCTTGGAAATGTTTAGGATGCTTAATCAACCAAAATCTGTCCAGGGAACCATTCAGTAAAGTAGCCTTATTTAAAAGACGACGAAGATAGCCTTCTACGGTCTAATGATGACAATCCTTCTCTGTTGTCATTAAAAAAGGCAAAATTATATTTTAAATGAGGAATGATAGATTGAAAAAGACTAATATGTCAAAAAGCTTTATTGCTAATAATAGATTATAAAGTAGGTACTCTTTCAAGTGGCCACTCAAGTGAAAATGCTGAAACTATCTCAGAAGCACAAATCTTTTAGAGAAATATGAATTTGATTAATTCTAAATTATTCTAAAATGATTAAATTCAACTGCAATACATAAACAGAGTAGAAAATACCCTCACCAAGGCACACATGTACAAACGTGTATATGTATCTTTATTACACACATGTAGCAGTACTGTGAGACAATTTATATCTGGGCACACCCAGCACAAGTGAGTAAATCAAATATTTAAGGCACAGACAGCTGAAATAAAAAAAGCTGTTGTTGACCAAAATAAGAAAATGGCACGAGAAAATACAAACATTTTGTGTAGATTGCATCCATTAATTCTGGCCCAGAACAGCATATCTCACAGACTACGAAAATAACATAGTCCCATTATTATAAACCCAATTGTGTCGCGTTCGCGCCACGCAGCATGGTACAACACAAATGAATATTAGATTTCTGAATCCACGCAAGGCCACTTTTCATGGACCTGAGTGGCTTCATTAATCTCGACTAAAGCAACACAGCGCAAATTGCTGCGTTGCCTTACTCTACGCTGGAGAGTCAGTCCATGGGCGCTGTGTGGGTGTGCCCATGCAGCTTTATTGTCTTTTTGACCCATTCCCAGATTTACCAGAACTGGTAAACCTGGGAATGCGTCAAAAGGATACCCCTTCCCAGGAGAGGTGTAACTAGGAGAAATTTATTTATTTCTCCACATTATTTTCCTCTTTCTATGTGTTCTGCATTCTGCAGAACAGAACACATAGATAGAGGAATATGACACTAAGGTTTGTTTTTGTGCAGGTAGGTGCCCCTTCATCATCATCTAGGGTAAAAATGGCATTGGATTCAATTTAAACTATGCGTGGGTTTGGGGGGATATTTCACATTTTGTTTCTGCAAAAAGTGCATAGGTGGGGTATTATTTGATGCCCAGTGAAGATGTGTGTTGTAAAGATGTTAGCATTGCTTAGTTAATGATAGTGTTTTCTTCAGTTTAACCATGCCTCCTTTGTCTAGACAGTGAGTGTGTTTGTCATAGGCCACCATTTGTGTTTGTTCTCCATGCCACGTGGACAGGGGCCTATTTGTGTAGTCGGTGTCCATAGGCCAGCACGTGTTTTTTGTTTTCAAAGGCTTCTTTATTGTTGTTTGACCATGTGGATGGTAGCCATTTTATGTAGCCAGGCAGTGCACTTTTGCAATAGACCGGCATGTGTTCCCTGTTGTGACCTGGCCTCCTTGCTGGTTGTTGTTGTTTGACCATGTGGCCGGTGGTGTAGGCAGCCAGTGTGCTTATACCATAGGCCTGCATGCGTTCTTTGTTGTGACGATACCTTCTTGCTGGGTGTTGTTGTTTGACCATGTGGCAGTGGCCATTTTATGTAGTCCTAGCCAGCCAGTGTGCTTTACTGCTTGTGCCATAGGCCCGCATGTGTTCTTTGTTGTGGTCATGTCTACTTGCTAGTTGTTGATCTTTGACCATGTGGCTAGTGGCATTTTTTAGTAGGCACTCAGTGTGCTTTTGCCATAGGCCTGAATGTATTCATTATTGTGGCCATGCTTCTTTGCTGGTTGTTGCTGTTTGACCATGTGGCCAATGGTCATTTTATGTAGGCAGCCAGTGTGTTTTTGCTATGGACCTACATATATTCTTTGTTGTGGCCATGCTTCCTTGCTGGATATTGTTGGTTGACCATGTGGCCATTGGCAATTTTGTGCAGCCACCCTTAATTTACTTTTTTATCCAGTTGTCATTTAAAACAATTTTCTAGGGAGATTGATAAGAGAAGGCTTTGCCTTTTTTTTCCCGTTTATTTTACTTTTCTCTGATATTAGTTTTAAAATATTTGATGATTATTGTATTATATGTATACTATGATTATTGTGAACAGTTCACACCTTCTTGCCTCCTAATGAGTTTCTCATAGCCCCCTAATACACCAGAAAATAATTTATTTGTAATATATGTTTATATATATATATATTTTTAAAACATTTGTTTTACATTTTCCCACCATCAATCTACTCATCCATCCGCTGCCTGCCATAGTTGCACAGCCAGCCAACAGCATTCATTTTTAGGCGAGACTGCTGTAGTAGAGTATGGGAGAGAAGCAGCAACCACTCTCCTCCCATATGTTTCCTTGGCTTGTGTCAGTGTTTTTTTCGTAAATGCTGCTTTCAGTTTAGTTAATAGGCTTGTTAGTCCCTCCTTAGTATGACTTTGTCTTCATTTGTACCCTCCCAAGGTGACTGGCCCTTTTACTTCAGTTGTTAGACAGGACCTGCTCTTTAGTTTGGAAGCATTATTTACTTTATTTAGTTTCTCCATCGCGGTCGGTAGTGGGAGTACCTACCGGGCGGTGACGTGGTGAGAGGGAGGGGCTGAGTGGGGGTAGTAAACTATGGATTACGAAGGTTTACAGGTAGGTAAACATATAAATAAAAAAAACGAATTTCGTTGCGCGCACTGCATCGCATTTGGGGATGCAGTGCACGCAACAAAATTCATTGTATTTATTTATATGTTTACTTACCTGTAAACCTCCGTAAACCATAGTTTACTACCCCCACCTTGCCCCTCCCCCTCCCCACGTCACCGAACCGGCAGGTACTCCTACTACCGACCGCGGCTGAGTTTCTCTTACTGCAGGCCGGCTATGCGCTGCTTCAGCAGAAACCACTTGTGTTTTTTTAAGCAGCACGGTTGTCCACTCTAAATCACTTTAACCCGCATTATCTTGTGTCTGTTTCAACCCCCCAAGTAAAATGGATTTAGAAGTAATTAGCGAATTAAGTCATGTGAATTCCTGGTAGCACATAATCGGCTAATGAGCTAAATTACATTGCCGTTTGGCATTGTAGCGCAGCACGGGCAATGTAATTCATTTTATTTATTTATTTACTTCACTCCATTCGGCCGTATGCCGGAGTTTACTACTCCCACCCTGCCCCTCCCCTGCCCAATTCCCCACAGCACTCCCTCAAGGAGCCACCACTGCCACCACCACCACTACCACCACCACCAATACCACCACCAATACCACCACCACTAATTTCACCTCCACCAACACCACCAATGCCACCACCAACAACAGCAATACCACCACCTCCACCAATACCACCACCAACACACCACCACCAATACCACTACCACCAATACCACCACCACCTATACCACCACCACCACCACCAATACAACGACACAAATACAACTACAAATACCACTAATACCACCACCAATACCATCACCACCAATACCACCACCAATATCAACACCACCAATACCACCACCAATACCACCACCACCAATGTAAATACAACCACCAATACTACCACCACCAAAACCAATACCACCACCAATTCCACACCCACCTCTAATACCACCACCTCGACCAATGCACCCACCACCAATACCAACAATATTACCACCACCACCAATACCAGCACCACCACCAATACAACCACCACTAACACCACCAACAATACCACCCTCACCACCAATACCACTATCACCACCACCACCACCACCATCACCACCAATACAACCACCACTACCACCACCAATACCACCACTGCTACCACCACCACCACCAATACCACCACCAATATCACCACAACCACCAATACCACTACCAATACGATCAATACCACCACCACTAATACCACCATCAATACCACCACCACCATCAATACCACCACCAGTACAACCACCACCAATATCACCACCACCAATACCACCAGTACCACCACAACCACCAATAACACCACCACCACTGATACCACCACCACCATTACCACCACCAATACTATCACCACCAATAACATCACCTATACCACCACCACTAATACCACCACCACCATTACACCACCACCAATCCAATACCACCACCACCACCAATACCACCATCGATACCACCACTACCACCCACACTATCAATACCACCCATACCACCAATTATACCACCACCAATACCACCACTACCAATACCACCCCCACCAACAAAACGACCACCACCAATACCACCACCAACATAAATACCACCACTGCCACCAATACCACCATCACCACCAATTCTACCACCACCACCAATACTACCACCAATACCACCACTAATACTACCACAACCAATACCACCATGAATATCACCACCACCAATACCACCACCATCACCAATCAAACTACCACCAATACCACCGCCACCACCAATACCACCACCACCACCAATACCACCACCTCCACTAATACCACCACTAATACCACTACCAATACCACCACTATCACCAATACCACCACCAATGCCACCATTACCACCAGTACCAACACAACCAAAACCACCACCAATACCATCATCAATACCACCACCACCACCATCAATACCACCACCAGCACAACCACCACCAATACCGCCACCACCAATACCACCAGTACCACCACAACCACCAATAACACCACCACCACTGATACCACCACCACCAATACCACCACCAATACTTCCACCACTACCAATAACACCACCTATACCACCACCACTAATACCACCACCACCAATACACTACCACAAATCCAATACTACCACCACAAATACCCCCACCACCAATACCAACACCATCAATACCACCACCAGTATCACCACCACCACCAATACCACCACCACCAGAAGCACCACCACCATCAATACCACCACCAGTACAACCACCACGAATACCACTACCACCACCAAAACCACCACTAATACCATCATCAATACCACCACCATCAATACCACCACCAGCACAACCACCACCAATACCACCAGTACAACCACAAACATCAATAACACAACAACCCCGATACCACCACCACCATTACCACCACTAATACTACCACCACCAATAACACCACCTTTACCACCACCACTAATACCAACACACCGATACACTACCACGATTCCAATACCACCACCACCACTACCACCAATACCACCAATACCACCCTTACCACCACCACCACCACCAATACCACCAAAACCAACAATACCAACGCCACCAGTACCGCCACCACCAATACCACCACCAATACCATTATCAATACCACCACCATCAATACCACCAACAGCACAACCACCACCAATACCACCACCACCAGTACCACCACAACCACCAATTACACCACCACCACCGATAGCACCACCACCATTACCACCACCACCATTACCACCACCAATATTACCACCACCAATAACATGACCTATACCACCACCACTAATACCACCACCAATACACTACCATGAATCCAATACCACCACCACCAATATCCCAATCACCAATACCACCACCTCCACCAATACCACCACCAGTAATACCACCACTAATACCATTACTAACCAGTACCACCACCACCAATACCACCACCACCACCAATACCACCACCACCAAAACCACCAGCAATACCATCATCAATACCAGCCTCATCACCATCAATACCACCACCAGCACAACCACCACCAAGACCATCACCACCAATACCACCAGTACCACCAACACCAGTACCAACACGACCACCAATAGCACCACCACCACCAATTCTATCACCACCAATAACACCACCTATACCACCACCACTAATACCACCACCATCAATACACTACCACAAATCCAATACCACCACCACCAATACCCCCACCACCAATACCACCACCATCAATATCACCACTACCACCAGTACCACTACCACCACCAATACTACCACCACCAATACCACCCCCACCACCAAAACTACCACCACCAATACCACCACCAAGACCAATACCACCAATAATAATAATAATAATAATACAAATAATAATAGGCACATTTATAAAGCGCATGGTTACACTCGCCCAGTGTGTCCCGGCGCTGCGGTGCAACTGCACAGATTTCCACACCCAGAGCGTCCCTCACTAACTGTCCCAGGGGAAGAGATAAGTTTTTTAATTCTTCCTAAAACAGTTCTCCCGGTCCTCCATATGGAGACACGCGGGGAGTGCGTTCCAGTGATGGGCCGCCAGCAGGCGAAAAGAACGTCCGCCCATCCTAGCTCTCTTGATAGCGGGTACGCACACCAAACCCACCCTACCTGATCTCAGCTGGCGTGTAGGGGCATAGGGGGTGAGAAGCTCAGACAGATAAGAAGGAGCAGTCCCCTGCATGATTTGATGACATACACACACTGCCTTAAACAGGACTCTTTCCCTTATTGGCTGCCAGTGGAGTGCAGCCCGTGCTGCCTTCGCAGAGGCCCTCCTCGGGCGCATCAGAATCAAATGTGCTGCAGCGTTCTGCACACCCTGCAGTCTGAGCATACATTTAGCCATCGCACCCAGATAGAAATATTAAAATAGTCCAGGCGCGATGTCACTAGGGCATGGACCATGGTCTTCCTGCCTGCCGTAGGCAGCATATCCAGGGTTTTGTGAAGGACCTTCACGACTCCAAAAGAGGCGCCTGCCACCCGCCTGGTTTGGTATTCAAAGGAAAGCTTTGTGTCTAACCATACCCCCAGATTATTTGCCTGAGCGCAGGGAATGGGTGTAGCCCCCAGACTCCGGGGCCACAAAGCAGAACACCATACCGACGGGGCTCTCCCCACCACAAGCACCTCGGTCTTATTGCCATTCAACTTCAGGCAGTTCTTGGGCATCCATGCAGCCAGTTCTTGCAGGCATGCTACAAAGTTGGAAGAAGCCATATCCGGTGCCTGTGTAAGGGAGACCACTAGCGGCGTGTCATCAACATAGGACACGACCCTGATCCCAAACACATCAGCAATCTCCGCTACAGGATCCACATAGAGATTGAACAGGGTCAGGCTCAGGGTCGATCCCTGTGGTACACCACTGCCACCAATACAACCACCACCAAAAATACCACCACCAATAACACCACTAATACTACCACAACCAATACCACCACCAATACTACCACCATCACCACCACCATCACCGCTACCATCACCAATACCACCACCACCAATACCACCAATACCACCACCAATTCCACCACCTCCACCAATACCACCACCACCAATACCAGTATCACAACTAATACCACTACCAATACCACCACTATCACCAATACCACCACTACCACCAATACCACCAGCACCAATACCACCAACATCACAACAACCAATACCACCAAAAATACCAATACCACCACCACCAGTACCAATACCAATACCAATACCACCACCAACACCAATACCACCACCACCACCAATGTCGCCACCACTAGCAATACCACCAGTACCACCACCACCAGTAGCACCACCACAACCAATACCACCACCACCAATACCAAAACCAGTACCACTACTAATACCACTACCAATACCACCACTATCACCAATACCACCAATACAACCAATAACACCAGCACCAATACCACCACCACCAACACCAGAACCAATACCACCAAAAATACCAATACTGCCACCACCAGTACCAATACCAATACCACCACCAACACCAATACCACCACCACCACCAATGTCACCACCACCAGCAATACCACCAGTACCACCACCACCAGTAGCACCACCACAACCAATACCAACACCACCAATACCATCACCAGCAAAACCACCATCAATACCATCTTCAATACCACCACCACCAATACCACCACCACTAGTACCACCACCACCATTACCACCACCACCAATACCACTACTAATACCACTTTCACCACCAATACCACCACTACCACTAATACCACCAGCACCACTAATACCACAACCACCAATACCACCAAAAATATCAATACCACCAACACCAGTACCAATCCCAATGCCAGCACCAATAGCAATATCACCACAAATACCATCACCACCACCACCAATGTAACCACCACCACCTATACTACCACCACCAATAACACTACCACCATTACCACCTCCACCACCAATACCATCACCACAGCCAATACCACCAGTACCACCAGTACTACCACCACCACCAACACCACCACCACTACCAATACCACCATCACCGATACCACCACCACTAATACCACCACCAATACCATCATCAATACCACCACCACCAATACCACCACCATTACCACCACCACCAATACCACCACCAATTCCACCACCTCTATTCCCACCACACCAGTACCACCACCACCAGTACCACCACCACCACCACCAATACCACCACCACCAATACCATCACCACAACCAATACCACCACCACCATCAATACCACCACCACCACTACCACTCCAACCATCAATACTACCACCAATACCACCACCAATACCACCATCACCACCAATACCTCCACCACTAATACCACCACCAATATCACCATCACCACCAATACCACCAGCCCCACCAATACCACCTAAACCACCAATACTATCACAAATACCACCACTAATACCACCACCAATATCACCACCAAGATCAGCACCACCAATTCCACCACCACCAAAACTACTACCACCAATACCACCTACCACCATCAATACCACCCTCAATACCACCACCACCAATACCACCACTACTGCATCAATACCACCACCAATACCACCACCACCAATAACACCACCAGCAATACCAATACCCCCAGGAATACCAATACCACCACCACCAATACCCCCACCCCCACCAGTAACACCAATACCACAACCACCACCAATGCCACCACCACCAATTCCACCCCACCACAAATACCACCACCACCACCAATGCCACCACCAAGACCAATACCACCACCAATACCACCCACACCACCATTACCTCCAACATTAATACTACCACCACCAATGCCAACACCAATACCACCACCAATACCACAAAGATCACCCCTACCATCACCAATACCACCACCACCACCAATACCACCACAACCACCAATACCACCACCACCAATATCACCACCAATACCACCAGCAATACCACAACCAATGCCACCACCAATACCATTACCACCAATGCCACCACCACCCGCAATATCCCTACCAATACCAATACCAACACCATCACCAATACTACCACTACCACCAATACCACCACCACCACCACCAATACCACCACCAATACCAATACCACCACCACCAGTACCAATACCAATACCACCACCAATACTACCACCAATACCATTACCATTACCACCACCACCAATACCACCAATACCACCTCCACCACCAATGACACCACCACCAATACCACCGCCACCACCAATACCACCTCCATCACCAATACAACCACCAGCACCAATACCACCAATACCGCCACCACCAATACCTGTACCACCACCAATACCGCTACCAATACCACCAATACTGCCACCACCAATACCAATACCAATACCACCACCACCAATGCCACCACCACCAATACCAGTACCACCACCAATACCAATTGCACCACCAATACCACCACCACCAAAACCCCCACCACCACCATCAATACCACCACTACCAATACCATCACTACCAATACCACCACCAATACCAACAATACCCCCACCATCAATACCACCAATACCACCACCACCAATACCATTACTACCATGTCAGCGCCTCTCACTCACTAGTAATAGCAGGGGCTCTTTATGAGGCCAGAGCTGCAGCCGAGACTATCCCTCTTTCCTTCCATGCCTGCCATAAAGCACAGGCTGCCCTGCACCAGGAGGTGAAGCTAACTACACTTGGAGTGTTTTTTATTAGGCCAAAGATAGCAATGACATTACACAATGCAACACTGCACACTCAAATCATGGAGAGGGCAGGAAATAGCCCCCCCTCCCGCTCTTCCTCCTGAGCCGCAACAGAGCAATCACAGAGCAAAATAGGTTGGGGTGCTTTATTAGTGTTTATAGCTTGGATCATATGTAACTCTCACTTCACACTTGGGGCCCCATTTGGATGGTGGGCAGACTTCAGTCCACCCGCCAACCTAGCGGTGTAGGGACCGGCCGCAAGTGGTGTAGCGGTCTTGCACCATCAATTAGTGTGCAACTGCCACCCTGGTGGTCGCATCCCATATTGTCAACATTGCGGCGGGTGCTGCTGTGAGCAGCACCCATCGCAAATACAGGTTGTTCATAGCAATGCACAAAGTGGCAGGCACCGCGCGGTACCTGCCAAGTTGTGCATAGCAATGAGGGTGGTACCATAGGTACCCCCCAAGTGCAGCGACTCACCCGCAACCCCTCCAGGGGCCGACAAGTGGCCCTCAAAGCAATTCCCACATGCCTTTCCATGGGAGCATCACTGCCATGGAAAGGCCATCACCGCCAGGCATCTTAATATGGATGGCAGTGTATTCCAGACTCCGCCATATATAATAGCCGAGTTCCGCCCGGCTGGCAATCGTGCTGATTGCTGACCGGCAGACGGACTTTCCATCCACTGCGGTACCCTCCGCCATGGTAATATGGTGGGGTTAAATGGTGGTCAGGCGGGGAGTTATGGTGGGCGGATCGCCACCGCCGGTCAGGCGTGGAGATCTGAGTGCCATCATAATGTCGCCCCTAGTGTCTGTGTAATTTACCACACGTACACATCTACTACACTGCCCTATTTATCACTACTTTGAAGACATTGCAGACCGGTCTCTTCCTCTGATATTTACAATATAGGAAACGGTCAGGAAGACTCTTTATTTCAATGCAGTGGGGCTCATATTTGCAAGAGTTTAAGCTAATATTATTGTAAATGACAATGCCTTTTATTTATGTTTTAAAACCCAAAACATAAATGAAAGGCAATGCCAATAGCTTAATCGTGCATGAATGTGATACCTATTGCATTGCAAATGCTTGTTTAAGTTCTATTCCATTCCCCCCTGGACCCCCTGCCTGCCATAGGTGCACACATCAGGTTTCATTTTTTAAGGATTAATCTGTTTCCTAGTGGACCCCCTAGCCTGCAATTTTTTAAGGATGATTCTATTTTCACCTGCTCCTCCCTGACTTCCATAGGTGTCTCCCTGGCTTAGATGCAAATAAAGCAAACTTTACATCTGTATGTTGTTTGTGCTGATTGGAAATTAAGTGCCTCATTTATGAGACCCTTTGCGCCATCGGAACTTCACTTTTTGTGAAGTTGCGTGGCGCAGAAGCCTGCGTGATATTTATCAGGCAGCACTAAGCCACTTTTTTTGGCGTACTGCTACCTGATAAATATCCGTCCCTTTAACGCAGTGTTCTGCATTAAAGGGGCATGCAATGGGTGATGCAGGGGGCATTCCCAGCGACATCCATGGCCTTTTGACACTGCCCGTGATTTACAAGAAATCATAAATCTAAGGCAGTGCCAAAAGCTTACGCCTCCCCAGTAGAGGCGTAAGGGAAGTGCAACGGGGAGAAATACCTTTATTTCTCCTTGTTTTTTCTTTTTCTTTGTGTGCTGCATTCTGCAGCACACATAGAAAGAGGAAAGGCCTCTTGTGATTATTTTTGTACAGAGAGGTTTCCCTTCCTGTACAAAAAACCATTGTGCAAAGGTGCCTGCGCAGGCAGCCCATTGTGCGCCGGCGCAGAGGATAAGGACAGGAATGCGCCGTATCTTATAGATATGGCGCATTCATGCCCTTTTCTTTTGCCGCAAGGAAGCGCAGCAGGAAGGCCTGCTGCGCTTCTCTACGGCAAACCCTCATACATGAGGCCCTAAATATTTATGTTATGGTGGTGTGGTTTGACTTTGAAATGGATGCACTATTGTTGATTATCATTTAGGATAATAAGTTAAGTAACCACATACAATTATATTGTCTTTGCCTGTACTAATTAAAACTGCAATAATGCCATGTTTCACTAAATCTTTTTCTTACTTGTTTGCTATTTGGTGGACAAGAGACATCACCCTGAGTACTGCCAGACAGAGGGCTCGTACAAAGAGATGTGCCCACAAAAAACGTGACATGAGTCCTCTAATCTCTTCTGCTTGTGCAGGTAAGTGCACTGCCAACTGCCAGCTTCAAAGAAAGATGGTGCCAAGAAAGTGGCCAGTGAGTACAAGCAACTTTCCACCACTTGTGTGCTGGCCAGAACCTTCTTCAGCAAACTTGTGCCGGCTGCACAGGCCTCCGGGGAGCAAGCTGGAAGCAGGACTCTCACATCAATGGTACCACCCTATCCCAAGCCCATGTCTCTCACCAAGGCAGTCACTGCAATCATGGCGATGCTGATGAGCAGTGACATTGAATTGGATTTGTCTCTTTTGTAAAGTAGTAACCAATCATTGCAGGGAACTGAGCACATTAGACAACAGCCACAGCCAGTAATAGTAGATCTTTCTGAAGGTGGAACAGAACAGGATGTTGAGCTTCCTGCTGAGCAAGTAGAACCTCCTGTTTTAGAAACATTGGCTTCCAGATCTCCAGCAAGAACAAGGAAGGGTACTCCAGCATCTTCTCCAAGATCCCCTTCTGATGACCTGGACATGGATTTGACCCTGACTGAGTCTGAGACACGCCAGGAGAGGCTCAGGAAAAGGAAAGTTCCTGAAAGTCTTACAATTATGGAATTGGCTGAGGATGATGATGATGAGCCAGTCATTGTGGAAGCTGGCCCACAGGAGACTGACATTGCCCTTCATATTATTCAACCTGCTCCAAGGGATGTGGTGCCAGTGCCAGCTTCTATATTTGTACGGCTCCCACTGAGACCTGCATCCACCACTAGCTCAGTGGAAGTATGCACGGCAGAGAGCCAATCGTCGACACACCTGGTAACTCCAGTTCTTCTGACATTGCCAGTGGCACTGTTGCCCCACCTAAAAAGTTCACCTACCCAGTTTGGGGCTTTTTTACAATTAGCAAGCAGGAGGAAAACATTGTGATATGCTTTATTTGTCAAGCGAGTTTTCGTCTAGTGAAGGCTCATTCACACCATGGAACTGAAGGCCAGATGACCCGTATGGTGTGCAGTCATAATATCAAGTCTTTTATTTCGATTGGACAGAATATCGAGTAAAAAATTATAGAATGGACATAATATCGACTAGACATAATATAGACAACAAAAATATCGACTAATTTTTTTTTACATCGAATAGAATGGACATAATATCGAATCAAAAATATAGAATGGACATAATATCGACTAGACATAATATAGACAACAAAAATATCGAATTTAAGGTAAGTTAATAATATTTTTAATTTTTTGTGTAATATTATTCTGTAGCGGGTTGTGGGTTTATAGGGGAATAGGGTGGGAAGTAATTTAATTATAATTAATTAAATATGTTAATTTATGTATTGATATTTATTTAGAATTAATTGTTAAATAATTATTCATTGGTAATTAATTAAAATATAATTGGTAATTAATTATAATTGATTAATTTATAAATATGTTAATTTTATTAAATTATTTTCTGTAGCGGGTGGTGGGTTTATAGGGGAATAGGGTGGGAAGTAATTTAAATTTAATTAATTAACTGTGTAAATTAATAATAATTGTTAATTAATTATTATTTGGTAAATAATTAAAATATAATTGGTAATTATAAATATTTAAAGAATAAATAAATAATAATTAGTACATTTATTTCTGTAGTGGGTTGTGAGTTTATAGGGGGATAGGGTGGGGAGTAATTTAATAATAACTAATTAAATATGTTAATTAATTAAATTTGTTAATTAATTAATAATTGACCATTACATAAAATTTACTTCGTAAATAAAAGTAATTGGTTTTGGAAATTAAATTTAAGTTTTGGGTTTTTGGGTAAAGGGGTATTTTTAGGGTTCAGGGTCAGTTTTTAGTTTTTGGGTAAAGGGGTATTTTTAGTGTTCAGGGTCAGTTTTTAGTTTTTGGGTAAAGGGGTATTTTTAGGGTTCAGGGTCAGTTTTTAGTTTTTGGGTAAAGGGGTATTTTTAGGGTTCAGGGTCAGTTTTTAGTTTTTGGGTAAAGGGGTATTTTTAGGGTTCAGGGTCAGTTTTTAGTTTTTGGGTAAAGGGGTATTTTTAGGGTTCAGGGTCAGTTTTTAGTTTTTGGGTAAAGGGGTATTTTTAGGGTTCAGGGTCAGGGATATTTTTAGGGTTCAGGGTCAGTTTTTAGTTTTTGGATAAAGGGGTATTTTTAGGGTTCAGGGTCAGTTTTTAGTTTTTGGGTAAAGGGGCATTTTTAAGGTTCAGGGTCAGTTTTGGGTTTTTGGGGTACAGGGGTACAGTGTAAAAATAAAGTAAAATTAAATTTAAATTAAATGAATTTAATGAAATTAAATTAAATTAAATTATATTATATTAATATGTTTATTTAATAATATGTTTATATATATATATATATATATATATGTATTATTTTTGGTGATATAATTTTTTTTATTTATATTAATTATTTATTAATATTACATGTATTTAATAATTATTTATAAGTTTATATTAAATATATTTATATATATTATTTTTAACTTAATTTTAAGACATTTAAAAAAATAGATATTTTGACAGTCTATATTTTTGTAAGTCGATATTTTGGAGTCGATATTTTAGTACTTACCTGTTTGAAGATAGGCAGTCGATATTTTGTCCCTCGATATTTTAACCTCGATATTTTGGTATTTCGATATTTTTGGGGTCGATATTATGTCAGTGATCCGACCCGTATGAAAAACACACCACAAAATGGGATGGGAGACGCACCTTAAAAAATTGCTGCAAATGGTGATGGTAATGAGGGAGGGTAATCAGCTCCCTTCATGGTGGGAGGTGAAGGTGATGAGGGAGAAGAGGGTGAACTGCTCTTTACACAAAGCAGCCCTGTCTCCAGCATGCACCAGTTTCACCCAACTCAGAAACCTCGTGGTGGCACAAAATTCAGATGGAAGCACCACAGCAACAGCATATACTGACTGGCCCAAGACTCACATTGAGTCTACCACCTCCTGTTTCTCTTTGGAAGTTGCTTGCATCAGTGGGACCACAAAAGAAAAAATAAAGGCTATTATTATATCATTACTAGGGAAAGGATGCCCTATGAACACAAACACCCAACAGCACGTTTATACAATGGAAGCTGGCTAAAATGTTAGAGCTGGACCTCCTCCCTTTTTCTTTTGTGGTAGGAGTGGGTTTTTTAGAATTTGTGGCAGCCATCTGACCGAAATGCAAGGTTACCAGGTGGACCTATTTTGTCAGAGTTTCTGTTCCAGAGCTTCATCACAATATGCTGAAATTGGTTGGACACACCTTGCAGCAGAGTGCTGGCCACCTGATGACAGACATGTGGAAACGTTGTCCAGCCACTGATGACGTATATGACTGCACTGTATTGTGGGGGTTAGGCAACATGTATCTCTAGGTCTCAGTGCTGAAGGAAGTTTTAAGGGCATTCAATGGCATTCAAAAGTAGCCTTATTCACCTTGTAGAATTCCCATATTGCTGAAAACATCGTGGAAGACTTTAACAGCAAGATGTTCAAATGGCTGCGACCCAGAGGTCTAAGAAGTGGATTCGTTGCGATGGACAATGGCAGTAATATAGTTAAGGCCATGACAAATGGTAAATATTTCAGGTTCCTGTGTTTGGTGCATTGCATCAACCTCATTGTGCAGGGCTTTCTCAAAAAAGGTATCATATTTAGCAACTTACTCACTACCTGTAGAGGAATTTGCACACATTTCAGCCATTGCTTTAAAGTCCGCAAGAAGTTGAGGATCCTTAAGCATGAAAATAGAGAACCAGTTAAAGCCCTCATACAGAAGGTGCCAATACTTTGGAACTCAAACTATTGCATGTTGCAATGTCTTTGTGAGCAGTACAAATTGATCAATGAGTATGTCATTCAAAGAGCCGGGGATGCAACTGTGAAAAACATGTCCACTGTGATGAACCAATGTGGCCGGGTCAAATGCCTGATAGAGATGTTACTTACTTTTGAGGTTTTCACTCAGGAAGTCAGGAAGGAGGACAGAATGATGGTCCAAGCTAACCGGTTGCTGCATCTTCTACAGAACCACTTAAAAATGGTGGCTGAAAGCTTTGTAAGTGTGAACAAAGAGATGCATAATTTGGTTCAGAGATTAACCTTTCACTTGGCTGGTAATACAAGGCTGCAAAGAGACATTGTGTCATCCAAAGAGTACATATGTGTCTTAATACTCTGTCCATGGTACAAAAAGACTGCTGCCCACTTTCTTTCTTTTTTCAAAAGGGGATATTTCACAATAGAAAATGTGGATTGTTCAGCAATCCACAGACGTGGAAGAAGAACGGTTAGAAATTAGAGTCCCACTCTCGGGCACAAGTTCCTGGATGCGGCCTTCAACTTCCTGTGAGGGCAGTTCTGTTGTCTCACAGCAACCAAAACCAGCAGCAATAACACCGGTGGCAACAACAACAGAAATACAACAGTCGTCCAAAACATCTGCATTGGGTTGTTTTTGATTTGAAGGTCTTAAGTCCAGTGCAGAGTTGAAAGTAAAAGATGTCTAGCAAGTGGCAGCACCAACGAGCAATCATGTTGCTGGACTATCTAGATGACCCAATATAGTTCTATGTGGATCAAAACCCATTGGCATGTTGTACAGTTCAAACCTGACATGTAAGACCTGGGGTCTGATATAGATCTTGGGGAACAAGTTTCTCCATCTCAACGGTGATCGATATCCCATCCGAAGAAATTTAAATCACATTATATGCTTTGGGATTTATATTTCGGCAGACAGGATATCCGTCACCATTATGACAGAGTAACCCATCCACCAAGAGCTAAAATAGGCCTCAAGTGACCACTTAGAGTGGCGGTATATATCCAGCAGCCAGTTGAGTTTATTTCAGATCTTGCTTGCGAAATGTGAAACAGTATAATTATTTCCCTGGTCCTATGAACAAATCCCATTACTAACAATTACCCTCATCCCTACCGACTCACAAGCTTACTTTATTTATAAAGGATTCTTTAAGTGATGAAAACTGTGATGTGAACACTGGGCCCAATTCACAGAACTAACTTAAGACAAAATCCTAAACTTACTACCATTTAGAATCCTTAAACTGAGAAAAATCCTAACTTTAAGACTTTTGGTATTCACAGAAGGCATTTAGGAGTCCTAAAGTTAGGAGTCCTAACTTTACTACTCCTAAACTGAGAAAAATCCTAACTTTAAGACTTTTGGTATTCACAGAAGGCATTTAGGAGTCCTAAAGTTAGGACTCCTTACTTCTGTGAATACCGAAATGAGTAAGTGTCTTCTGTGAATACCAAAATGTGTAAGTGCCTTCTGTGAATACCAAAATGGTAGTAAGTTTAGGATTTTGTCTAAAGTTAGTTCTCTGAATCGGGCCCACTGCGAATAAGAAATAAATTCTGAATTGAATTCACCCATTGACAAACAAGGAATATATTGCCAAACTGCTTGACATCGATGAGAGTGAAGAGGAATATTGTCACTTTGAAATCGAAAAGGAATAGGCTGTTAAAAGTAAACCATTCAATTGACTTATTTACATGACCGTTGCCTCTTCTCTATGCAGGCACAGGCATACAGTTAACATCAATTTGCGGCAATGTTACAGAATATACTTCTAATGGCTAGTCATTGGGTTAAGATTTTCAAAGAATAGCAAGTTGTTTCGCTTGTCAAATGTTGAGCTATGCACCAAATATAAGCTATCAGCAAACATTTCAAAAAGAATAAGGAGAATGCTGTTCAATATAACTTCATGGACTGAGAGAAGATTGTGAGAACATTTTAAAAGAAAAATGTACTTGCAGTAAATAAAACTGTCCAAAATATTATCATGGGGGAAAATTGGAATACAAAAAACATAAAAAACTTCAAAGGAAGTGAGTAGTGTTATTTTCAGTTCTGCATAATTTAATGGACTGTATTTGAATCCTCAGATTCAATGATCTGGGAGCACAAATACAAGCCAAAAAAATCTGACTGTGAGGCAGGTGACACCATTGTCTTTTTCTTTTTAAAATATTTTTATTAAGTATTTACTCCACATTTTATCCCCGCTCCCCCCTGGCTACAGGACACTTTACAAACAAGGAAACACAGTTATTGTTATACATATACAAATTCAATACTTGTTATAAGAAGCAAAACTAAAAGAAAACAGAATAGAGAAAAAAGTATAAATGAAAAGAAAACCAAAAGAAGAGAAGAAGAAGCATACGTTTTTCCTAGAGTCCATACATAAGACTATTTACAAAAGCAGATGGACAAGGAGATACGAGAAAGCGACCCCTATATCCATATTCCAGCTATTCTATCTATTCTTCCATGTTTCAATACGTTCCCATATTTTTAGACCTAACGCCCTGCCCTTTTTACCTTTCCTTGCATATATCTCCCTTTCCAGATTATATATAGAAAGCAACCTAGCTAGCCATTGATGAAAGGAAGGAGGGATGGGATCTTTTCAAGCTGTCGCCACACAGAGTCTCCATACAGCCACTGCAACAAACAAGAATTTGTTGGCTACGCACTGCCCATCCACTCCCAGGATCACCCTTGCTGGTGTAGGCTCAGTAACAATACCCAGTGCGTTTTCCGAAAACTTTTCTATTTCCTTATGCACTGGTAGCAGTATTGGACAGGTAGCAAACATATGTGCCATTCCAGCTTCTGAACTATTGTAGCGCGGACATGTTATTCCAGATGTGCCTCCCCACTGCGCAATTTTTGCTGGCGTGTAGTAGAGTGAGAAGATGGTTTTATAGTGTTGTGCCTGCAAGGCTGCACAGCATAGTGTATTCCTACTCAGTTCTAGTGAGAGCCGGAAGTTTTCCTGTCCTACCCCTAGTCTCTCTACCCATTTATCTCCTTGTTTCCCTAAATCATCCCCTCTGCTTTTTATCAGTTCAAAATAAATCCTTTTTATCGTGCAACCCCCTTGTTTCTCGATATATTCCAACACCACATTTTCACTGAATCCCATTGGACCCCCCTTCTTTGTGGCCAAAAAGCTCCTCACTTGTAGATATTTAAAAACTTTTTGTATCAACTCCATACAGCTTTTGTATTTCCGCAAATTGATGCATTCCATGTTCCCCCATCAAATCCTTGATGCTCGCCACTCCCTTCTGACCCCACTCTCCAACTACTGAATCCGCAAATATCTCTGCCGGAAGTATTTGGCTGTCTAATAACCGTGTGTATGCATTGTATCTCCCCAATCCATATTTCTTTTTAAATGCAGCCCATATCTTATAAGCCGCAATCAGAGTCTTGAATGTTGTCCTTTTTTAATAACTAAACTCAGTGTACTTTAAGAACAGATTTTTTATTTCTCCCCCCATTAAGACTGCATATACCGAATTACCCTCGCCTATTTGCTCCGGTGCCCCCCTATTAATTCCACCATATATTGAAAAACCGCCGCCCAGTGATACATTTTAAAATCTGGAACCCCCCACCCACCTTTATCTCTAGGGAGTGTCATATATCTCTGGGCCCGCCTTGTTTTCCCATGCGCCCATAGAAACCTGTTTACCATCTGCTCCAGAGCTGTATACCATTTTTGACCAAATGTTAGCGGGATTGCCCGGAAGATGTATAGCAATTTTGGGAGCAGCATCATCTTTATTACGTTTGCTCGCCCCACTAAAGTGAAGTGTAGATTATGCCATCTGTCTAGGACTCTTTTGGCCTTTTTGATTATCGGTTCAATGTTTCTTTCCACCACGCTGTCTAGATTCGCTGTTATTTCTACTCCCAGATATGTACCTAACTCTACCACACGGCTATCTAAACACTGGACCTTATTGTTTATGATGATCTGTGTTTTTGTTTTGTTCAAGGAGTAACCAGCTGCTCTACCGAACAGCACCACTTCTTGCTCTATTTCCCTTATGGCTTCCCTAGGGGCCGATGAAATAACCGCGACGTCGTCGGCATATGCCAACACCTTATCTTCACCCCCCTGGATTTTACTGGGGTAATTCTTCTATTCCCCATTAATCTGCGCAATAACGGATCCAAGTACACGGCGAAAAGCAGCGGGGAGCATGGGCACCCCTGTCTAGTACCGCGCTTGATTTCCAGCGCGTTTGTATATTCCCCATTAACCCTCACCCGTGCTGTTGGAGCTTGGTAGAGCACCCGGATAGCGTTTATAAACTTATTACCTATACCAGCCCAACCCAATGATGACCACAGATAAGCCCAGGAGACTCGGTCAAACGCTTTCTCTGCGTCTAACAGCATAACCGACATTGGGTCCCCTGAGACTTCTGTGGCATCGAATGTTGTAATTACTCTCCGTATATGCTTGGTTGTGCCCCTCCCTGGAATAAAGCCGTGCTGCGTTTTGGTTACAATAATATCTATCACCCTCAAAAGCCTAGTGGCGAGAACTTTGGAGTACATTTTGGCACCGGTGTTTAAGAGTGTGATTGGCCGGTAAGAGCCTGCCTCTGTTGGTATTTTGCCTTTCTTAAGAATAATTACAATCTCTGCCCCCACCCATGACTTTGGTATTGACTGACCCTCCTGCGCCTGCTGCACTGTTTCCAAAATATACTTAAATATTCCTGCCTGGAAGGTTCTGTAGAACTCCACCGGCAACTGATCTGGCCCTGCCGCTTTCCCTGCTGGTAGGCTAGCCAACGCCTGCCTGATCTCATCTTCCCGTATCGGCAAGTCCAAGTCTTCTCTGTCTTCCTTAGTGAGATTTGACTATGTTTGCCAAGTATTCCTGGATTAAAACCTCCTCAGTCTCCTGCTCCTCGTTGTATAGTCTGGTATAATATTGCCTGAATACCTCTCTGATTCCAGATGGTTCTGTGAACAACCTCCCGTTGCTATCCGTGATTTCCTTTATCTCCCCCATAGCCTTGTTCTGCCTAGTCCTGACCGCAGAAGGTGTGTCCCACCCTTTCGCTATCCTCGTGACAATGCTCCTTTCTTGTTGTGTATAGCTCTGCTGCCTTTGCTGCAGCATTTTCCCCTGCTTCCGCTTTTCCCCTAGCTAAACTAACCAAGGCCTTATCTATGAGTGCCACTGCCTGAATTAACGCCTCCAGGTCTGTCTCCATTTCTGCAACCTTCTGATATAGCGTAGTTATCTTGACCCTCTCTTTTTTTTTGGCTTGATAAGCTATAAATAAGAGTTTCTCGGCGTACTCCTGCTTTAAAGGTGTCCCATGTAAAGCCCGTGGTGGTACTATGCCAGTTCGCCTCCAAATAATCTTTAATCCATTTTTCCATGTGCTCAACATACTGTTTGTCTTTTAATAACTTACGATCGAATGTCCATTTTTGTGGAATCCTGGTTTTAACTATGGACTCTAATGTGAGTATCAGTGGGTTTCCTTTCCAATTTAACTTTCCCCATCAGCCTGTTAGATATCATAAAATAGTCTAGCCTGACAAACACTTTGTGTGGAGCGGAAAAATATGTAGGGCCATCCTCCTGTGGTCTGATCGAGTACCAGACATCCTCTAATGAGTTATTCCTTGCCATCTCTTTGATTGCCCTACAGACCCTTTTCTTCCGCCCCTGGTATTTCCCTGACCCGCTTATACCTAACCCTCCGATTCCATTGATGTTAAAATCCCCCCCCCCCCAAGATTACTGTAAGGGCCCATGCCGGGAGTTCGGCATCTAGAAACGAGAAGATCTCTGGGTCGTCCTCTGTTGAACCGTAGATAGATCCTAGCGTGATCCAGTCCCTATTTACTTGGCATTCAACTAAGGCCCATCTACCGCTTACATCCTCTATTTTTTTCCTAATATTTACCTGGTTTCTTTTAGCCAGTATTGCCACCCCTCTTGTCTTTGCCCCCTGTTTAGAACATGCCAACACCTGAAAGCCTAGCTGACCAGGAGGTAAACCCTTACTGCCTTCTATGTGTGTCTCCTGTAGGCACATGAAATCCGCTCCTGTTGCTCTTAGATAGGCTGCCACACGCTGTCTTTTAACTCGGTCATTCAACCCACATACATTAATGGTGAATATTCTGGTGCTCATTTTTCCCCCTTTTTTATCCCACTGCGTCTTACTCACCCAATTTGTGCATACATCCTTTCTTTTTACTTGTACCCTTAACATATCCCTTAAAGTACTCCAGATGTCCAACTTCCCTAGTACATCATGTTCAGTCCCCCACTTACATTCTCCCAAAGTGTGCCCTGCAGCCCCCCCTCCCCCAGCCCCCGTCCCACAGACACCCTCCCCACCCTACGGGCAAATAGGTCACGCATGACCTATGTGTAGCTGCTGTGTGTCCGTAGGTAGCCGCGTCCTCCCCTCCCGTCAGGTTCTCTGCTCCATTTCAGTCCCCCGTAACCCCCTTTATCATACTGCACCATATTCTTAAATCATCTTACATTAATCCTACATGCACTATCACAAAAGATTTACTAGAATGTTGCCCTCCCTGGCCCTCCTTTCTCCTTGCATTCCATCAAAAACTCTTGTACTTTTATTTCGGAGGAGAACATTCTGGGCACCCCGTTTATCAGAACCTTCAGTCTTGATATGAAGAGCAAGTAAGCCTCAAGACTCAGAGCCTGAAATGCAGGTATCATCTGTCTTAACCTCCATCTCCACTCCACAGTTGCATGGCAAAAGTCTGGTCGTGCAAAGAAGGTGACCCCGTCAGCTGTTCTCTTCGCCTCGGGTCTTGCTTTGTCCATTACTTCTTGTCGCAGAATATAGTTCCCGATGAATATCAATATTGCTCTAGGCTTGCTGCCTCCCGCACCTTCAGAGCCCTTCTTCTGGAATAAAGGGAACCTGTGCGCTCTTTGTATTTCACTTTCCCAATTCCAAGATGTCATCTCTGGAAATGCATTTTTAAATAGGCTAATCACGAAGGCCCGCATGTCTTGCCCCTCAATTCCTTCGGCAATTCCAAGGAGTCTTACATTATTGTGTCTTTGGCGGTTCTCAAAATCTTCAAGCTTCCACCTCATGTCTTCAGCCAGTTTTTCTTGGTCCTCCTTGAACTGTTGCCACTTAGATACTTCGTCTTCTAAGTTTCCCGTTCGTTCTTCCACTTGGGCTACTCTTCCCGCCATATCTGTGTAGAGTCTGTTCATTTTCCTGAGAGCCCCTTGAATCTTCTTCGACTCTTGCCTAGACTTTCTTGATTCGGCCCTGGCCTCCCCCTGCATTTGTTTAAGGGTGGTAAATAATAATTCCATCTTAGGAGGATTGGAGGCCCCTTTATCTGCCCCCGTGGCTGCTGCTCTCTGAGGTGGCCCAGAAGCTCCGTTTTCCAAGTACAGCTGAGATGTTGCTGAATAATCCCAGTCTAGCCTTTTGGCTATCTCCCCTTGCTGGGGGCTGAACCTTTTCCTCTGTTTGGTTCTTGATACTCCTTGGCGACGCCTTGTCCCAATAGATCCTCTATGCTCTGAGTTACTCTCTGCAGTGGAGGCCTCAGAGTCAGAGTCAGAGTTTGTGCCTGTGCCTGAGCCAGATTCTGGGTCTGAGCCGTCCGAGCAGCTGCCCTCGCTAGATACTGAAGCCCCTGTGTCTTCATTTACTGAGTAAAAGCATTCATCACTCGGGGAGCCCGGGGCTGACTTCTCCAGCCTCTCCCTTAGTCCTGCATGGCCGGGTACGGATTTGGCTCTCGATTTCTCATGATTTTTGCTTTCAACCAGGCGGGGTATATCCTCCTTTAGCTTTGCCTGTGACACCATTGTCGATGTTAAATGTTTCTTTGTTCTTTTGACCCAATTAAATATGTTACTGAACACTGGTGGGTATGATAGGGCTTTATACAAATGCATTTAATCAACCCTCAGATCTTGTCTAGGTAATCCGATTGACATGTTACAAACAACAGCTTTTTGAGTATTTGGTGCTGCAGTGGGATCACATGACTCTTTCAGACAATGTCACTAACTGGATAAGGCATATACGTATTCAACTTGAGCCCATTGTTATGTGACTAGACATTGTTATTTGTCTAGTCAAAATCCTTCTTTACGTACATATCTCTAATTCAAACAGTCCCCGTACCTGAGATAGGCCTAATTGTAATATGTGAGCATGCACTAGACAGTATCAGCATAGAGGTTAGTGATTCACACATTTTGAATAACAGATAGCCTTTGCATAGCTCTCTTCCTAGGGATTATGAATATGAATTTGGGAATTCCTCTAGTGACTTCCTCTTCATCATATAGAAGCTTAAACTTCTCTTATTATGATTACTGAGCAGGTGTATGTCTATAAATTAGGGAAAATGACTAATATTTCAGGAGAAACAATAAGACAGCTACACTAATAATAAATTGCCACAGAATTAGTTAAGAACACCCACAGGTTCTTTTTCCTACTAATTAACTTGCTCTGCTATTTACTGCAGGTAGCGGTTGGGCTGAGGTACTTTATAACTATTGCCAAGCACTATGCACACAGAGCGCATCTACTTCTTATGAAACAGAGTTATCTACAAAGGATCTCCAATCCGAGAAATTCCAATATTAGTATTGAACAGCTGGGAAAGAAGTTCGCCCTTAGTAAGGTACAGGCTTGCATATAGACTCAAACAGGTATAGAACAGGGCTTGGAAACATTTAATAAAAACATTGCTGCTTGAAGTTTTGACAAATTAATTGGAAAGATGAATGACATTCGAGAAAATACTCCCTTCAGATTGTACTACTGAATATCAAGGCTACCAATCAAGAAACAACAATATTGTGGACAAAATATCGAAGACCAAAATGTTTAAAGGTAAGTACATTTAGAGAAAGTACAGATTTACAATTCATAACTCTAGATAGTCCTGCAACATGATTGGTAGGTAATGGTTCCCGGGGTCAAAATATACTGTGAAAGGTAACATATGGAGTCAGGCTGGAGGTACTCTTACCTCATGTTTGAGAACTGGGGTTGTTAGTGACACAAGTTAAGTGGACAAAATAGAGTTTTTTAATCATTCACGATAGTTGCGACAACGCCACAACCTCAGTAGGGCCCTCCTGTGTACCACTGCGGGGATATCACTACTATCAATGTTTTCATGAATATTGGTAACAATAAGAAATATGTATATATATATATATATATATATATATATATATATATATATATATATATATATATATATATATACCCACTGGACAACAGTTTTACTTATGCACTTACACACCCGCAGATACAAACTCCTGCACCCAGTGACACAACCATTCAGAAACTCATACACCCACTGATATTTGCACTTCAACACTGACATACCCTCTTACAGATGTAGTCAACGAGTCACACACCAACTAAGAGACCAATGTAGAGATTTATGCACAGATGCAAGCACACACTCACAAACCCAGTGAGACAGTGATGCAGCCACTGAGAGACTAAGTGAGATACTCAGACACCCACTCGTAGATTGACCCAAACACTGATGTGACCACCCAGACACCAGTTAGACACTGATGCACTGACTGATAATGCCACTCAGATATGAATGCACCCTCTCACTGACCCACTAAGACACTGATGGATACACTCAGAGACCCACTTAGACACTGATTCACTCAGTCAGAGGCCCACTCAGACACTGATACACCAACTCCCAGGACCAGTCACACAGTGACACGCCCAGTCAGAGACCCATTTACACTTACACCTCATGTCTCCACTCACAGTCTCACTCAGTCTTGCACAATCTCACAGAGTTATGCAGTCACTTAGAGACCCAGTCAGATACTCATTCACCAACTCCCAGACACTCCCAGACACAGATATACTCAGTCACAGACCCACTGAGCTACTGACACACTGAGTGATAGACCCACTAAGAGGCTTAGGCACCCATTAAAATATGAAATGAGAGATTAATGTGTCCACGCACAGACCCTGTAAGGGACTGAGACACCCATTCACATACCCACTGAGACACAGATGCACTTAGTGATAGGCCTACTCAGAGACTAATGCACCCAGTCACACACCCACTCAAAGACATATACCCACTGGCAGATCTAGTCAGACACTCATACATCCACTCAAAGTTCACACTTAGACTGTCATGCACCCACTGAAAGACCCACTAGGAGTCTGATACACATGCTCACAGACCCACTCAGATATTTATGCATCCCCTGACAGAACCATTCAGACATCTATGCATCCAGTGACAGACCCACTTAGACCCTCACATACCTACTCAGAAAATCAGGGACAGGTTCATGCAGCTAGTGACATAATCCATTCAATAAGTCACACACATTGTGTCATGTCCCATCCTTGGTATACATTAGCCCCAGTACCTCTCCTGTGCTGCATGAGGTGTCATGTGCTGCTCCCTGTCATGCCTTGGGGTTTCCATGTTCCTGGGCATGTACAACTAGTTCCAGAAGCAGGCTGTCACCCTTGTGGCACAAACAACGGGCACCATTGTGACACTCAACATTGCCAGAGTAGAAGGCACAAACAGCAAGAACATTGCTACAGTAGAAAACAGAACCTACCCACAACTCATGACTTTTGCTCAACCAGGGGTTAAAGGAAGGCATGAATTAAATGTCTAGTCCACATTTTGTGTTGCCTCTCCTCCATCTCGTAACTGTGTCCTTTGTTTATATAAGTGGCCTGATGTGCTGCAGCTAATGGGACCGAACGGAGCCTATAAAAGCTAGCCACGCCCTCCACTGGATGCCGACTATTTGGAGACTGAGTCCGGATGCCGGCATGCCGTGAGTTGTGCTTGCATTTTCTTCCAGGTCAGGGGAGCCTGTGAATGCCCGTTTGTTGCTGCAGTGAGTGAAGAGAGAACAGGTAGGAGTCTTCTGTTCTGTTCCTTCATTATGCCATGGTTGAGATGTCAAGTCAGGAGCAGTGACGTAACCCTCTTGTCCTCGCAGTGTTGTAGAACCACATCGCCATTGGATATGGGCACATCCCTCTGAACAGTGGGCCCGATTCACAGAACTAACTTAAGACAAAATCCTAAACTTACTACCCGTTTGGTATTCACAGAAGGCACTTACTCTTTTTGGTATTCAAAGAAGGACTTACTCATTTCGGTATTCACAGAAGTTAGGACTTCAAACTTTAGGACTCCAAAACTGAGAAAAATCCTAAATTTAAGACTTTCGGTATTCACAGAAGGCACTTAGGAGTCCTACAGTTAGGAGTAGTTATTCTTACTGCTAAATCACCTAATGAGTCACTGTCCTTTCTGAGTCTTAGCCATCTTCGGATCTCCGACAGACCCCTGCCCTCACCACGTCTTCAACAAGGCCGACGCTGTCATCGCACCCCACCTGCGGGACATCATCAACACCTCCTTCGACACCGCTACCTTCCCGGAGAGCTGGAAGCACTCCGAACTCAGCGCTCTACTCAAGAAACCATCAGCAGACCCTACCGACCTCAAGAATTACCGCCCCATCTCGCTGCTCCCGTTTCTGGCCAAATTCATCGAGAAGACCGTCAACAAGCAACTGGCCGCCTTCCTCGAGACGAACGGCTCCCTCGACCTCTCGCAGTCTGGCTTCCGGGCCAACCACAGCACCGAGACCGCCCTGATCGCAGCCACAGACGACATCCGAGCCCTGCTCGACAACGGAGAAACAGCGGCCCTCATCCTCCTGGACCTCTCCGCGGCCTTCGACACTGTCTGCCACCGCACCCTAGTACAGCGCCTCAGCAACGTCGGAATCCAGGAGAAGGCACTGGAGTAGATCATCTCCTTCCTCGCCGGAAGAACACAGAGAGTCCGCCTCCCCCCGTTCAGATCCGAGGCCACCGAAGTCATCTGCGGCGTTCCTCAAGGCTCCTCGCTCAGCCCAACTCTCTTCAACGTCTACATGAGCCCCCTCGCAGCCATCGCACGCCAGCACAACCTGAACATCATCTCCTACGTCGACGACACCCAGCTGATCCTCTCCCTCACTAACGACCCCGCCACCGCCAGAGCCAACCTGCACGAAGGGATGACAGAAGTAGCCAAATGGATGTCGAACAGCCACCTGAAACTGAACTCAGACAAGACGGAAGTCCTCATCCTGGGATCCTCACCCTCTGCCTGGGACGACTCCTGGTGGCCCCCCGCCCTGGGCAGCGCACCCAAACCAACTGACCACGCACGCAACCTGGGCTTCATCCTGGACTCCTCCCTCTCCATGACCAGACAAGTCAACGCCGTCTCCTCATCGTGCTTCCACATCCTGCGAATGCTACGCAAGATCTTCTGATGGATCCCCACCGAGACCAGGAAGACGGTCACCCAGGCCCTCGTCACCAGCCGTCTGGACTACGGCAACTCCCTCTACGCCGGAACCACCACCAAACTCCAGAAGAGACTCCAGCGGATCCAGAACACCTCAGCACGACTCATCCTGGACATCCCCCGCCGCAGCCACATCTCCGGACACCTGAGAGACCTGCACTGGCTCCCGGTCAACAAGAGAATCACCTTCCGGCTCCTCACCCACGCACACAAAGCCCTTCACAACCAAGGACCAGGATACCTCAACAGCCGCCTCAACTTCTACGCTCCCACGCGCCACCTTCGATCGACCAGCCACGCCCTCGCCGCCGTCCCCCACATCCGAAGAGCCATCACAGGAGGAAGGTCCTTCTCCTACCTGGCCGCCAAGACTTGGAACTCCCTTCCGACCCACCTCCGCCTGACCCAGGACCACCTCGCCTTCAGGAAGCAGCTCAAGACCTGGCTATTCGAGCAGTAGCGGACCCCCCCAGCGCCTTGAGACCCTCCGGGTGAGTAGTGCGCTATACAAATGCTCTGATTGATTGATTGATTGATCTTGTTCCTTTGTGCAGGCTTCCCCTTTGGATCTCTTTTCTTCTCTGACTTCCTGTGTGATCCTGGGCAGCGCTGTACTCCGCCTTCTGCTTACGTTTCCTACCCAGTCACCAGTCTTTGCCCTAGTCCCTGACTGTGTCCTAGACAGTCCAGGACAGTCCCTGACAGTATATGTGTAGTTGTTACTAGATTGGTGAGGCTCAGTGTTCGCTTATTCTGTTCTAGCTAGTCCTCCCTGCAGTACCCTCCCTAATTCCTTTCCTCCCTCATTTAGCCACTCTGAGCCACTGTTTTATTAAAGCGCAGAGTCGGAGCTGCGAGAAGGTGCGTGCTACTCCTGAGGTACTGTGTCTTGACAGAATACTCCACTTACGTATTTTGTTCCTCCTGAGCAGTGCTGTCAACATGTCCAGTTTAGATGATATTTATACCATGTTAAGCAACATGCATGAGGAATTATCAGCAGCCAGACAGGAAACCACTCTTTTAGCTTCCAGAGTGACGTAGCTACAAATCCAACTGCCTTCCACAGTCCAAACTTCTGTTACCATCTTGGTTGTGACTTTGCCAGGACCTACAGTCTCTGTGACTGTACCGTATTCAGTGCCCTTGGCTTCACTGGACCTTTTTGCAGGTGATCCAATTACACTTTATGGTCAAGCCAGCATCTGTTCCTGATGCCCATTCCCATATTGCCATTTTAATCTCATATCCTAGTGGTAATGCAGCAATATGGGTGATACCACTACTGGCTGATGACTCTTTACTTTACAATTGGAGATAGTTTAAGGCTGAATTTGAAAGAGTCTTCGACTGCCAAACCATTACAGGATCAGCAGTCCGAGAACTGTTTGAATTGAGACATGGTAAAAAGGATTTGCTGCATTATCTCTCCCAATTCAATTGGTTATTGGCAAAAACAAACTGGCCTGAGGAAAAGAGAGCGGCCCTGTATTATCAGGGTTTACGAGATGAGTTGAAAAATCTTATAGTACCTGTTGACCCTCAGCCAAGAAGCTGTCAGGAAATTATCGCCTTATCTTGTGAGCATCGCTTTGCATATAGGAAAGGTGACAGATGACAACTTGAATTCAGAACTCTTTCACTATCCAAAGACGGAGCACTACTCTGGCCCAAGAGAGTAGTGAACCAGTGGATATCGGAGGCTAACGGAAACCATTCTCACAGGAGGAAAAAGAGACCTGCCGTAAGAACGGCTTATGCCTAAATTGCAGAAAGAAAGGACACTTTGTGAAGGAGTGTCCAGTACAGTCAAAAGGTCCCTGGCCAGGTGATGCAAATAAACAGAGAATCTAGTAAGCTCAGGGACCATATGGGAGCACTCCCTGAGGAAGTGTACCAAGACTCCTGAACAAGCCTTTGCAAACACCTTGCTCCTCGTCTCATACTTAATGTACACTTTATAATTCAGGATGTACTTAACAAACAGGTAGTAGTCATGGTTGATTCCAGAGCAAGAGGACGTTTTATTTATGCAGCCTTCTGCTCCATGTTACAGATTCCAACCACAGCCAAAAAGAGACCCGAGATGGGATGTTGCTCACATCAAGGTTAATCACACACTTTACCAGGGAAATAACCATGCTATGTGCCATAGACAGTACCATTCATCGGGAGGTCATCACTTTCAATGTCATAGATGCACCACAGTTTGGAGTGACTTTGGGTATGCCATGATTAACAGAGCATAATCCCACCATAGACTGGGCTAAAAGGAGCATAGCCTTCAGTTCTGAATGGTATCACCAGAAGTGTTTAGTGTCCAAGCTGGACCAAAAAGACTCCTCAATGCAACACTTATCCTCGGAAAACACCAAAGGACACTATATAGCAACAGCTGTTGGAAAGGACATTGAGTAATCAGAAGTGTATAACCACTTTGGAGATGTCTTTTGTGAAACCAGTGCAGATAGTTTGCCACCCCACTGCACATATGATTGTGAAATTGATTTAATTCCAGGTGCAAAAATACCATGCAAAAGAAAATATGCTCTCACGGAGAAGGAAAACAAGCATCTGCGTAAGTAATTGGACAAGTATTTAAAAAAAGGGTTTTATCTGACCTTCGAAGTCTTGGGTAGAATTCTTCCCTCCTCTTTGTATCAAAAGTCAATGGCAAATTCCACACCTGTTTTGACTGCAGCACACTTAATAATATCACAATTAAAAACAGATATTCCTTACCTCTCAAACCAGGTGCTGCTTGACCAGGTGTGAACAGCTACTATCTATACAAAACTAGATCTGAGGGGGGCCTACCATCTGGTGCGTATCCATGCCAGAGACCAGAGGAAGATGGCATTCAGAACTCACTAAGGTTTTTTTTTAATGTTGTGTCATGCCGTTTGGTCATTGAATTGCCCGAGCGGTATTCCAATTCTTTGTGAATGATGTCTTACATGAATGCTTAAACCGTTTTGTGATCCTCTACATCAACGTCACCTTAATCTATTCTGCCTCCCACCACGAACATAAACCATGGAAAGACCGTTCTGACCACTCTTCATCAACAACGCTTTTTTTGTAAACTGCCCAAATGTGAATTGCACGTAACAATGGTAGAATTCTTGTGTTTTATCCTTTCCTACCAAGGTATCACCATGTCAGAACAAAAAGTACAATTAATTTTGGACTGGCCTAAACCCAAAAATGTATTAGATATCCAGAGATTTCTGGGGTTTGCAAACTTTTATAGGTGTTTCATCCATCATTTTTCAACCAAAGCAACCCCCCTAATGAAACTCCTATGAAAAGGCACTAGATCCCTTTAGTCAGCTGATGCTAAATCTGCATTCCAAATGTTATGTAATTTTATGCATGTTATGTTATAGAAACTTATATAACATGCATATACCCGTAGGTGTCTTGGCATCCCGATGTTAATCAACCTTTTATTGTAGAGGCCAATGCTTCTGCCACAGCAATAGGTGCCATATTTTTGCAAAAGGATCCAGTTTCCAATCCATTACATCCTGTGGCATACTTGTCAAAAAAATTCTTACCTGCTGAACAGAACTATACAGTGGCAGGGAAAGAATTCATTGCCATATGGAATGCTTTTAAAGAATGGCGCCACTACTTGCTCATAGCGAAACATCCCATCACAGTGTATACGGAACACCCCAAATTGCAATTCCTGCAGTGTGCCCAGGCATTAACACCAAGACAGTTTTGTTGTATTTGTTCTTTGTGGAATTCAATTTTATAATAACTTTTAGACCTGGGAGTTCCATTAACAAAGCAGACATTCTGTCTCAATATGAGGAACCAGAGAAATGAACCAAGCAAGCACTTACCCCTCCTATATTGTCATGTATTCCTATAGGTTCTGAATCGATCCCCCTATTCCTGACCCTATTCTAGTTAAACAAACCAACAAGTTAACTAGCAGTCAGCCCATGAGGCAGAAAACCCCCATGATGCAGATACCGTTATCTGACGCAGTCACACTACGGCACAGGAACGTGTTATCTGATTAGGTCATAACGCTTGCGATCTAATTAGACAAGCGATATTCCTCCAGCCCCTGATAAGGCATACGGAGTTCTCATAACAAATCAAACCTATGACAACCTGGGCAAAACCCTGCGGCCATTGTTTTGATTTCACCGAGAACTTCAGTAAAAGAATGTGCTAACGAGCAAGTCGTATGACATCCTTATTGACGTATCTATGTCCATCCTTACGTCAATCTCGGCACCTTAAAGGTATAAATATTACCGATCTTGCCCTATGCAAACACACGCGTGGTGACGAGATGGAGCAGCCATACTTGCCGAAGCCAAGAGCAGAGCAGACCCCGCTGGCAGCAGCCCCGCCTTCCTGACGCGCTGAGAGACGCGCTGCTTTCTCCTGCCGAGAATCCAGCACCGGCGTTTCTGGGCAGCCCTCGCAGGCAGCCTGGAATATCGAGACCAGAGAGAGAGATACCATTCCTCATTCATCCTAACTTCCAGGTACAGAACTGAATAACCCCTCACAGAGAATTCTTTAGTTATTCACTTGGCAAAAACAAACTTAACTTAAACTGTAACTTTCTATTCCCGCCCACGTATTAGACTTAGGTCAGGTACACGGGGTAGGCGTATCTAGAAACACCAGTTGAGTACGTTTAGTCAAATGTATATGTGTATGTAATATATTTTATTCATTTTAAAACATCTTATGGCTTAGAAACCATATCAATGTTTTTACAGTATTATTTTATACTATTGCTTTTAATGTATGCACTTTACTTAACTATAAGTATTGCAATAATATCGATCCATTTCTCTTGTATGAGAAAAGAGACTGATCAATAAATAACACCCTTTTATTGAACACGCCCGTCTCTTCCTTTTCTCTACATTCTGATGAGACTAAGAATGCACGTACTGACTGAGTAAAAGAATTTGCCTTTTGTTCACACGACTCTCGAGATTTACTCTTGATTAGGGAGAGCAAAGTTGTCATGTTCTATGGTTGTCAGAAACTAAATCCCTTCTTGTCTAATCAGGGAAGTTAAGTCCTCCTTGAACATTCGAGAAAGTTTCTAGTGAACTCTGAGCTAAGCTGGCAAACCCAAAACTTTAAGTCTAGTATCGACAGTAGTAGACCTAGTTAACGTCTGGCCTAGGCCTTTACTGCTCTAGGTATTATTCCAATGCGCAGAGCCTATTGGGATGATAGGAACTACACTACATGGCGCCCAACGCGTTTGGAAAGGGCGATAAAACTAACGTAAGACATTTAGAGTAACTCAGTCGTGCTTTCTCACTCAGACCCCTTTTCCCAAATACTCCAAAGACGTCTGGAGTGGGTGAAAGGTTATATCCGCCAGACATCGCAGGAGGGAACTCCTATGTATGGTTCTTGGTATAGTCAACGTTGAAGGATAAACAGTTCCAAAATATTGTGCATCTAATCTTTGTTTCCATAAGAAACCTGATCTGCAAACAAAAGAAATAACCTTCAGGACAGTAAAATGTCAGACAATGAAGAAGAAAGAGAGGCAGTTAGATTAGCAGCTGAACTCGCAGCGGCTGATGCTGCAGCACTAGATGCGGACGGGGATATAATACTCATCCCGGTCATCAAAAGGAGATCTATAACCCTAAAACTTATAGAAAATGGACTGACACCTAGAGGTGGCACAGTCATATTCGTAATTGAGGCACACGAATATCGGCAGACAGAGGTATACTATTCATGGATATATTTTCCAGCAGCAAATGCTGTAACAAAGTACTTCCACTATTACAAAATAGAGGAACCTCCTAATGAGTACACTCCTTTCGAGGAGGTGGAAGTACCACTCAAATTCCAAGAGCATTTGCTCTTATTTGATGGCGCCCTAAAACATAATAATCACATCACCAGGCTCGGTCCTTTAGGTAGACCAGGAGCAACGTGGCCGGTCCCAGCCGGATACACACCACATCCAGACATCGACGGGATGTCTGCAGCTAACCTGTTAACACAGCTAAAACAATTAATAAAAATTCATAGACAATTATTCAGTATGTGATGCGGACTTCAACAATTCAGCCAGCGATTAAACTTCCACAGCTGACCCCTCACCAGGGGAACACAAATAAAATTACACCACAGAACATCCAATCCTGCCTAGGTAAAGTACCGGCTAAACGGGAACAAATACCATTCTGGTTGGCACAGAAAATTACCCAAATAGAGGCGGTGTTTCCTTACACCACCCCGCTAGAAAAGCACAGGATTCTGACTATCTGTCTCCCAATGGGAATCGCACCACACATAGAGGACTGTGACACTTGGGGTACAGTCTTTGCTTCCATCTACACAAAAACGCACGGTGTTCCATCCATTTCGGTAATACCAGATGTGCTAAAACAAATTCAAGATGAATATGGTCCTGAACCCGCTTTAACTCTTGGTATGAAATTACTGAAAGACTTCAAGCAGGTCTCGGCTATACTATTAGCCAACATAAAAGGCGAAGCAGCAAACGTGGCGATCCGCCAGAGGTTAAAAGAGACAGATATAGCAGACCAACCAGCTGAAATTGCCAGAATCATAGAAAAATCCTATGAGGAACTAGGTAGAGATAGTTTAGGTGGAATACCAGTAAAACCACAACTGACTGAAAGTCCAGAAAAAATATTTTTTAATAATAATTCACCAAAGAAGAACTGGGATGGAAACAAACAATCCAATCCTAAAGAAAAGAAATTCCAGTCCAGAGGAAGGTCTCCTAGGCGAAGAGAGAAATCTCCGAACCAAAGACACAGGTCACCCCAGAGTGACCCCTCTGGGAAAAGATATAACCTTAGAAATAGGGATAATATAAAAAAGCCTGATAGATATCAAGACATTGATACACGTCCCTCTCAATCTTTTCAGACTTCCTCGCAGAAATCGGAAAGAAGAGGACGATCAGAACAAAGAGAAGAGCACACCAAGTCCAAAGACAAGGAACCTGCTCAGCTAAAAAAGAAATTACAATTTCCAAAAAAGAAGGTAGCCAGTATCAAGGTAGTTAACAATGCCGAGAATACTGAGGACACAACTGAAAAACGGAGAATGGGCTCAGACAATGCTAGACAGTGCAGCAGAAGTGAGCATAGCTCGCAAAGTCCTTATGAATCATCTGGAGACAGTGGACACGAATGAATATCTTCAAGTGGAAACTGCGGACACCAGAGTTAGCAAACCTCACAAAATATACGAAATAACATTGCGTATAGAGGGGGATAAGACTAGGAAAATAAGGGGACTATTTTGGGATAATCTCTCCAAGGGCTATGATATCCTTCTAGCTGAAAAAGACTGGCCACCAGAGTTTGTCAGGGAGTGCCCTCATGGCGAAGAAGTAATTATGCCTGCCTTCTCAAATCAAATTCCAATTCATAAAAAATACACACTTGCCAGAAAGTGGGCAGTGGCTTTAGCTCCTGCTTTATATAAAAATCACGTGGGATGGGATGAGGATTCTCCTCCTCACAAAATCCAGTTAAAATCACAACCAACTGCACAAAGGCAGTACCCAATTAAGCAAGAAGCTAAAAAACAGGTAAATGAAATACTAGATCAGCTAGAATACCAGGGGGTGATTGAAACTTGCACCTCACAAATGAACAACCCTTTGTTTCCGGTCTCCAAACCAGACAATTCATACCGTCTAGTTTTGGATTACCGACACCTTAACACATGTTGCAAAACTTTTGCAGTGCAAAACTCACACAGTGCTGCACTAATGAATAACATAGTGCGCAAAAAATACAAAACAACATTAGACATCTCTAATGGATTCTTTTGTCAAAACATAGCACCAGAGAGCAGATATTTAACTGCGTTCTCAATAAATGGCACTCAAAAACAATTCTGTCGGTTAGCCCAGGGGTACAAGAACAGCCCGGGGGTATTCTCAGCGAGAGTAACAGAATTACTACAACTATATGATGATGAAGCATTATCTTATGTCGATGACATTTACTTAACAGATGATGACTTGGAGACTCACTTGAAAAGAGTGAACACCATAATACTTGGGTTCGCTGCAGAGGGTTACAAATTCAACTTTAAAAAATCCAGAATTGCCCATCTGACAGTCCTGTTCTTAGGATATGAATTATCAAGTGAAGGCAAAAGCCTGGCTGACAATTTCCTAGAGAAATGTGCCGTAATCCAAGCTCCTAGAACACTAAAAAACCTACAGTCGATTCTAGGCTTCCTAAATTTCGGAAGAACATACATTGCAGATTACGCAGAAAGGGTCAAACCCCTTTATGATCTGATAAAACCAGATTTTAAAAGATCCAATTGGACTCAAATACACACAGAAATTTTGAGATCCCTACAAACAGACATGCTAATTAAAACAAAATTAGAAACACGTGATAACACACGCAATCTTGTGATTCGAGTCATCCCAGGGAGATGCGGATTCACATACCTGACCTCTAATGAGGGAGAAAAGGTACCAATTGCATTCAAATCACACTTGTACACAGAAGCTGAACAGAAATTCAGCAACAAAGAAAAAATTGTTCATGCAGTTCAAACCGCAATAGCTAGAGAAAAAGATCAAGCGGACGGTAGACATATCACAGTCAGAACAGCAAAATCAGCATTTGAGGCACTAACAACACCGTGTAATTTACCAACAACAGCATTGAATCTGGAATGGATACAATGGGTGAATTCAATCACAACGGACAAAGTGTACTACTACTTTGATCCAGAACTAGAAGAATTAAAATATCTAGAATATGAAGAAACATATCCTCTGCCAATCGACATTCTGCCTTTACGACATTACGCCTGTGTAATCTATACAGACGGACATGCTCAAGCCTCCGTTTGGGGAGAACAAGCATACAACCCCACATGTGAGATTACAAAAGAAGTGTGGCGCGGAGGTAAACTAAAACCTCTATTAACAAAATCACACTCAGTAGAAACTAATTCAGAAAAACAAACTGAAATAATAGCATTGAAAATGGCGCTAGATAATGCGGATCGCGAATTCCCGACACTTATAGTGTCAGATTCATATTACTGCGTCAAATCATATAACAAGGATTTGCAGACATGGACTCGAAACGGTTACAAAGATGACACAGATGCACCAATAAAGCAAAAACTGCTCTGGGAACAAATAGCTCTTTTACAGAAAGAGCTACCAAAGACTCACGTGACACACTCACTGAGTCATCGGCGTGATGGCGTTCACGTTGCAGGGAATTCATTGGCCGAAACAGCCACAGCGGCAGCCACTAAATCGGCTCCCGTAGTTCGAAAAAAGCGTACATTAAAATACATTGACGGTGAAACAGTGCTGGCGGTGAAAACGTCATCAAAAGGCGACTGCTCAGCATTACCGATCAACTATCCACTCAATTATACATACATAATCGATGCAAACTCCGTCCCTTTTGCTCGAATCCCTGGAGTGGGGGATAGAGTGATTCCAAACATGGACAGGAGAAACTTGTTAATCGCAGACGCACACATGGGCGAGGGTCTCAGACACCTTAAACTAAAAGATTCTCTGGAAGAATTACAATCACGGTACTGGTGGCCAGGCATGAGCCTGCGTCATACCATGTTTGTAAAAATCTGCCCAAACTGCAACAGAGATCGCAGTGGGGAGAGAAACAGTTTAATACCTCGTCGTTCTACTCCAGAAAAAATCAGGAGTAAAAAGGAAGGGTTGCGATTAACTTATACAGGCTAGTTCCACTTATAATGTAGATCACCAGCACTCGGCTGACGTCCGGACTGTTATACAAAGATTGGCGAGTCTAAATGGCATATACGCTAAGAGCATGCTACGTTTGACCATTGTTTTCACTCTAGCCCAACAGCCTGAGGGGAAACATGACCAAATGAGCATAGCCCAGCGGGAATCTTCTCACTTCCTTCCTGAGGGTACGGGATGGTGTAAAGAAAAAACCAAGGCATAAAGCAATCTATAACGGAAAGGATATTAGGTTCGGGAGCTGGGTGGGTCAAACATCTAATAAGTGTCCAACGTAGTCTCAATAACTTGCCAAGAAATTCTCTGAAGGGATTCAGTGCGTACGAATTATTATTTGGAACTAGGATGATGATCTCTGACATTGATAGTCAGACTTCAGTGGTGAAAGAAAAAAGCTTTGATATCAAAGACCGTTTGGCTATTTTGCAGGACTTAAACAAAACAAGAAAAGACCTGAGCAACATAAAGTTGAAACAACAGCCAACAACCACTGAAGAACCACCACCTGTCCCAGCAAGACCTGTCTGGATTCCAAAAGTCGGGGATCTAGTCAGGGAAAAGATCGCGGTAAAGAAGGAATTTGGGCCTTCTTACAGAAAAGCAGTTCCTGTCTTGTCTGTCAACGGGACAAGGTCAGTTGTACTACCGCCACTTGCTGGTAAAAAGGAGAACCGAGTTGTATCCATCGACCTGGTAAAACCACAACATGTGGCCGATAACAAACAGTAGGCCAAGTGGACTCCCAATAAGTAGCAGAACACCAAGGTTTGTTACCAGTACTGAGGTTCTAACGAAGAGGCTCATCACATTCGAAACGCCTACAGAAGAACAACAAGGACTATGCAGCAATGCAATAGAACTCAGACCTCTGAAAACCCAAATAAAAACATTTAGCAGAGACACACCAACCTATAATGAAGTACCAAGTGAAAATGCAAGAAACAGAAATCCTGAACCAATTGGAACAATTGACAGAAATGCATCCGGCTACTTCATAAACTTCGATGATTCCTCTGAAGGCTTCAGTGAATCAAAGACACAGCCATCATCAAAAACCTTTAAAGATAAAGCTAAGGAACTTTTGAAACAACTGAAAGAAACATATCTGATTTCCCCATGGATTGAATTTTGGGTGGGTTTTGGTGCATTTATCCTCATACTTTGGCTCATCATGATACTAACATTGGGACGCTTCATTGAGGGAAAATATGCAAAAATGGACACAGCAAGTCAGAAAATCAACTTGATCCTCAAACCACACACATCTTCACACATCGAGAAAAGAGAACTTTCTTCAGTCAACTTCACAGCCAATCCGATACCTGGAGGGGTAGCCTGGGACAACACTGACTATGAAATTTATGGTCCGGTCGAGATCCTGAAATATCCACACCAAATTAAGATCTCCTTGAGTGACTTTGCAAAACCAAACTCATTTGCTGATGATTGGGACTTCGAAAGCATTAATAATATGATGTCTGACTTAGTAATGTCTGCTAAATTTACCAAACATGATTATTTGCAGGGTTCTACAAATTATGATAGTATGTATTGCTATAACCACTATGGTAACCAGTTTTTACATAGATCTGCACAACCTAGAAATGTTTTAAATTTTAATCAATGGGAACATTGTGCAACACCTCCAAAAGGGAGCTCAAGAACCGTTTACGACAAATATTCATATTTTTCAGGTTTTAACACAAGTAATGCTGAAACATTTTATTTTAAATTGTCAAACAAAACAGGGACCAAGACCATGATAACCAACACAAAATTGTTATATTCAGACTCATTCTTTGAAAAAATGAATACATTTTGATTATTGGGACAAAAATGTTGAATTGAAAAGTGTTTGGGGTACAAAAGAATGGCAAGTACAGAGTATAGAAGCTTTGTTTAGAGCCTGCATGATCCCAGAACAAATGATATTTTTAAATGACACTGTTCAACAAACCACCTGTCTTGGCCTAGCCAAAATCAAAGATTTAAATAAACCGTCTATTCCAAAGCCAACAATGTTTAGCAATAACTCTGATACAGATGAAGAGATAGACGTAAACCATATATTAAACCAAAACAGAACACATCCTGATTGGAAACAGTGGTTGATCTGGCCCACAGATACTAATAACTGTCAAGACAGATTCCTGAACAAAACACAGGGGTTCAAAATGACCAGGCCAGACCCTAGATATCCTCAAAGACATCACCCAGGGATAATAACAACCTACAGTGTGGGCAAATTATGCCTTCAGTGGCTACAAACTTCCACACTGGCAGAAATTAAGCAACACCTAACTTTACTTACTGATGGTGCTGACTTGCGTGATTTCACTTTGGGACCACGCAAACAGCGTCAAAAGCGTTTCATAGCAGCCTCTGTATATGCAGCATACAATGAGGCCTGGAAGGTTACTCAAATTGAAACAGCAGAGAGAATACGGGAAATTGACCGTATTAATTTGGAAAAATCACTTTCTGTAGTGGACAATGGGTTAATGACTCTGTCCTCCAGAATTTTTTCTTTGGACAGCATTGTGTCTTCAGCAATCGATATATTATCGCAAGACTTACTGTTATTACAACACGGTCAGTCACAATTGCGTTCTATTGTACAGCTTGGCTGGACGTTACAAATCTGCGTTCAGGCTATGTGCCTTGGCGTTTAATCAACACAACGTCATTATTCCAAATCTTTAACCTTACTGATAGACAAATCAGTATGGCACAAAAGGGTGCTGATTATACAATCTTGAGCATTGAAAAACTCGAAAGATTACCAGTGACAATGTCAGAACGACCTGTCAGTGAATGGATAATACATGGGATAATAAATATTCCAATCTCAACCTTCAGGTTTCAATACTGCCAAAAATATATACAGGCTGGCATGTACGAGAAATTGGGAAAGGGGTACCTTAAAACAACATGGAACCTGCCCTATTCACATGCATGTGTCAGTAATAAAGGACAGAAAGTGTTTCTTAGTGGCAACAATTGTGCGATGTCACTAAGTGGCACACTTCTGTGTAACGGAATTAGTTTGCATGGAGCCTGTGAAGGGAATTCATACAACCTTTCATGTCACCAGCAAGGCGCACCTGCAACAGAAATAGAACCATTCTTTCAAAGACTCTATAATGGGAGTTACATTCTTATTGTAGACCGTAGATGTTGTAGTCTTATGCCCGGGACTCCTTATCTAGTAACTACGACTGCGAAGGTCAAGTGCTGTGGACGCTCATTGTTCCCCAGCTCCTTCCCAGACAGGGAGGCAAGGGCATGGCCCGATTTGAAAATTACTTCTATTCGAATAGATACTTTAAGCAGAATGAAAACAGTGCCTCTTCAGACGCCTACCAGGCTCTCGTCATCAAAAGAAACGTATGATCTACAAGTCGCAAGGACGACTGCAGAGATACATACATTATTATCAACTAATTCCCCCGTACATTTCGCGGAAATCCTGAATGAAATCTTAAATATTTCTGATACCAATGGGGTCTCAAAGGTATTTAAGACAGTATTTTCGATGGCATTAACACCATTCAAAGCCATACTGGGTATTTTTCCAGATTTCGTCCATTCGATTTTTGGCAGACTTCCCCTGATCTTGGGACTAATTGCAGGAATCCTATTCTTAGTCCTTATTTTTCGTTATGGCAACCCATGTCACAGACAAAACTCTTGCGACAAGGGAAGAAACAATCCTAGCCATTGGATACCGGGACCGGATATCAAAAATCCTGGGACTCTCCCGGCTTAGAGACCTGAACATGACTTGGTTTCTATCATTCCGACCAATGTGGCAAAGATGTGTTTTACCTGTATTGAGGTGTCTGCTATGCGGAGAAGAATGCGTGTTAGACACCTGTCTGACGCTACAATCGGATGCGCCGATGGATGCAGAAACATTGTTGAGCCCGATCAAGGTTCATGCTCTGTGCTGCCCTCAAAGGCTACCAATCCTGATGACGGCATTCGTGGAAGCTTCACCACTACGATTGATGGGTAGTGAAGTTCAAGATGAAAGCAGCATCGAACAGGTACGACCTTCTGTCAGCAATGCGAATCAGAATGTCAATGGAAACAATCATGCACAAGAATGCATGATTACACCTATTTCCGAGTTAGTGGAACTTTCCCAGGAAGCTGTTGACAGTTTTTTCGAAAGCCTAAATGATATGATGTTCTCACCCGAACAGAAATAGAGACTTTTGAGCAAGCTCGCACACGGCGTTCCCTGAATTCGGCCTTCAACTTTAAATAATAAAGTCACATGAACTAATTTTCACTCCAGTTCACGGACAGCAACTCTTTCAGAAGCCCCAATTGATTTTTTCGGTTTTTCGGGACACTTGTCTTCTGCTTAAAGTAAGAAACTATTCCTAAAGAACTAAGATTTCTATTTTTTAGATACTTTATAGACTTTAGCTGCCCGCTGGTATGTTCACAAATATTTTATTCTGTGATGGAATGGTCTCGAAACTTTTTTCTGTATTTAAGAAACCATTTCATGTGTAATTCTCATATACCAAATAAGCAATAATGTATACAAATGCGTGATTACTTTAGCATTATTCCATAGCTTGAGTGCATACAGTATATATGTCTGCAAATTTTCCGTATATTTGAAGAATTTCAAAATGCATTTATGTATTTTGGGGTGGTAAGGTATACACACTACTCTATAGTATGTTGTACTATGTTATACTATGCCTAGATTAGTAAATATGTCCATAGTTAGCGTGGAGTGGGTGTCATGTATTCCTATAGGTTCTGAATCGATCCCCCTATTCCTGACCCTATTCTAGTTAAACAAACCAACAAGTTAACTAGCAGTCAGCCCATGAGGCAGAAAACCCCCATGATGCAGATACCGTTATCTGACGCAGTCACACTACGGCACAGGAACGTGTTATCTGATTAGGTCATAACGCTTGCGATCTAATTAGACAAGTGATATTCCTCCAGCCCCTGATAAGGCATACGGAGTTCTCATAACAAATCAAACCTATGACAACCTGGGCAAAACCCTGCGGCCATTGTTTTGATTTCACCGAGAACTTCAGTAAAAGAATGTGCTAACGAGCAAGTCGTATGACATCCTTATTGACGTATCTATGTCCATCCTTACGTCAATCTCGGCACCTTAAAGGTATAAATATTACCGATCTTGCCCTATGCAAACACACGCGTGGTGACGAGACGGAGCAGCCATACTTGCCGAAGCCAAGAGCAGAGCAGACCCCGCTGGCAGCAGCCCCGCCTTCCTGACGCGCTGAGAGACGCGCTGCTTTCTCCTGCCGAGAATCCAGCACCGGCGTTTCTGGGCAGCCCTCGCAGGCAGCCTGGAATATCGAGACCAGAGAGAGAGATACCATTCCTCATTCATCCTAACTTCCAGGTACAGAACTGAATAACCCCTCACAGAGAATTCTTTAGTTATTCACTTGGCAAAAACAAACTTAACTTAAACTGTAACTTTCTATTCCCGCCCACGTATTAGACTTAGGTCAGGTACACGGGGTAGGCGTATCTAGAAACACCAGTTGAGTACGTTTAGTCAAATGTATATGTGTATGTAATATATTTTATTCATTTTAAAACATCTTATGGCTTAGAAACCATATCAATGTTTTTACAGTATTATTTTATACTATTGCTTTTAATGTATGCACTTTACTTAACTATAAGTATTGCAATAATATCGATCCATTTCTCTTGTATGAGAAAAGAGACTGATCAATAAATAACACCCTTTTATTGAACACGCCCGTCTCTTCCTTTTCTCTACATTCTGATGAGACTAAGAATGCACGTACTGACTGAGTAAAATAATTTGCCTTTTGTTCACACGACTCTCGAGATTAGGGGAGAGCAAAGTTGTCATGTTCTATGGTTGTCAGAAACTAAATCCCTTCTTGTCTAATCAGGGAAGTTAAGTCCTCCTTGAACATTCGAGAAAGTTTCTAGTGAACTCTGAGCTAAGCTGGCAAACCCAAAACTTTAAGTCTAGTATCGACAGTAGTAGACCTAGTTAACGTCTGGCCTAGGCCTTTACTGCTGTAGGTATTATTCCAATGCGCAGAGCCTATTGGGATGATAGGAACTACACTACAATATTGTCCCATAGTCAAATAGTGGGTACTACTATGTCAACCCAGTTCTTAGAAAATCTCAAGAAATGCATGCCATACACAAAATCCTACAATGGCAACAGCTTGATAAAAAACTTTCTATGATAGCGGAACTTTGTTTTCAGGGCAAGCAACTATATGTTTCAACCAAAACCTTACAGCAATAGGTTCTCAAGTGGTGTCATGATCAACCGCTAGTCTGCCACCCAGGAAATGCAAAAAACCAGTGAATTGGTTAGTTGGAACTTTTTCTGGACTAGCTCAAAAAGAGAAGTCATATTGTATATGCAGAACTCCGAATCATGTACTCAAACCAAAGCAGATCATTCATAAAAAGAGGACTTCTATACCCCCTTTCCACACTTACTCACATCTGAGAGGATATTTCAATTGATTTTATCACTGATCTACTACCAACCAAAGAAGAACTGCCATATTAGTCATAGTAGATAGACTATAGAAAATGGCTCATTTGTAGTCTGTGAGACCCTTCCAACGGCATCAAAGGTGATAACTCTATTGTTACAGCATGTTGTGAATCTGCATGGTTTACTTCATTTTAAACATTCCAATTAAGGGTCTCAATTCACTTCCAAACTGTGGAAAGCTTGGTCTAAAGCCTTAAACATTCGATCCAATATTTCAGCCAGCTTTCACCTAGAATCAGATGGAAAAACAGGATGGATTAACCAAAACCTAAAAATATATTTACGCTGTTGTCTTTCCAATGTTCAAGGGTCATGGGTAGATCTCTTATGGGCGGCTGAATTTGCCTACAACAACTGTACCACACAGCAACCAAAATGTCTCCCTTCTTTGCCAATTATGGGACTTATCCATGATTCGTGCCCTGCTTACACCCATGAGAAAAACACAAAAATGCCTGCCCACCAATATTTTTACACAAAATTCAAAAGGTCAAAAAAGCACTTGTCAAATTTAAGGAGGACTTGTTTTGTTATTCAAAGCATCACACCAGCAATCGCTGGTCCAAATAGTTGTCATTTATTGACTAAATTCCTTCTGTTTTGAATTCATTTAAGTACATCTCATTGGAGTGTTTAATTTCAAGATACATGATTACATGATGCACGGTTTTGTTTAATTGTCTTGTGTTTTATGTAGGATGTTAGCATTTATGTCTTTCTAAGTGTTTTTTGCATTGTCACTTTTTGTTTGTAAATCACATTGTATTATAGTGTAAATACATGGATGTATAGTGTCCTTATTTGCTGAAAAAATGTTTTCATAAAAATAAAAAAATAGACACAAATAGTTGTTACTAATAAATACCTGGTCAAATTTGACAAGTGCTTTTTTGACCTTTTGAATTTTATATATTTTGGGGCCCCTCTTTTTCTTTCTCTGCCCCCTTGACAGATCACCCCCTAAACTTTCAAGAGAGCTGCTGAAGTGATTGCTGCACTAGTTTTGAAAAACACTCTTCTTATGGAAACAAAGTCCTAAGTATAACACCGTCTGGTGACTGTCAGTAGGTAATATATATGTTTGTAGTAATTGTTTGTATTTTCTATCTATAACATATATTTTTATAACCTTGTATTTTCTTCAGTGGATTAATAAGCATAGTTGCTTTTTTTCTTTGCATTTTTTATATTCCCAACCTGAAACTTTGCATAGAGTCTTATATATAGCTGTCTTATAAACACTCTCAACACAAATGCTCTTGTCAGAGCCAACCAAGAGCTCAAAATGTTGTTCATTTTCTTGCTGAATGTTAATTCCCATAGGGATTTTAGACACAACTGCAGCCCAAACTACTGGAAGAATTACACCAAATTTGGCAAAAAGGCAGATATTAGTTCAGAGAATTCCTTTTTGTGATTTGGTGAAACAGATCCATGGGTGAAGATCCTCCACAGATCCAACAGTCCCCTTGCTGTGATCTGACTGCCTGGCAACACCTGAACCAGGAAGTTGTGACATGGCACCATCTGGGACTCTGCTTCGGCATAGTTCCACAAAAAGAGTTCAAGATTTAGAAAAGGGGACAGGGTAGTAATACCCTGACCCCCTAGATGTGGTGGTGGCATCCCAGAGGTATCCCGATGGGGTTTAAAAAATTTTTTTTTTCAATTTTGCAGCAAAATCACAGGTGGAGTGATGAATTTAAGGCATCATTTAAAAAATATATAATCGTGGTCTCCTGCCCTTGGTGGGCTGGATCCCAGGGGTATACCTGCTTTATTAAATTTAAGGAGGCACATGGTGACCTCCATGGGCATTTTTAATGCCCCGGGACCAATACCTCCCCAGGCTTATGTTTATATTATGGCGAAAGTGTGCGGACCGGACCCCCTGAGGCCCCAGGGACCAACACCTAACTGGGGTAATAATGTTAAATAAAGTCTGGGGGGTTCATGGACCCCCCCAAGGAACACCACCTCCCTGGGGCTCTAAAATATATACAATTGTGTGGGAGCAAAATGTGGATCCCCCTTAATGCCACCATCTCCCTTGCCTAAATAGAAAAAAATTAGGGTGGCCTCGCTGACCCCCATGCCTCGGTGACCACCACCTTCCAAAGGCTAAATTGTTAGTATGGGAGGGGCTCGTTGACCCCCCTGGGCCTGGGTACCACCACCTCCCAGGAGCCAAATACCATTTGTAAAGTGGGAGGGGACAGCACAGCCCCCCTCCCGGCCCATATATTGCCATGGGGGTCACCACCTTCCCGGGGATGGCACAGGTTATTTAAAGGAGAGAGGCCATGCAACCAACCTCCAGGAGCCATATATTGCCCTGGGGACCACCACCACCCCCAGGAATGACTCCTGCTATGTCCTGGGTGTAATAGCTATTTCCTTTAATTTGGCAGGAACTTTTGACAGCTCCCGCCAAATCAGAGCAAATATGAACTCCACATTCAGCAAGCTGTGAAATCACTTGTGCCTGCTGGGAGCTGAGTGAGAAAAAGGCAAAACAATTGCTGTCGCAGGCAGGGAGTTGCATTTTTAGCAGCTCCCTGTCTGTGAGAACAATGACAGCTTCCACAGTAGGTATTGAGCTAGCAGGGTCTGCAGGGGCCTTGAGGCTCTCCTTAGTCCCCAACGGTGTTGACTGGGTACCCTGGGTGGGCTCCAGGGCATTAACAATGAAGAGGCTGGGCCTCGGTGGATAGGGTCACTGAAGCCAAAATCAGTCCAAGAAGAGGGGATGCATGGTTCCTGCCCCATTTTGTTTGTGGTCAGGCCGCAGTGGATGGGCTTCCAGGGCCAACATCAGCCCAGGGAGGTGGCCTTGAGGCTACATCCCCCTTTAAATTAAGTCTGAGCCCCTTGAGTCTTTACAGAAAGTATTTGGCCACAGGGAGCTCCCCACCTTTGGTTTAACTAAAACCCAGGGATGATGGCTGTCCCCAGGGCTTTTGGAGCTTAAGTGAGGGGTGTCCCTCTGGCCCGCTCCTTAATATCAGTAAAGGGGAGGGGACGGTTCTTGAGCAGAAAAAGCAAAACAGATGGCAACAGACCAAGCAGAAAATGCAAAATAGAGGGCAGGAAAGGCAAACAGAGACTCATGCACCCACTCAGACGCTCACACACAAACTCACAGACCCATTCAGATACTAATTCCCCACTCACAAATCCACTCAGAGACTCAAGAACTCACTCACAGACCCACTGAGAAACTCATGCACCCATTTACCGACCCACTTAGATACTCAAGCACCTTCCCTCAGACCAATTCAGAGACTCTTGCTTCCACTCACAGATGCACTCAGAGACTCACACACCTACTCACAGACCCACTCAGAGACTCACATACTCACTTGAAGGCCCACTCAGAGTCTCCTGTACTTACACACAGACCTACTCAGAGACTCATACACTCATTCACAGACCCATTCATAAACTCACATTCCCACTCACAGACACATTCAGAGACTCACACACCCTCTCACAGACCCACTCAGACTCCTCCTCCCTCTCACAGAACCACTCAGAGACTCAAATACCCAATCAGAGACTCACGCACTCACTCACATACCCACTCAGAGCCTCATGTACTCACTCACAGACCCATTGTACTCACAGATGTACTCAGAGACTCATACACTCATTCACAGACCCACTCAGACACTCACACACCCACTTACAGACCCACCAAGAATACAGAATATAATTTAACTTATGCAGTAGCAGGAAATGTGTGCCAGCATACTGATCCCACACAGAAATGTGAGGGAAATTATCTTTTTAGCTAAATTTGAGGTTTGCAGGGGATTCTAGGTAAGAAAACATTGGGGATCCATGCAAGTCACGCCTCTTGCATGGATCCGTAGTTAACTTGAAACTTAAAACTGACAAAGAAGAAAAATGAGCCAAAGTGTTTATTTTAGCACTAAAGATGGTATCCCCTTTCTGAATGCGAGTTGCATTCAGATCCTTTGTTGAATAGATTGTCAGCCATTGTTGTTTTCCATCAGGCTTCTCTAGCACAGAACAAATGTGACAGACCATGCTTATCACAGGGTGGGCACTGGCAGCTCCGCTATGTGGCGGTTGGCATAGTTGTAACTGAACTCTGCGCTCCAAGCAGAGCGCGGAGTTGGCAAAATCGGCTAATTCTGCCAGCGTAATGAAGTTTCCCCCACGCCTAGTTAAGCTTACAGTTGGGACATTTAGCATTGAATGTGAAAGGTGTTGGCGATATATTACTCCTTTTTGCAGGTGCAGACCAAAGCATTCTTCATTAGTGAAAGGACATTTTATTTTAAGATGGTAACATAAGGTAGATTGGCATGGTCAATTACATTGAATAAGAACAAGGAAGCACTACCAGTTGGCAATATTTGTAGAAGGGAGGAATTAAAGATTGAAAAATGGGAGTATTTTACTTGATGTGGGAACTCTTTATGGGAAATGGAAATAATGAAGTTGAATAATGTAATGTCATGTGTCTCGAACTTTCTGTGTGTTCTTATTAATGAGCTTACCTTGTAGTCAGAGATATGCCTTTTAGACCTCAAGAGGTACAGATTTCTCCTGATTTCTGATTGAGGGGTTTTATGTTATACACCATCTTTTACTTACAGAACTTCTACAGATGTTCTGATGCTGACACCTTTTCTTGCTTCTGGATTATTAGGATTACCTAAATTCTTACTTAAGTGTAGAGATAGCTAGATACTGCAATTCTTTCCCATGCATCCACTCATCAGACTTAATCTTTTGCATTGCAATAATGGAAATCTTGATTTGTTCTTTGCTTTTAGGGACCAATATTGTATGTTGATTTGGTCTTCCTTTAATAATTCTCTATATTTACAATATGTTTTTGCATCTGATTTATATCACCTGGGACGAGATGTACGACCATGTAATTTAGTGACTCACAAATTACGCTCAATTGAGAGTCAAAATTAGCGAGTCGCTAAATGACATGTACAATAGTGTCTGAGACACTGTTAGTGATTCCTAAAGCGGTCGCAAATTGCATGCCTCATGCATATTAATGAGGCACTCTCAATTTGCGACCCCATTAGGAATGGCTTGCCCTCCCAGGTATGGTGGCCTGCTGGGCTCAGCAGACCTCCATGTCTGGGATTGCTTTTAACCCCTCCCATGCTGGTGACGGAACCACTCCGTCACCAGCCACGGACGCGCTGTGCTGATGACGGAGCGGTTCCGGCCTGCTCGGCGCACCTGCGCGGCACGGATTCCGCGCCTGCGCTGGACGTTCTGATGAGCGGGCGGGGCCGTGATGGAACCGCTCCGTCATCAGCACAGTGCACCCGAGGCTCGTGACAGAGCGGTTCCGTCACGAGCATTGGAGCGCCGCGCGGCTTCCACCCCCCTAGCGCTGCAGCGGAATTGCCGCCGCAGCAAAGGGGTTAAATAAAGCAGTGTTTTCTTTTAACGCAGCCTGTTTTCCTTTAGGGAAACAGGATGCATTTGAAAATGAAAAATGAGCGTTTCATTTTTTAAGGGCAGGTCGTGGTCCCTGGGACCACTACCTGCCCCTAAAAAATATTTTCCCCTGCATTCACAAAGGGGAAGGGATCCCCTGGGGAACCCTTCCCATTTGCGAGTGCTTTACCACCCTCTTGAAGAGGGCGGTAAGTTACCAGTGTTTTGCAACCGCGATTGCGGTCCCAAAACATTTTTACATAGGCCTCAGACTCACTTTTAGAAAGGGACGCGCTTGGAATGCCCCTTCTTAATAGCGGCTAGCAATTCCTATTTAGTGAGTCGCATAAAAATTGTGACTCGCTAAATAGGGATTGTACATGGCCCTATTAGATTTTGCATGCGCAAACGGGTCGCAAACCCGTTTGCGCATGCAAAATAGGGTTGTACATCTGGCCCCCTGGTTTTAAGTGTGCAATATATCTTTTTCAACTTTAAGATATGTACTCTGGCTCTTAATGTGTGGTCACATTTGGTCACACAGTTTATGGTTCTAAACTTGTCAGTAACCCCATCTCTTCTTAGGCTACAACAAAGGTTCAGATGACTTAAAGAAAATTGAAAGGTTTGCACAGAACTGCATCAGAAGTCAAATCTGACACCAAATGTGCTTCAGTTTCAGGGCCATTCAGGTAAGTGTTGGCTTCCTCCCCAACATCGCCACTAATAGGTTTTTTTAATCCATGCACTACTAGCAGTCGTAAACTCACTAATGCGTCACTGTGCACTTGCTCACAATATCCCAAGTTTTCACAGTATAATGCCAATTCAGTATATATTTTCATTTGAAATTCCGTTTTTTTGTCAATATGTGATTTATGTCATTTAAAGAAGCGTAACCGATGGGTACTGTTACAAATTAAACAAAAACAGGCGCGTAGGATCTTTTAAATACTATTTGGGGTGGCAATTGGGTTGATGAACGTGTATCTCTGACACTGTCCCAACAAATCTCAAATGAAAAAAACATGTTTTCTTCTACACACGCTTGTTATTTTAGAATAATCTGTATTCTATTTTTATGTCTCTAATAGCATATATATCTCTGGTGAACTGCGGAACACATCCATCTGCCTTTGCATCCAAATATGTCTGACAACCATAAATCGGCCCAAAATTTGATTTATATGAAAGTATCAATGGTTGTAGTAAAAATATCCACTGCGTTCAGTCATGTACTACCTTCAGGGTTCATTCGAGACATTTGAAAATAGCTATTCAAATCCTGATTGACACATCCATATGTTCATGTCAGTACAACCAATTGTAAACTCATTTGCACAACTGTTACAGCATTAGCCAGTATGAAGCATGCTTTGACAATGCTTCATGACATCCCAATCTGCTCAGCTTTGCCGAGACTTCAAATGAATATATTTTAAAAGCTCTGAAAAAACGGATTGGAAATGGAAACATTTCCCATCCTCTTAAAACAAAACATGCTGTTGTCCTTTTGATATTTTTGTTTCGAAACACATACTGATATTATTATTAATATGTTTGGATTTATGGGGTGTGATGTCTCCAAACATGACCTAAAGCCGGTTGGCAGACTACAATTAGCACAATGTTTTCGTTATTAGCATGTATAGGTGACTTTCCCAAGGAAAGACATGCGACCAGTGGAGTTTGCCAGCCAGAATTTGAACGGAGGTCACAACCTAGACATTTTCAGCTACTACATCCAGATGCTACACAGAGGATAACACCTCTTTTTGGAACACCTCTTCAGATGCGCTACTTCCAGTACAAGGGATTTGGAAACTCATACACATGCTCTGGTAGACCTCATTTTACAAAGTCAATTCTACTTCAGCTAGTGCCATGACTCAGTACTCGTGTTTGTATGAACCGAACCTTCAGATGCATCTTTCATGATGAAAAGAAGTGGCATTTTATATCACTCTTAGACATGTCAATCTCTGAGCCTTAACCATCCTATTTTGCTGAATTCCTTTTTGTTGGCCTTAGTACTCTGTGGACATTACCACTGCTAACTAGTGCTAAAGTTATTGTGATCACTCCCTAAAACAAAACATGGTAAAATTGGCCTACACCTAATTGGCTTATTTAATTTACTTACTTATAAGTCCCAGGTAAAGTGGCATACCATGTACCGAGGGCCTGTAAGGACTGCTATGCTGACTGAATCCTGCCTTGAGCCCTCACAGGCTTGTCCTGCTGCATGAACCCTGTGCCACTGCTTGAACCTAGGACTACCAGAGTGAATCTAAGGGTTAGGTGGCTGGCTTACTGATTAGGCCCTCAGGGACAGAAAAGGCTCTAACCATCTTGAACCTTCACCTGGACCTGGACTGGGTGAGTCCCAACCCTCCAAGTAGTGCCTCCCCCAGTCCTGGAACCTTGTCAGTGGTGCTAAATGTGCCAAGTCATCCAAAATCCAAAACGTGGGACTTAAGAACATTTTTGGCTAAAAACTGCTCTGAGAACTGAGAGGAGACTAGGACCAACCCGCTCGAGGTGCATCACTGGTAGGCCTGACTTTGATGCAGCTCCCGCTACGTTCTTTTACACAGTTGCAAATCTTTTTCCATGTTTCTTGCAGAAGGGGAATCTGGGCTCGGAGAGCCTTCGTTGGTTGCAGCCTCAGGACTCATCCTGCTCGAGATATTTGACTTCCAAAAAAAGACTAAGTCGAACGTGGAAATACATTGCCACTTCGTCCAGCAGCCACCCGACTATGATGACTCCTTTGCCTGCAGTTTTACCCCCCTAAACTTCTACCTTCTCAGAATATTTATCTTGGAATTTCTTCTAAGTTTAAAAGTAAGCATTCACAGTGCCCAATCCACTTTTTGTATCCAACTCATGCTCCATCGTAGTCGACGTTAGACTTGGCATCTTTTGGTGTGTTTCCCCTGAGTTTTTGCTTTCTGACCTCCCGGTTTTGACTCTCTTTTTGCTGGCGTAGTGTTTCTCCACACTTTTCTCACTGCTGATCATTGGTAAAGTGCAAGTGCTCCTGTAGTAAAATGTGTTATGGTTTGGTGTTTCCATGATTGGCCTATTTGATTTATGTGTCAGTCCCTAGTAAAGGGCACTGCGCATGCCAGGACCCATAAATCAAATGCTGTTGGTGCACTGCAGCACTTAATTATGCCACCCATGCAAACAGCCCGTAAAGTGTAACTCGGGCCTGCCATTGCAGAGCCAGTGTGCAGTCTGGGACTGCCATGTTGTCTTGGGAAGTGCACCCATTTGCTAGTCCCTAAACCTTCCCTTTTCTACATGTTGGTCACCCCTAAGGTAGGCCCAAGGTACCCCTGTAGGCAGGTTGCATTGTTGTGAAAGGTAGGACATGCCCCGGTGTGTGTGGCATGTCCTGATAGTGAGTTACAGCCAGTTTCATTTTTGACTATTGCAAGGCTACCTGTTCCTATAGGCCAGAATGGGCAGTTTGATTATAACATCTTATAATCCTAACTGACCCAGGGAACATGGAAGAAAAACGAATTTAGTATGCCTGAACTCAGAATGATAAAATACACCTTTTAGTGAAGTTGATTTTAATATTCTGTGTTTGAAAATACCACTTTAAAAAGTAGGTATTTTCTTGCCTAACCATCCATCCTTCCTCTGCTAGGTTGTGTATTGCATGTCTGGTTTGTGAGTGACAGGGGCTGGGGTGGATCCAGGAGGCAGTGTGAGTCAGCACTAGGCTGAATATACCTATCTGAATTGGGAGTGGTGGGAGGAGTAGCACCTGAACCTGAATAGGGCTGTGCCTGCCTTCCACAATGCTGGCTCCACCTCCTGTGGTGCGTCTGATAACCCTTGCCCACACTGACAACGGAAGAAGTTGAGCACTGGCAGAATGCACCCAGTACTGGTTTGGACTAGGTACAGAGACCCTCTGCCTTCAGAGAACAAATAATTTGGTGGTATAAATATTGGGGCCAAGACCCCTGAACTTTAGAACTCTTTTGTATCAAGAAGACTGCCAAGAAGACGAGCTGGAGGAGCTGTGAGGAGGAACTACCACTTTGCTGTGTGCTTTGCTGTGTTGGCCTGCAGTGGCTGCTTCTGTCTTGGGCAGGGAAAGGACTGAACTGAACTTTCTGCAATCTATTTTTGTGAGTTTCTGCAAGGGCTTGAGGTAGAGCTTGCCTCCTGTTCAAGAAGTCTCAGGAACAGCAGAGACTTCAAGTTCTTCTGCTCTCAGAACTGGGGACTGTGTGTTTTGTGCTGCATCAGAAGAAACGTAACTCGACGAAGTCTACGCCGACGCTGCCGACTTCTTGTCCTGACGGCACTGCAGAGGGCACTGCTGCAACACGACCCTGGCCTCACCAATGACCCCTGCTGACGCCACCACCGAGCTGCTGCTTGCACCGTGACCTGTGGGCACCACACTTCGCACCGCCTTGCTTCACGACGACGCCTTGGTGTCCCCGACGATTTCGCTCCTCGACGGAATCAACGCTGCTGCTTGCACCGTGGTTCAAGGGCACTGGTCGTAAAGTTACACGATGCCCGCTCTCATCCCGCACCGCAGCCTTGGCCTACCGATGCTGGTGCCATCGACTCAAGTTCGTCAGCCGACGACAACGCTTCAGCAACGACGACGATGCTGCTTGCACCGTGACCTGTCAGCACCGTGATGAGCACCGCCTTCATCTCGCATCATGACCCTGGTCTCACTGAAGACGCCATCTGACTCCACCACTGAGCCGCTGCTCGCACCGTGACCTGAGGGAACCGCACACTGCATAGCTGCACTGCCCACTGCAGCACCCAATGCCTGCCAACGCTAGCGCTCCTGACTTCAACAAAGAGGAGTTCGACCTGCATTTCATGTGACTTCGAGGGCCCTTAACGACTCCTGCACCGACCTCCGGAACCAACGCCTGCGGATGCCATGCTTTTGGAAGCTCAATGAGAGGTCTCCGATGCCTCACATTTCTAAAAGGTACTGTTTGCCTTTCTTCCAAACACCGAAGCTGGCCCGCGACGCCGCGTTCAGCCAGAACTGTTTGGATTTGTTTGCTCACGACTCCGTGACGGAGCTATCAACATCAAGGGACTGTTTTTCAAGGTTATTTTGATAACTGAAGATTTGTAAGTGCTGTATTGTGGATTTTTATCGTTTTTGGTCTTATCTTAAGTATATAAAAATATTGGTGTGGTGTCCTTTTGTAGTGCTTACACTGTATTACTGTTGGTTATGTGCAAATGCGTTACACACTGCCTCTAAGATAAGCCTGACTGCTCGTGCCAAGCTACCAAGGGGGTGAGCAGGGGTTATTTTAGGAGTGTAACTCCCTTATCCTGACTAGGAAGAAGGGTCCCTATTTGGACAAAGGTGCAAACCCTTGCCAACTAGAGACCCCCATTTCTAACAGTCGGCCATATGTTTTTTACTTTGACCCCGTATCGCTCAGCTGGCTGTCCGCTGTTGGTGCTTTGATCTTGTAGGTGCTAGTTTTTACCTTAACATTTAAAAGTTAATAACTCCAGTTTCACTGATTGGATTTTTGGTGATTTGGTGTGAAATAATTTAGTAAAATGAATTCTAGTTTTATACATGGGGTAGAATGTTTCTTGTGTTGTGTTATCACTTTATTTATGTTTGTGTGCGAATACATTATATACACATTACTTCTAGGTTAAGCATGACTGCTTTTGTGCCAAGCTACTATAGGGTGAAACACAGGTTAATTTAGTGACTTTAGTGGTTCACCCTGACAGGGATTGTGGCTGTTGCTTGTGCAGGGTTAACACCCTTGTCAACCAACAACCCAATTCACACAAGCATCATTTGAAAGGTCTAGCCTAAGTCAGTAGTCATTGAAATCTATATGCATCTAGTGTTTGCTTGCTTGCTTATAGGAAATGTCCTCTGTCCATGTCTTTGTCAATATTATCCACTTACAGCTGGAAATTAGGTGAACATATACATCACACTCATACAGGTGGGTACATATATATAACAAGATGGCAACTTCACATTAATTCTTTTAGAATCCTAAAATTAGCCAGCATATGTACACATACATATGTACATTCATGCTGGGGAAAATGTACAATACTTCTTTTCAATTTACAACACAGGCCTTTAATGCTAATTTGTATGTGCAATACTTCTTTGGAATGAGACTAAAACTCATTTAAACAAAATTCATTAAAGTAAAAAAAAATGAATTGAAGAAAACACAACTTGTATCGACATGGTGCTAGGAAAACCTATTTTTTGTTAAGGATATAAAGGCTAATACTAATTGTTGCATGGCAACAATAAAGGATGTTATATATTATTGCTCTCGACCTTGCCATCACATGGCGACTTTTGTCCTTTTGAAGGCTTCTTTTCGGCTTGGTCATATGATGTCAAATGGCAGCACAAATGTAACTGTCCTGGTAGAGAAACATGTGCAACACTGCCGTGGCCTTTTTTGCTGACTTCTCACAACTTTTAAGTGCATTCCCTAATACTGCAAATTTAAATCCTAGCATTGGTAGTTCTGATTACCAAGGGGTCGATTCCGATTCGGGAAAAACCGCTCCGAATAGCCAATCAGAGCTTTTTTCCCGTACGAATCGTACCCTGCAACGTCCCGCGTATGTACGTCAAAGTACGATTGGTACCAGGAGCCGGACTCCGTACGAATCGTACAGAGACCGTACGACTCGAATCCCCGTACGAGTCTCCATCGGAACCCACTGTACGCGAGATATGTACGGCTCGCGGCTGGCTTATACGACCCAGCAAGTACGATACGTGTCGGATACGCACCGTACGACCCTTTTTTTACGGGAGCTGAAAACATCCGTAAAAGCAGAGTTCGCGTCAAAACAGGTACGGAACGCCCCCCCCGGGTATGGTGGGTACCCCCCATGATCGCAGGGGTACGGCCCGTATACCCAGCATACATGGGGTATGATGCGTACCCCCCATTGTCGCAGGGGTATGCATGGTACCCCATGTATGCTGGGTATACGGGGCGTACCCCTGCGATCATGGGGGGTACGCACCGTACCCCATGTACGCTGGGTATATGGGGCATACCCCTGCGATCATTGGGGGTACGCAATGCACGGTGTGTATGTGATTGTGCACTATTCCGTATGAATCGCCCTTACCTGACGTGGACCGTACGGATCGTGTCCTGATGCCCCAGTCCGGATCGTACTCGTCGGGTCGTACGGCGTGTTTACGAGTCGTACTGAGAGAGCTCCGGATACGATTCGTACGGACGTTTTTTTTACCGGATCGGAATCGACCCCCAAGTGTCTGGATATGGGAAACCAAAGGGCCTAGAAAGGTTCCATGTTACTATATGATACTAAACCAATGCAAACAATGGATCTTATTTTTGCAAATAGCCTCCCTTCCTGATCTTCTTTCTTCAAGTAGTCTCAAACTTCACTGAGAGCATTACAAGTCAGCTTAGATTTCTGATACATAGTTCCAAGCAATTGACTGTAGTGCCTTCTCATGTGTTCATGCTTTAGTTATCTTTTCAAAGCCTTCATTCGTCCATTGCAACATTTAAATGTTCTTTCTTTTATAGCCAATGGTTACTTCACGTTGTTTCCTTGTGTACCAGAGGTAGCACTACTTATGTATCATTATTATTATTATTATTATTATTACGAATATTATTGTTATTATTATTATTATTACGGATATTATTTTTATTATTATAATTACTAGTAGTAGTAGTAGTAGTACTATAAGCAGTGGTATTAATATTGTTATTATTATTATTATGAATGCATACTCATTATTATTATGAATAATTGTTGTAGTAGTAGTAGTAGCAGTAGTAATTATAATAATAATATAATTGCCATTATCATCCTCAATTATTTTAACAATAGAGGTGATTTATATTGGCAGTTCGGGCTGGACTGTTCCCATGAGGCACAGGGTCAGACTGATTTGCATATGGCCATGTCTGAACTGGGGTGGCAGAGTGGGCTAAAGAACGGTGATTGATTCAACCCAGATCTGTTGACTGGGTGTGAGTGTTTTATTGGGTCAGATGCTCCGTCCATCGCCACCCCCTTTTGTACCACTTGTTTCGCCATAAGTTCGCAGGGTATGCTCAGACGTGAGTCCCTTGCTCACTTTGCCACTGGATTCAAGCAAGCCTGGCTGAAGACGGCTGAAATGCCAGAAACCGGTCCTAGGAAGCTTGTTTCCGGTCCAGGGAAGGCATGGCTTGGCAGTTCGGGCTGGACTGTTCCCATGAGGCACAGGGTCAGACTGGTTTGCATATGGTCATGTCTGAACTGGGGTGGGAGAGTGGGCTAAAAAACAGTGATGGATTCAACCCGGATCTGTTGACTGGGTGTGAGTGTTTGATTGGTTCAGATGCTCCGTCCATCGCCACCCCCTTTTGTACCGCTCATATCAGCCTCCTTTTCATGTAGCAATGTCTGGGTTGGAGATGCTCCTACTTACAAAGTGTGTTTGCATTGTGCTCTTATTGAACATATCTATGTGCACCTTTGTTGACATCACAATTACCTGCATATTTGTGGCCCTTTTTGCTCAGCTATATGTAATATGTGTGTGTAATGATAGGAAGAATTAATCAATTTGGGAAGTGATCAGAAAGACCTCCTGATTCCTGATGTTGGCGATGGAAATGCCATGCACTTGAGAAGCCCAAGTTCTCTGTCTGCAGGTTCTGGTAGATGGACTCAATGAAAATCTTTACCATCCCTAAATCCCTAAGTGGCTGGAAGGAGTACACCGCACACCCACAGAAATAATTGGGATAATACAGGGAAGTGTCAAGTTGGAAAAAAGTATGAGTGAAACCATGGTCCTCCCTGTACACAGGACAGGATGCTTCCTTTTTCTGAATTCAGGATCACCCCAAACTACAAATGCAATAAAATAACAGCAATAACATGCAAAAAGGCTAAAATATAGTGTATATATTAGTTTTTTCAAATCTTGACCTACCAGTCTCTTGACATTTATATGCTGTCGAGGCTCAGAACGGATCATGATTTTAGACTTGCAACCAAGGAAGCCAAGATGTGAATTGTAACCATAATGTAAAAGGTAAGTTGAGACCTAACAGTGGAAAGAAGTGGAAAGCAAAATGTAGGTATAGTACAGCTAAAGCCACATATCAACATTACCAAAGCGGAAAGCTGAAACAACTCACCGCACTAAGCCAGGTGAATGCTACATGTAGTGGTACTTCTGAAATACTACTCAGTCTGATTTGCCCTGGAGTTCTCCCATTAACCTGGACGTTAGTACCCTGGACAAATATGTTACACAGTGTGGTCTTTCTTGGATATATAGTGTCCATGCTCCAATCTTCCACAGTTTCCATTGCATTACCCTTTTCCTTAGGATTTTGTAATATCTACTTATGATTTCTCTTTGTGAGTAATGTATCTGCTATCATGCTTGGAAAAATGTGTTATTACTGATAGCAATCACCTTGAAAAATGCCCCACTTGAGAGGTGTGGGATGTGCCTGTTTTGCAAAAAACTGCTTAGGAATGCCATTACTTTATGGGAAGCATTTACAATGTTAGCGGATTTCCAAGACTATTCTGAAATTTCATAACCCTTCGAAATGATCAGCACCGTAGCAGACCATTTATAAGTCTCGAATCAACTACAAATACTTCATAGCCTTCATTCAATAGTGGAAAGTGAGTCAACAATGTGACTTTAAACTTTGAAATATGAACTGTGCGTGAAGACAGTAGTCTTAAGCTTAATTCCCCCAAAAATTCAATTCTCTTCTTTGGGAACAAGACATCTTGGGATCCTAGCAAATGGTGGCCGACAGAATTGGGTGGCTCCCTCGTCCAGCCCCTACTGTTGGAAACCTTGGACTGAATTTCGACTCCAACCTTTCATTTGAGCCCCAAATCAAGGCAATTTCTGCCTCATGTTTTGAAACATTGAAGTAACTATCAATCATGCATGCACTGGTTACAGCCAGTCTATGTTAACAGTTCATATTTAGGCCTCCTTTCTTACCTAAAACAGCATTTTAAAACCATTCAGAACTCTGCTGCATGCTTAATCCTACTGATTCCCCTGTGAGCTTCGCTGTCTAAACACCTTTGCCTACTCCACTGGCTACCAGTCACTAAAATAATCAAATTTAAGGCTCTTGTTAATGCTTTCAGGACCTACATGCAAAAAAGCCCATCTATCTTCGGAAGAGGTTCAAGCCAAATTGTCAAGTCAGATCCTTGAGATTGAATAATTGCAAGCTTTTTCAAGTACCTCATATACACAAGGTTAGAAGAGGCAGTAGTAAATCCCTGGTCTTTCTTGCCTCCAACTTGTGGAACACTCATCCCCTTCACTTGCTCATTAGCCCTTTAAAACCTATTTTCAGAACAAACCTTAAAACGTCGCTGTTTGATTCCTGCTTATAAGGCAACTCATTTGCTGACATTACCTTCTCGCTTTCTTTCTCATGTGCCAATAGTGTCGGGATGCCTCTCTGGAGGCAGCTGTGCGCTCTATACATTTTTTGTATTGTATTGTATCTTGTTTAAAGACTGGGCGGACACAACAAAGAGAGGGCAAGGCTTTATGCATCATCAACGATCCCACCATATTCATTACCAAAAAGGGTCTTACAGTGAATATGGGGTGAGATCCTGGTAAAGACACATTTAGCAGAAAATCATACTAAATCCATTTTGTTAAAGGATGGTGATGACTGACTACAAGATACTATGTGATGATACTAACTATAGTGTGTGCCCCACCATGCACTACTGATGAACTCACAGTGACATCAATCAAGACATGTTCTACTGATGAAGCAAAGCTTCGCATATTTTGCGGCTTGCCGAAGTCAAGAACCTCGTTTATGTGTAATAAGGTAACAAAACGTATGTTTTACTAACGTTTATTTTTGTTTAGGCAAAGTTTGCGAAGCTTGCCTACGTGTATTTCTAATACATTTAACCCGTGTACTTTAAAATGGCCGCCGCTTGTATTTTAGTTACTGCGCATGCGTCAGCCACACTCACGTGTCCTGACGCGTCTGCAGAAGTGGAGGGAAATTTATGCGCATGCGTAATCCATAGCTGTGCCCATCATGTGGTACTGCTCGTGCCACTGCTCTTGTGTCTGTATCAATGTAGCTAACATTTAAACTGCATAAGTATAGTTTATAATGATAAGTAGAACGTACAAACCCTGTGATGTGTTTTCATGATGACATTATTATGTATTAATTTGTTTTCGCTTACTTTTCATGTACCGCGGGGAATGGGGGTCTGAGTGAAAGGAGAGCCATATTGGAGGTCCCTTCTGCGCCTGCGCAACTTTGGCAGCACAGTAGACCTTGACTGATGGAAAATAGCCAGTTGGCAGCGATGGGCGAGATGCTCCTGAGAAAGTCACCTCTGCCCTGCGAGAACAGCGAATGTGGCTCCTTATATGTTACAATGTAATATTGTATTGCTGCTTGCCGTGTAGCTTCTCATGGGAACCCCAATCTTACTAGGCGGTGCCCAAACATGCAAATACAGGCTTGAAATGTTGAATTGTGATTGGTGTGTTACCCAAATTCTACCTTAGGACCAATCGAAATTGAGGGATTCTGACACTTTGCAACATTGGGGGGTGGTACACTGTCCCCAAACTGTATATCTACCCTGGGTTCACCTAGGGAACCGTCCGACTTGTCTGGTTTAGCTGACCTGTCACTGACCCATCGTACTCAATAGGTGACTGAAGATACAGAGCGCTGCGGAGCACTCTGTCCGAATTTGACCATAGACTAAGGTTCTACTGAACCTTAAAGTGCTGGCGAAGCACTTTGCTGGGAGTTCGCTGACCTAATCGGGGTCTTGATCGATAACTGCAGAGCGGGTGGAGCGCAGGCGTTGCTTCCGAACTGTGGGTTCCGGTCCTGTCCTGAGCGGTCCTGTCCTGAGGGTTTGCTGTCCTGTCCTGAGGTCCTGTCCTGATTCCTAATCCGAGGGTATCCTGTCCTATCCGGGGTGTCCCTTCTGCACCTGCTGTCCTTTGAGGGGTATCCTTCCTTGAGGGTTTCCTGTCTTAACTGACCCGTGGCCAGGGTTTGGTTTCCACACCTTTCTAGGTAAATATTGCTCTGAACCTCTTAAAATCTTGCACCTTCTGAATTTCTAACTTTTGCTTCAATAAAGTTTACCATTGCATACGTTATTTTCCATGTCTTTCCGCAACTATTGAAAGTCATTTGCATTTTTCCATAAGTTTGTTCCTATGTCTTCTCACTTGTTAGAAATTATATTTTGCATTGCAGTTTGTCATTTTCTGATATGGTCTAGAACCTCATTGCCTAGATTGTTTAAAGGCCCGTTCACCTTAAGTGAAGCGTGTTACTCTTTATAGGCCCTCCTGTAGTTATACCTACATAGTCCGCCCATGCTTAAATATTATTGAATAGCATAGTATCTTCTCGTTACATTTTATATCAGTATTTCAATGATTACTCTGTCGTTATTTCTTTACAGTTACCTCATTTACGTTATCTTGGTTATTGATTGCCTTATATTGATGTACCTTATGAATGAAGCAAATGAACTTTAGATAAACATTTTAAAACTTCCCGTTGTCCGTGGTCATTTCAAACAGTATTTTGAATGTTATTGGTTGGGTTTGTATTTTGCTGCCTTTCCTTTTACAGCTAGCTCCCTGATTCATTGTGGTCATTAGGTACCCGCATCGGTGGATGGTAAGTCGGGTGCACTGAGAAATAATAGTAGTGAAAACACACACAAATTGGTAGAGCTCGTGAAGTCACCTGGTCGATGTATATGGTGATTTGAAAGTATATGGGCCCTGAAGCCGGAAACGGCGAAAACTATTGGTCGGGTGGCCTCGCGCGCTCTATCACTACAACATAATTTATGATATCACTGATGACATCTCGAATGACATCATTGATGCATCACAGATGACATCACTGATTACATCATCCAATGAGTGTGCTAATTTGTTTCATAGTTTACATAGTGGTGAGCGACTATCATATTAATTTTCTACCTATGTTTGTACAGCCAGGGTCCAGCTAATGAATGTAATTGTTTACAGAAAAAGTGCTACTAATGCGTCATTGGAGAGCTGAGGTACTGAAAACATTATACATGTTTGCATTGAAGAGTAACCCTGTGTGCAGGTGACAGTTGTGAACTTGTGTCCATTATGTTCCACACAAGTTTTTAGAGTCTGTAGAAAAAGTTTGCAACAGGGCAAAGATTCTACATACAACATACTAAGTATTTTAAGCACCCTTTTGTTATTAGATAGAATTGTGTAAGCAAGCCCATTTCTATGCAACATAGAACACTGTGTGCACCAGGTATTAAGCTATGAGCATTTGCTTGTCTTGTTTTAGAATATGGGTATCTGTAAAGTGTTCACCTCAGTATGAATGCTGTGGGCAATGTGATCTTTAACACATTCAGGTCTTGTATATTTTAAGTGAATATTCTCTCTTGGGGCAAGTTCAGCATAGAGTGCACATTGTGCTTAGTAGTAGTGTCTTTCTCTTGAGAGTTTCACTGTCTGCAAACAGTGTTATACAGAGTAAATGCTCTCCATAGAGTAAACAGTATTAACACTACCCACTTTTTTTTACTTATATCCACTTGATTTCTCATTGTAGGTTCAGTGACTGTCCGGGGTTTAGTAGTACAAGTAAAGAGTGTCCATAGTAGGGCATTAGTTATGTAACAGGGCTTGAGTATCTGGAAGAACTTGATTTTCCCTCAATATTTGAATAGAGATTACCCACCGCGTACAGGACAGGTTACCCTTTAATCTGTGGTTCACAGTCAACATGAATTTACCTACCCATGAGGTGTATGGCATAATGTTAATGTATGTATGATAGAAGATAAGATGCTTCATATTATTATTCTGTGGTATTTTTCATTTACTTTCATAGCTCAGTGGTATACCTCTTTACAGTGCAATGTGTAAAAAACAAGTTTGGATGATGTCATCAGTGATATCATCAGTGATCAAAGGAGGGCAATCGCTGCACTCACATGTAGAAGTGGAGTAAGGTAAGGTATGAATAACGTATAAGTAGGTCGGGGTGCTCGGGAGGTTCACCTGCTGTCTGGGAGGTGCTGGTCAATACTAGTTGGATGAACCTTACGGAGGTAAGGTGGGGCTCCTGAGCACACCAAAAATCAATGTAGTGAACAGTAGCGCGATGATTGATGCAAGGTAAACGATGGGTAAACAATGAGATGGTGGTCCACGATTTTATTCAAAGTGTCCACAAAGTAGGTCAATCATCTGTTTTTTAGAACACGTGATGAGTAACACAGATCATCATAATTTCCATTGGAAAATCATTAGGTATCACAGTACATGTTCACCCCGATGCATTTCGAGCCCAACCGGCTCTTCTTCAGGGGGTTGAGTATCAAAAGAACCGGGAGGTTAGGAACGAGTGAGACCGTGCAGGGCGGCGTCTGTGATGCCATCAATGATGTCAAGTGAGATATAATGAGTGATGTCATAAATGATATCATATCACCATAGACCATGTCTTGAGTGATGTGATATGTGAGGTCATAAGCAGTGCATAATGGGTATGCTAGGTATAGTTAGTGCTGCTAACTGTAACTGTGAATTTCTGTGCTTTTTTAAAGTTTAAAACATTAATCTTGTCATGGACAATTCACCTGACAATAATGTTACTTTAACCTTTGGTTTTTTCAGTGAATTTTTAAGGTATTTAAAAAAGCATAGACTTTTTTATCACACCTAACAATAATGTTACTTTAGCCTTTGTTTTTACCAGTGGATTTCTAGCTTTTAATTATTGTGCTTGGGTGAACATGGGGAGGGACTGGCCTTTCCTTTCAGATCTCTCTCTCAGATGTGTGTGCTGTAGGGTGTGGGGAGGGCCTGGTCTCTCCTTGCAGAGCCCACTCTCAACTAATAGGTGTGGGTAGTAGGGTGTGGGGAGGGTCTGGCTTCTCATTTGGGACCTCTCTCTCAGATGATGAGTGTGCATAGTAGGGTTTAATAGGGTGTGGGGAGGGACTGGGTTCTCCTTTCACACCTCTCAGGTGATGGGTGTGCGTAGTATGGTGTGTGGAGGAACTGGCCTCTCTGGTAAGACCTCTATCTGTAATGATATGCGTGTGCAGTATAATGTGGAGAAGGACTGGTCTCTCCTCAGACCTCTCTCTCAGATGATGGCTGTACATAGGAGGGTGTATGGAGGGACTGGCCTCTCTTCTGAAACCTTTCTGTAATGATGGATGTGCATAGTAGGGTGTGGGTTGGGTCGGGGCTCTCCTTTCAATACCTCTCTCTCAGATGATGGGTGAGCATAGTAGGATGTGGGGAGGGATACACCTCTGCTTGAGACCTCTCTCACAGATGATGGGTGTGTATAGGAGGGTATGAGGAAGGTCTGGCCTCTCTGCTGAGCCCTATTTCTCATTAAGGGTGTGTGTCGTCGGGTTGGGGGCAGGACTGGGTGGTACAAAAGCAAAAAGAACAGTTGATGAAACAGAATGTTGAACAATGTAGTTTTTTGCTCCCTGAGCAATTCCATTTTAAACCCTGACATATGCAAATCCATCTTGACCCTCTCCCCATGGGAACAGTAGTCACGCCCAAACTGCCAGGCCAAGTCCTCCCTGGACCGGAAACAAGCATCCTGGGACCGGTTTCTGGGTTTGACCGATCATTAGCCAGGCTAGCTTCAATGCAGTGGCATGGAGAGTGCTGGAGCCATGTCTGGGCAAACCTATCCAACTCGTGTGACAAAAGCAAAAAGAACAATTGATGGACAGAATGTTGAACAATGCCAAACTCACCCCAGTACAGAGAACTGGGCAAAAATCCATTGTTTATTTTGCTCCACATGCCATTCCAGTTTAAACCCAGCCATATGTAAATCAGTCCCAACTCTGCTCCCCATGGAACAGTCCCACCCAAACTGCCAGGTGAGGTGCTCTTGGACAAGAAACAAGCATCCTGGCACGGGTTTTGGGGTTTCACCACTCATCAGCCAGGATAGCTAGACTCCAGTGACATGTAAAGCATGGGACCCACATCTGGGCATACCTGTCCCGCTCGGGGTGACAAAAATAAACAGAACCATTGATGGACAGAATGGTGAACAATGTAAAACATTCACCCAAAGTACAGAGACCTGGGCCTGAATCCATCTTTTTTTGATCCCCATGTCATTCCAGTTTAAATCGTGCCATATGCAAATCCGTCTTGCCCCTAATCCCCATGGGAACAGTCCAGCCCGGATTGAAAGGCCAGGTCCTTCCTTGGACCAGAAAAAAACATATTAGGACTGGTTTTGGGGTTTCACTCCTCATCAGCCAGGCTAGATTAACTCCAGTGGTATGGAGAGCACAGGACCCAGGTCTGGGCATACCCGCTCAACTTGGGGTGACAAAAGCAAAAAGAACAATTGCTGTACAGAATGTTGAACAATGTCAAACATTCGCCCCAGTACAGAGACATGGGCCTAAATCCTTTATTTGCTCCCCATGCAATTCCAGTTTAAACCAAGCCATATGCAAATCAGTCTTAACTCTGCTCCCCATGGGAACAGTCCAGCCCAAACTGCCAGGCCAGGTCCTCCTGGACCGGAAACAAGCATCTTGGGACTGCTTTCAGGGGTTTACCCCTCGTCAGCCAGTCTAGCTTGACTACAGTGGCATGGAGAGCAGGGGACCCACATCTGGGTATACCCATCCCACTTGGGTGACAAAAGCAAAAAGAACAATTGATGGACAGAATGTTGACCAATGTAAAACATTCACCCTAGTACAGAGATCTGGGCCTAAATCCATTGTTTGTTTGCTCTCCATGCCATTCCATGTCCATCATTTGTTGCCACAGCAGTTTTCACCGTAAGTGGGATGGGTATGCCCAGACGTGGGTCCCTTGGTCGCTGTGCCACTGGATTCAAGCTAGCCTGGCTGATGAGGAGTGGCATATCTGCCAAGCCAGACATGCACAGCATTCCTCACCACTTGCTGCTATGACCCTCATCCAGCCTGAATACATCAGAAGAGTTTGAATGCCCAGGGGATGAGACACAGAGAAGGTTTAGATGAAGTGGGTTCTGAGGACACAGTTTAAATGTTGGAGCTGCAGGATGTCTTTGTGCCATGCTCGGTAACATGAGCAGAAACAACAACAAAAAGTCACAGAAAGCAAGAGAATTTCTTTTGTGAAGGAAGTCATCAGGGAAAATAATAGAAAGAAAGAAAGGTTTTGTAGTGCAGCCAATAAAGTGAAAGCTGTTGTGCTGTGAATTAAATAAATACAAACGCGCAGCTGCTAAAGTGAAAGCGGACTGCGCAGTAAAATAATTAATCAAATAAGCGTGGCCGCTATAGTTTAAGTGGTCCACGGTGTAAATTAAAAAATACATGACTAAATGATATGATACAAAGGGTGGCGTACTGTGACGTCATGGGTGGAATAGGGAAGATCATTAAAGAAAATAGTGCTCACCGACACGATAAAGCAGACCGTGTAACACCACAAGTAAAAAGTCCAGTCGCTATGAGAGGTTACGATTGCAAACAAGGCGGTAACAAGGAGGAACTACTAAGCCTATTCACGAATGAAGAGCAACGATTTCGAAAGGACAGTAACAGGAGCCAATTGAAAAGATGGGCAGAAAATGGGCAGAACTTCTATGCCATACCTCACTACAGCATGACTTGTTGAGCAGTACATGCCCAGGTTTGACCTAAATATTCTTAATTGGTTAGTTGTGTATGGGTATCACTGACGATCATTTGTACACAATGAGTTAAGTCAAAACGCCAACAAGTTTTACTCAGCCGCGGTCGGCAGTGGGAGTACCTGCAGGGCGGTGACGTGGGGAGGAGGGTAGTAATGTATGGATTACGGAGCTTCCCAGGTAAGTAACCATTTAAATAAATACAACGAATTTCGTTGGGTGCACTGCATCCCCAAATGCGATGCAGTGCGCGCAACGAAATTATTTTTATTTATTTAAATGTTTACTTACCCGTAAAACTCCGTAATCCATACATTACAACCCCCCACCCTGCCCCTCCCCTCCCAACGTCACCGCCCTGCAGGTACTCCCACTGTCAGCCGTGGCTGGTTTTACTATTTTGTCGGAAGGGGAGCCCACCACAGCAGTCATCCTAATTGCTGTAAAAATCCTTAATCAGTCATTATACAATCAGAAACCATGCTAGTGATGCTGTGTGCACTTCTTTGTTATGAGCTCTTTAGTAACATTGGGAAAAAATATATGTTCATACTGGTAGTGCTATGCTCATTTATTTATAAAATGTACTAAATAAAAAATATGTCAAAACGTTGACAATCAGCTCTTGCTTACATGCAATTCTTCTTTGTTAAAGAAAAAATAACATTTCGCTTTGGAACCATAGAGATTGCGACACCACAAATCAAAACACTTGACATTAGTTTATTACAACGAAATATGACAAATGTCCGTTTCCCCAACATGTCAAAATATAGCAAATATCTGAAGACTGGACTGAGAATAAAATGTTAAAATATTAGGGAAACATGTAGGGAAATATTCCTTCAAAATCCATACAACAAAATAAAATAAAATGCGTCTGCTAAATGGGATAACGGTTTTGAAAAAACAGGACTATCCATATGTGCGTGCAGTCAATACACTAATAGAAACTTTTTTTGAAATACAGGTATATTAAAATGAGATCCATTTTCTTGGTTTTGTTCGGGGTGGAATTAGAAATTTTTACTCAAATGATAGCTTTGTGAGATTCTTCTCCAGTGCATTAAAACTACACCTCGTTTTGACATTTTTTTTTATATAAAATTAATGAAAGTATGAAAAACACTGCATTTAAATTGTAGTCACGATACAAAGCTACATGCAAAAAAATGGGCAAAGTCCATCACATGCAAGAAATACTGAACAGAGAAAGAATGAAAAGAAATCCTCTTAATTTCAAAGGGTAGAAATGGTTTTAGATTCTAAGAAAGTGATTTGTGAAACAGTAAAATGAACATTTTTGACTCTACAGTAGGTCTAGACTATCATTAAATGTATTTAGATTACAGCATATAATTACTATGATTGTAGCAATTAATCAATCAGCTGATTAACATCTCGGGTCAGCAGGACCCAGTGATCTTATCTCGACGCTTGAATTAATTTATTATCCTCCACCCAACATTATGATGTCCTATTATTATTTCCAGCTTACACCAGTTTTCCCAATTGACAAAATGTATTAAACTCTCTACATTAATCACGGTGACAACTGTGAATATACTGATGTTTATCCTAAAATGTTACAGTATATCATTTAGAACATATCAAATATTCAGTCTAATAATTTTGCTGCCCTTTTTATATAACAACATGTCCCTTTATATTAAGTATTTTAATGTAGCAATTGCATGCATCAATTTCAAGATGCCAAATAAAATATGTTGTGTTATATTTCACTCTCAGATAACCTGGTACATCTGCTTTGTAAATGGGAATGAACAGTGCTGTGTTCGAGAAAATTAACTTTGCTATATAGATTCTCCTGTACAAAATAACAGTGACAATGTATACTTAAAAGAAAAGTAATAAGGAAAGTGCTGGCAAATATACGCATAATTCACTTCACCTACCATTGTTAAAGGCCTGCCTTAAAAAATAAGGAATGAGGAAACCAAGCAAGAGGTGATGGGAGACACAGACAAATGTGAAAATGGAATGAAAAAAATATTTCTCTTTCATGCTTATTCCGTGGAATAATAATTTAAGCACAATATTTGAATTATATCCTCAAGGTTCCAAAACTAAAATATTGTCAATGAATACATCGTTTACAATCTTCTAAAAAAAAGTGCACTATTTTCAAATGCATAACAAAAGAAATACAAATGTATGCTGGTATTTACATTTATAGCTGATGCAATATATATTGCACATCTTAATTGGAAAAATGAAAAACAAATTTCTCTTAATATGTTAGGACATAAGCATTGCGAGATGGGCGAACAAGTTACAGTTATAGTAGGTTCGCTAGACTATTTCGGTTGTTTTTTAACGTTAGTTAGTGTTTCATTCCAACACCAAACTACATCATTAGTTATGGTTTTAACAACTAACCTAACTAAAACATCACTTTAACCTTTGTTTTTTGTTCATTTCATATGTATACACAGTGGCAGTAGTCACTATGTAGTTATCTGTGAATTAGATTATCCAAAGGTTGAGTGTTTTTTGTTTTGATAATAACTTTGGTACAGTTTGATGAATCTTCACGAAAGTTCCACTCAAAAAAGTTCATCTCCTGCAGCTCCTTCCTGGATTTTTCGGGGTGATCTTTCAAATGGGGTTCAATAAAATGGGGTGGTTCCAAAATGCTTTTTCCCCATGCAATTTCCATTGAGAAAATTGAACAAGTAAATAGCTGAACTGAATTACATCAATTTTGTCAGAAAGCTTGATTTTACTCAGAAAGTGTGCATTTTGTGAGTTAGTGTAATTCAGTTTCAGCCATTTTAGAAAAAATATGCTCATATATTCATAGATATATGATGTTGGGAGACTCCTGCGGGACCCCTGAGGGACTTGTTAGAGAAAGAAACAAGAAGCACTGGAAAATTCTGATTGGTTGGGCCAACAGTAGTCCTGCTGGAAGAAAAATGCTGCAGGCTCCATTACAGGAAAATATTTTTAAAGCATGGAGGGACAATTTAAAAAAAAAAGAAATTGGGGTACCCCAGGATTTAGAATGACCCTCCATGTGGTTCCGTGGGACTCTTGTGGAAGTTGTGCAAGAATAAAGTACCTCAGAGTGGGGGTTGGCTGCCAGCATGAGATTGGCTGAAGAGCCTGGCTGACGGCCTGCCCAGGAGCTAACAATAACACCCAGTGATGTTATTGTTTGGTATGGTAATAATATCTTTCTTTACATTAAAAAGCCCACTAAATTCACTGGCAAAACCAGAGGTTAAAGTGACATTATAGTTAGCTGAAAATATCAGTCATCATAATGTCATGTTTAAATGCAAAAGAATACGGAAATTCACCAGTTATAGTTTACTGAGTGACAGACCTGAAATTCTTGGCATGGTATTCCCCCCAGACCCTTTGCCTTCATGCCACTATTTTTGCTGAACTCATTTGTGTTGGCTTTAGAACACTGTATACTTTTTCCCTTGTTAACCAACAGTAAAGTGCTTGTTCCTGCTTCCTTAAACGTGTTAAGATCTATACACATCTAATTGTATTTATTATACTTATAAGTGCCTAATAAATGGTACTACATGTACCCAAGGCCAGTAGTAAATCAAATTCAAATGCTACTAGTGGGCAGCAACACTCATTGTGCCACCCACTAACGTAGTCATGTAAAAAAGGCACTGCAGCCTGTAGTGCAGTTTCAAACTGCCATATCAACCTGGCAAAATAAACCTTTTGCCAGGACTAAACCTTCCTTTTCAATACTTATAAGTCACCCTAAAGTTAGGTCCTAAAAGCCCATTTGACATGGTACATGGTATTTAAGAAGTATGAGATGTGTACTTAGGAGTTCCCTGTTCTGAGAGTGAAAAATTCATATAGATGTTTTTCACTGTACCAATCTATGTCACCCAAAATTTAAAGATGGGTTACCTTATGTATACTATAACTTCAGTTTGGGAGCAATTAGCGAATTGCTTCCCCCACTCACTTGAATAGTAATTTAAAATCCTCTTTGATGGCAAAGTCAGATTTTAAATTACAATTCAGAAAATACCCTTTGTAGAAATTTGTCATTTTTCTGCCTAAACCAAATGTATCTTTTTGTCAGTGCACAGGGTCTCATGAATGTGGATTGATCACCTATGGCGTATTATCTATTTCTTCCAGATTTAAAGACATAAGGACCTTGGGATTAGAGCAGGGTGCGCCTCTCATGACCAGAATGGCTTGGGGGATGCACTCAGCAATTCCAGAGCTTTAAACAGAAGTCTGAAGGCTGTGCCCATCCCTTTTCTGATTTGTAAGGCTGCCCACCCTTCCATTGACAAATGCAGCTCATATGTTGGCCTGCCTGTACAATGTAGAGCCAGACCCATGACAGGTGGAAGGTTAGAAAAACGGTGCATCCGCCAACCACTGACAGGTACCATCAGAACACTCCTGGACCCGTGTAAGATTCAGAAGAAGAACTGGCCTGACCTCCTGTTGAGCAACATGGACACAACATGCTTACAGAGACATTTCCTACAACTAACCAGCACCAACTGGACCTACCTGATCCCTGCCGTTGAACTGTACTGCAGTGGGTCCTGATCTCCAAGAGATGTCACCAGGTCCTGGTTCGTTGGCTGCCATGGCAATGCACTCCTCCTGCTTTAAAACTGTGGTACAGGAGAAAATCCATTTGTTTCATGACAGTCAGCAGGCTCCTCTCAACAGCAAAAATCACCATGTCTCCCGCCAGCATGATGTTCAGACGGTGACCTGCTATTCACACCGACAATGATTTCCTTGTGTTGCCTACCAATGTGAAGTTCCAGTTGAGGCTCCTTGTGTGGACTTCGACTCAGAGAAAGTAAACTCTCTACTGGGATGAACCCAGTCCCTCTATCCAACCTGCTCATCATCCTGGTCAACCTGAACTTGCCACTTTGACCAGGTCCAGTGAGACTAGAATCCCACAAGTGTTACTTTGTACTTTTTTACTCTATAACCTAAAACTTTAAATTCTTGTATTTCCGTTTCAATCTGTTGGATTTTTCTCAATTTGAAGTAATTTCATATATTTACTCCATTTGATTGGTTTGGGCTTTATCTGGTGTTTTCACTTTATTACTGTTGAGTGCTTCATAAATGCCTTGCACATTGCCTCTAATTTAAGCCTGACTGCTTTTTTGACAAGTTACCACAGAGCTAAGCACAGGTTTATTTATTGACTTTGTGGCTCACCTCAACAGGGATTTTATTTATCATTTGAGTGGGGCGCTCAACCTCAACTGACAACCCTATTTTCTACACTTAGTATAACTTGTGCCACCGCCATGTTCTGTTCATGACAGTAGAGGATTTTAGATATACAATTAAGTACTGAATGTGCAGACTCATGTAATATATAAATTCCCATTTACACACCCAGGCTCCCTTAGGAGAACCAAGGTCTGTCTACACACATCCTTTCCCCTGTTCTGAGCACTTTGTGGATAGCGAAACTCATGTGGCAATTAACCCTAAATGAATTGCCAAGTCTGTGCTGCAGATAATTCTTGCCCTGTGATATGTGCAGTCATAAGCAGGGCACAGAGTTGGTGGGGGCAAGTTATAGTTAGCTCAGTAAACTATGGTGAAATTCGGTGGGCTTTCTTTGTGTATTTTTGTGTTTAAAACATGATGTTATGACTGAAATTTTCACCAAACGATAATACTTTAGGTTTTGTTTTTTTCAGTAAATATATATTTTGCCCAGCGGTGCTTGCCACTGGGTAATTGCAGTTAGAACCATATTTCCATAGAACAAGCATTATTTGTTTTCCTAATAACGTTTGTACTGCGTGACAAATCTTCACGAAATTTGCCAAAAAAGTCTAATCCACCTCAGCTCCTTCGTTGAAAGTTTCGGTGTAACCTGTCAAGTAGGGGGCAGAGAAGAAGGGGGAATAACACAAGCTGTGTTTTCCCTATTCATTTCGACATAGGAAAATTAGACACTGCTAACGTCAAATCGGCTGAACAAATTTGCAGAAAGCTAGATCTTGGTCCAGAAAGCGTGCTTTTTGTGATTTGGTGTAAATACATTCAGTAGTTTTTGATAAATTAAGGCTTAAAATGTATGCTTATATCACGTTGTGGAGGATCCACGGAGCCAACAAATCTCTATATAACATCTGATTGACTGCCACCACATCAAGAAAGATGGGCCGGCAACCATCTTAGGACTCGGTATTCTGTCCTACAAAAAAGGAAATGAAATATATAGGGTGGCAAGATGGAGCTATTCTTCCCCCAAAAGCCTGCTGGAGGGGGGGGGGTGGGGGGTCCGAGTAGTACACTCACTGAGACCAAAGACAGCTTTTTTTATCATTGCCATGGATGCACGTAGGATCCGTGGATCAGGGATTCTGATTTTAAAAAATGGTGTTCTCCCGCCTTTCTTTAAAAGAAATCCTAGGTTGGGCGAGAGCCCTGGTGGGGGGGTCACACAGTGACATTTTTGAGGGATGGGAGCATGTGGCCCTTTTTCATTGATCATTTTAGAGGCCCTAGCCAACTAATCCCCATGTCCGTACTTTTTTGATAGGTAGGGGTGCATGCGGCCCCTCTTCCTGAGCCTCTGAGAGACCTGAGGGCCTCATCCCTCAAGGCGATCTTTAAAACTAAGGGGCCCCACTACGGAGCGTCTAGGACGCCTCGAGAATCCCATCTTTGGTATAAGAAATGTAAAAAAAAGACTCCGTACCACGTTCAATTTTTAATAAGGCTTCCTTAAACCATTTTTGTGATAATCACCTTTCTTAAACATTGAAATGTGGGAATTTATACATTTGAATACAATTATTGATGATTTCTTGATAAAGGAAATAGGCCTGCTTTGTAGGTGTCAGTATGCTGACCTCTTGATAAAACCTGTAGGCTCACTTTTTGAAATTTGGTGCTCTGACCCTTTAGTCTGCATTACTTAAAATGTCACCCTTTATATTGCCAGTGTAAGAAAAAACACGAAATGTAATATAACCAGGGAGAGAAAAACATATGCAAAGCACAACAACCAATTAAAAAGTACAAAATTGTATTTATTTATACGTGTACATACTCATAATAAAAACATTTTAATTCAGACACATAACCACCAATAATTTAAATGGACAATCAATGAATTACTAATGAAAAATATTTATAACACAATTAAATAAAAATTCATAAAACAGTGGCAGACAAATATAGTCATCGACGCGCGTTTCGGCGTTTTAACAAGAACGCCTTCTTCAGGAGCCACGTAAAAATCAGGAAAACATATAAAACAAATTAAAATCATACACAAGAGAATTCCACTCGCCTATTGTGAATATCTCAATATATGTACATATAACTATGCTTATGTCTGTGCTTACACATCAAAACCTCCCTACTTATGTAGCTAAACCATATTGCTACATAAGGTACAAACTATAAATTTTTATATTTGAGCAGTGGTATGGTGTTTATAGGGAAGGGCCAGATACTACACAGATAAGATAGTCTGACCTCTAAAATATTGCCCCCCCATTTAGTGAACCTAGTTCAATGGAATCATATTACTCATAATGACAGAGTGAAAAACTATGAGCATGTATATGCTGTTCTATTCATACCTGGCCAGTGGGAACACGGGATAAGTATTCACTCTGAATTCCAAATATCAATGTCTCAAGACCGAATGGAAGTGTAGTCTTTTTAAATTCCTATCGTCTGGGTGGAATCACATCTCACTAGACACAACTTGTAATCTGGAGTGATAAGAACATGGCTATTAGACACACATAGCAGTTCCAGATACTGTATTTATCGGTTGGTATCAAAGATTTTTAGTACAGGTATGCAGGTATGGTATTGCCTATTTTATCAATTATTGTAATAAAACTAATGTTGGAAACCAACAACACATATGCAAATAGAGAAGACAAAAAAGGTCCTCCAAACTATCAGGAGTTTCTATATAATTTTGGTTTACTTTAGTGCCTCCACATCTAGAGGATTCCTCTCTATCAGTAATTCTTTACTCTAGAAACTGAGATTGTTTCATATCAATACATGTCAAGCTCTAATAAATATTGAGCATAGTTATCTTACCAAGAACCTGGATGCACGTGTGATTCCAAATGATAAAGGGACCACGCAGAAAGACACGTTCTCAGTCTTGAGAATGGTAGAATGACTCAGGTGTTTATCATTGTAACCAACCATCAAGCCGAAATACTAAACGACAAAAAATGATATGGAACATTCAAGGCTCTTCTATGTATAGTTCCAACAATTTAGTATCAGGCTACAGATGTAAAGAATCTTACCTAATATGGATAAAAAAAATGGATACGTATAACTTAGTACATGATGGAGCCTCCAATAGTCTTCAGTACTAAAATTGAAAATAAAAAGCCAAACGATTAATCATTGATGGGTACGGAAGTAATTTGAATCGTCACTGCAATGTCGCCGGATGAAAGCAGCGAGACTTACCAATTATGTGCAACAGGGTAGTTGCTAATACCAAAACAGGACGGCTACTTTCAGAACTGACGCTCGTGTCCCTTGACAATTTCTTCAAGGCTGCAGGCAAGAAGTGAACAAGCCTGCAGTTACTTACATTTATCAGGGTTATTTGATAGTAACTGCACTGTTACCGTGTAAGTACGGGAACGGTGGGGGAAGGGGGGGGAAAGGAGAGGGAGGAGCGCGGCGCGTGAGAGCCGCCTGAACGCGGATACGAAAATGATGGAAATTTGTCGATACAATGTTGCAGATAAAAGCGGCAGGACTTACCAAAATTATATGGATAGACGGATGATATTAAAATGACGGGGAACCGCATTCAAGATATTTGCTCGCGTCCCTTAACGATGTCTTCGATACTACAGGCAAAAATAAATAAAATAAACCTGCAGTTACTCAAAGGATTCGGGATGATAAAATTGCACTAATCTAAAGTAAAATTACAAAAAGGGGGGTGCTGATTGCTTACCGAGAATGTCGTAAGACGAACGTTAACATCAACCTGCGGGCGCCACAATCGACGTGTCTGTTGGCGTCCCGCAGCCGTTGGAAAAGGTGATTAGCTTAGCAAGCTACTCCGCCCTTTCTTAAATACGTGTAACACGATTACCTATGCTGAATGGTCAGTTCGTCAGAGCCTCTGCTTAAAGGAGACATGTCTCAAAGTTAGAGATACGGGAGAAAGGCTACAGGGAACGTATGTCCAACAACAAAAAGAGGATAGTTTCCGAATTGTAAGATCGGTTTCAACGCTCCTATTATATTCCGAAGGGATGTATATCTTCCTCGCAGTGCACTAGGGAATGTTAACAGGTGATGAAAAGAGCGCCATGTTGGACTTACAAGATAAATAGTGCATTTTTACTTTAGAAGAAATATTCTGATTGATACAGAGATTCTGACACAGGGGGAATGATCATATGAACTACCAACTAGAATAGTACTTCTTTTTAGAGACAGATGGCGTTCTCCCAAGGAATTTCATTATTTAATCCCCTTTTGTGTGTGTCCAGAACAAAAATCCAAAAAACTTCACGTTTTTTTCGGATGGCGCATCCTCCTTTGCTATCTGGGGTTTTAATCTTTTCCAGGATGCGCCAGTGTACATCTTCCGGTTTATGTTGTAAATCCAGAAAATGCTTCACTAGTGGTGCGTTTAGTTTCTGGGTTTTGATGGCTGATCTATGTTCAGTGAGACGTGTTTGGATGGACCTACACGTCTCACCAACATAGCCCATACCACACGGGCAACTGATGAAATAGACCACATTGGTGGTTTTACAATTTCACAGATCATTGGCTTTAAAAGTAGAACCATTGTGGGTGAACGTCTCGCCGCCTATGATATTCTTACAAGATTTGCAAGAGGAGCATGGAACTGTGCCCCGTACTGGTAGATTTGCTAATAGTGATCTTTGGGTCTGATTACCATTCAGTTGTTTGAAGTTGAACTTAGAATGAACTATTTTATCTTTCAAATTCCTGTTTCTCCTGTGCGCAAATAGGGGTTTTGTTAGGGCAGACTTAGAAGACGGATTGCAATTCAAAATATGCCAATTGGCATTGATGATTTGCCTTATGCGTTCGTTCATGGTCGAATGAGTGGTGACACACACAATTCGATCATTCGCCTGATTTTCTTTAGGGGTCAATAACGCGTCTCGATCAAAAAA